>NC_081194.1:38533988-38895655 GCF_902713425.1 Acipenser ruthenus
ATGAACACAGATGCACGTAAACTCTTGTAACTTCACACAGTTGTAGAGACCAAAGGGAAGTAATGACAACCACAAAATAACACTGATTTGGCAGCCATGTTAGATTTTTGCAAAATTTTGGTCATTTTCAAAACTCTTCTCCTCCGAAACCGCTAATGCTAGAGCTCTGAAACTTGCTGTACATGTTTATGAATGGTCAATCTTTAAAAGTTATTCAAAGAAAAAGTTTTCGTCAATGGCGGCCATGTTTATGACATCAGAGGTCAAAAGTGAAAGTAGTCGATAACTCCTTATAGAATGCAGATAGGGCCACTGTTGCAATGGAACACATATAGGAAACCATATGTGTTCTAACAAAAACAATCATTGCCTGTGACCTTTGACCTCTCTTATGATAGGATTATCACTATTGTTATTTCTTATCGTCTGCAAAGGACTTTAACAGCCCATGAAACGAAATCTGTTGCAAGAAATCACTCATAGTTTGGTATGGTGGTACATGACTATGGCTAGTTGACCCTGAAAATAAATTGAGCGAATAGGTCACATGGTTTGGCAGCCATATTGGATTTTGTATTTTTGGTAACTCATTTTGAAGACACTAAAACAACAAAAATCATTACTGCTATTGCCCTCAAACTTTTCACATATGTTGAGGAGGGGTGTGCAATTACACATATCACGTGACATCACACGTAGCCGACATTTTGGAATTGTACATTTTAGCTTTAAAATGCAACTCCTCCAGAACCGCTGGACTGATTGAGCTGAAATTTTCCAGGGATCTTATTAAACATGAGAGCATCAAAATTCAAATGGTGAGTTTTCATCAATCCAAGATGGCCAACATGGACCAATGTTGCTTATAACTCCGTAAAGAGTGCAGATAGGGTCATGGTTACTATGTAAGACACATAAGCCATACATGCTCTGAAAATTTGTCCATGCCAGTGACCTCTGACCTCTCCTAAAGTTCAAATGTAAAACTTGATTATAACTCCTTATAGAGTGCACATAGGGCCATAGTTACTATGGAACACTTGCTTGTGACCTTTCCTAATGGTCAAATGGCTTGTCACTTATTAGATAGTGCAGAAAGGGCCATGTTTACTATGGAACACATATTCTAATGCTTCGCTAGTACCTTGGAAGCCTTATAGTTGCTGGCAACTCTAGTTTTATTTATTTTTCTCTAAGTATGATCTCTAGAACACGTCTCAGACAAAGCAATAAAGCACAAAAGCATGAAAACTGTGATGTGACTGTGCTGTTGCATACAGGGATATGTTTGCATTCAGCAGCAGCGTGATGTGTTTAGTGTGTGCTACACCAGTAAGTTTTAGGGAGTTGAGAGCTGCGAAAGAGTTCATCAAATATGTTCTTGTTATTAACTACAACAGTTACATCCAATGCCGGATTCGTGTCTTATTTTAAACACACTGAAGGGATGTATTAAAATGGAAGTGTGTCTGGCCGGATATAGGATTCGGATTTGAATCATCGAATCCTAAGTATTCAGCCGAATCTGAACCCTGCTAAAAAAGTAGGTATTCGGGCCGAATCCGAATACTGGATTCGGTGCATCCCTACTATACACATATATATATATACACAGTGCCTTGCGAAAGTATTCGGCCCCCTTGAACTTTGCGACCTTTTGCCATATTTCAGGCTTCAAACATAAAGATATGAAACTGTAATTTTTTGTGAAGAATCAACAACAAGTGGGACACAATCATGAAGTGTAACGAAATTTATTGGATATTTCAAACTTTTTTAACAAATAAAAAACTGAAAAATTGGGCGTGCAAAATTATTCAGCCCCCTTAAGTTAATACTTTGTAGCGCCACCTTTTGCTGCGATTACATCTGTAAGTCGCTTGGGGTATGTCTCTATCAGTTTTGCACATCGAGAGACTGAAATTTTTGCCCATTCCTCCTTGCAAAACAGCTCGAGCTCAGTGAGGTTGGATGGAGAGCATTTGTGAACAGCAGTTTTCAGTTCTTTCCACAGATTCTCGATTGGATTCAGGTCTGGACTTTGACTTGGCCATTCTAACACCTGGATATGTTTATTTGTGAACCATTCCATTGTAGATTTTGCTTTATGTTTTGGATCATTGTCTTGTTGGAAGACAAATCTCCGTCCCAGTCTCAGGTCTTTTGCAGACTCCATCAGGTTTTCTTCCAGAATGGTCCTGTATTTGGCTCCATCCATCTTCCCATCAATTTTAACCATCTTCCCTGTCCCTGCTGAAGAAAAGCAGGCCCAAACCATGATGCTGCCACCACCATGTTTGACAGTGGGGATGGTGTGTTCAGGGTGATGAGCTGTGTTGCTTTTACGCCAAACATAACGTTTTGCATTGTTGCCAAAAAGTTCGATTTTGGTTTCATCTGACCAGAGCACCTTCTTCCACATGTTTGGTGTGTCTCCCAGGTGGCTTGTGGCAAACTGTAAACGACACTTTTTATGGATATCTTTAAGAAATGGCTTTCTTCTTGCCACTCTTCCATAAAGGCCAGATTTGTGCAGTATACGACTGATTGTTGTCCTATGGACAGAGTCTCCCACCTCAGCTGTAGATCTCTGCAGTTCATCCAGAGTGACCATGGGCCTCTTGGCTGCATCTCTGATCAGTCTTCTCCTTGTATGAGCTGAAAGTTTAGAGGGACGGCCAGGTCTTGGTAGATTTGCAGTGGTCTGATACTCCTTCCATTTCAATATTATCGCTTGCACAGTGCTCCTTGGGATGTTTAAAGCTTGGGAAATCTTTTTGTATCCAAATCTGGCTTTAAATTTCTCCACAACAGTATCTCGGACCTGCCTGGTGTGTTCCTTGTTCTTCATGATGCTCTCTGCGCTTTAAACTGACCTCTGAGACTATCACAGTGCAGGTGCATTTATACGGAGACTTGATTACACACAGGTGGATTCTATTTATCATCATTAGTCATTTAGGTCAACATTGGATCATTCAGAGATCCTCACTGAACTTCTGGAGAGAGTTTGCTGCACTGAAAGTAAAGGGGCTGAATAATTTTGCACGCCCAATTTTTCAGTTTTTTATTTGTTAAAAAAGTTTGAAATATCCAATAAATTTCGTTCCACTTCATGATTGTGTCCCACTTGTTGTTGATTCTTCACAAAAAATTACAATTTCATATCTTTATGTTTGAAGCCTGAAATGTGGCAAAAGGTCGCAAAGTTCAAGGGGGCCGAATACTTTCGCAAGGCACTGTATATATATGTGTGTGTGTGTATGTGTGTATATTATACACACATATATATATACACACACACACACACACACACACACACACACACACACATATATATATATATATATATATATATATATATATATATATATTGTGACAAAGTTAGTCCTTCTTTGCGTACTTTGTTCACAAGTATGAGCGGGGACAACACAATAGACACAACGAGTGTAAGTTTATTTTAAACAGGATGTTACCTGCGTGTTTATTTTCAAGGGAAGTCCAATAATCAGAGTCGTAATGTTAATCCAGAGTGTGCCAACAATCAGGTAGTCATCCAAAATAGGGTCAAAACAGCCAACAGGGTTATCCAAACAGTCCAGGGTCATACACAATATTGCAATCCAGAAATCAATAGAACACACCAACACCTTATCAAAACACAGCACCAAACTCCTTCTACTCCCCTCTCACTGTGGTACTGTCAGTTTGCTCCTTTTATAGGGCTGGTCATTACCCTTGATCACCTGCAGGTGTGCTGACATACCTTAATTACCTGGTAAGGATCCTGTGTAGTGTAGTTTGTGGTGGGCGACCATTTTGGGAACTGTAGTCCAATTGGGACCTCCATGTTGTGAAAGGACAAAGTCCTAACAAAATCTCTGCCCTCACATATCTCCCATTCAGGACCATGCCCTGAGTTTTATCACAATATATATATATATATATATATATATATATATATATATATATATATATATATATATATATGTATTATAGGTATACATATGTGTATGTGTGTGTGTGTGACAAAGAGAGAGTGAATTCTTGTTTTAGATCTCCCTTCTGACCGGTGAGGGCACTGGGGAGGAGGAGCAGGCAGAGTCGCGGTGCGCAACGTCACAGACCCGGTCGGGAAGCGCAGTGGCAATCACGCATTGGCTGATGGCGGTTGCCCTCGCTGACCAATGGGGACGGGACGGGGCGTACAAAAGGGGGCGTGGCCCGGGGTTCTGTTCCTTCTGACAAGGTACAGTGCGTGTGAGAGAGAGAGAGACAGAGAGAAACTGAAACTAAAATTAACTAATAGAGAAACAGAGGGAGGGAATTAAAGGACGGGACGTTTTGTGGATTGGACTGTCCTGTTAACCCATCTACTCCTTGTCTCTTTAGAGCACTAACGGGATGCTCTGGGATTACGCTAGAGGAGCGACAACCCGGAAGTGCTGAGTTTTATTACCCCGTGTTTTCCCCGTGCTTGGACTGCACAAAGAAGACGGACTGTTGTTTTGTTGTTGGTTTATTTTGGGACTGCAACCCCCGTTTCTTGTTATTTTGTCGGGTTACACATTGTTGTGTATCCCGGCTTCCCTATTGTTTATTTGATTTATTATTATTATTTGTTTGGAGCGCGTTTTGGTAGCTTGGGGCAAAGGGAAATAAAAACCAAGCGCTTAAATTGTAAAACTGGACTGGAGTCTGTCATTTTACACCACATCATCGGTCAATTCTGCCACACGTGGTGTCATCGTGGGATGGACCCAACCACTTTGTCGGCGATCCTGGAGGCGTTGGACAGCCAGAGGGAGGCTGAGGAACGGAGGATGGAGGAGAGATACACGGCTCTTATCGAGAGGGGATGGGGATGACGTCAGCGGCGACGGGTCCCGTGCTGGTTGCCCCGAAGGCCCGGGCTCAGAAAATGACGGTGGAGGATGACCCGGAGGCCTACCTTGTAGCCTTTGAATGGTTGGCTACCACCACAGCATGGCCCCGGGAGTACTGGGTGAGCCAACTTGGTCCCTGCTTGATCGGGGAAGCACAAGCAGCGTACCGGGCCATGACTGACGACGATGCCGCCCAGTATGACCTGGTTAAGCAGGCTATCCTCCGCCGTCTCAATATCACGGGGGAGACTCATCGGGTCAGATTCCGGGAGTTCCGGCGTTCCGGTGCACGCTTGGGAACAGGTCCGGTCTATTGAGGGTAAGGATGTTGACGGCATTGGGACGCTGGTATATCCCCATTTCGTGGTAGAGGGGCACTTGCTTTATAGAGTAAACCCAGCCCCGGGCACAGGACAGCCTGTCAAACAGATGATGGTTCCCCCGTCCTGTCGACCAGAGGTCATGAGGCTGGCGCATGACGTCCCTTTTGCAGGACATCTTGGCGTGGACAAGACGAGGGACCGAATACTGGCTCGATTTTACTGGGCAGGGCTCTACACCGAAGTGGCGAAATATGTAGCTAGCTGCCCAGAATGTCAGAGAGTAGCACCGGGTCGAGTGCGCCCCGCCCCTCTGGTCCCACTGCCTATTATCTCCACTCCCTTTGAACGCGTTGCAATGGACATAGTTGGGCCAGTGCTGTCTTCTGATTCCAGGTACACACACATATTAGTGATGGTGGATTATGCAACGCGGTACCCGGAAGCAGTTCCGTTGCGGTCCACTAGTGCCACTGCAATTGCGAAAGAGTTAAGTCAGATTATGGCTAGGGTAGGGATCCCAAAAGAAATATTGACTGATCATGGAACAAACTTCTTGTCGAAAACGCTACAGCAGGTGTACAAAATTCTAAAAATACGTCCCATTAGGACATCCGTTTATCATCCCCAAACGGATGGGCTGGTGGAACGTTTTAACCAAACATTGAAGCAAATGCTGAAACGGTTTGTGAGTCAGGAGCAGAAACATTGGGCTACCCTTCTTCCTTACCTACTCTTCGCAGTGAAAGAGGTGCCTCAGAGCTCAACGGGATTTTCCCCCTTCGAGCTATTATATGGCCGGCAGCCACGGGGCATCCTCGACCTGTTGAGAGAAGGTTGGGAAGAACACAAAGGCTCCTCTAAAAATGTAGTGCAGCATGTGCTCCTACTGCGTGATCGCCTTGATTTAATTGGTCGACTGGCTCAGGACAATCTCAGATCGGCTCAACAGCGGCAACAGCGGCATTACAATACCAATGCACGAATTCGAGCCTTTCGGCCAGGAGATAAAGTAATGCTGCTTCTTCCGTCATTGGAATCGAAACTGTGTGCTAAATGGCAGGGGCCATATGAGGTGATACGAGCCATAGGATTAGTGAATTATGAAATTAGACAGCCCGATCGCCGAAATAAAACAGAAATCTATCATGTCAATTTGTTAAAGCCCTGGAAGGCAAGGGAGGTCTTATTCATAGCCCCAGACGAGATGGAGGATGACTTAGGACCCTGTATAGAGACCCCTATCCCCAGCCAGATTTCAATGGGTAAACAGTTACTTCCAGATCAGCAAGTAGAATTGCGTAAGTTGATTGGGAAATTTGGGCATGTGTTTTCTGACGTGCCCGGCAGAACTAACCTTCCAAATATGCTGTTATTACTCCGCCAGGGGTCACTGTTCGGGAGAGGCCCTACCGGATCCTAGAAAGCCGGCGGAGTGGCGTCCAGAACGAGGTGAGGGCGATGCTTGAACTTGGGGTCATTGAGCCTTCCAGAAGCGAGTGGTGCAGTCCTATTGTTATAGTGGCCAAGAAGGACGGCACTAATCGCTTCTGTGTCGATTTTCGAAAGGTCAATGCTATTGCCAAGTTCGAGGCCTACCCCATGCCTCGGATCGACGAACTTCTCGACCGACTGGGGACGGCCGGGTTTATCTCAACTTTGGACCTGACGAAGGGATATTGGCAGATCCCTTTAACCCGCGATTCATGTGAAAAAACGGCATTTTCAACTCCGGATGGTCTGTTCCATTTTAAAACCATGCCATTTGGGTTACATGGTGCGCCCGCCGCCTTTCAGAGACTGATGAACGAGGTGTTACATCCCCATCGTGAGTATGCAGCAGCTTATATTGACGATGTGGTGATATATAGCTCCACCTGGAGAGAGCATGTAATTCGACTTACAGCCGTCCTTCAGTCTCTGAGGGCTGCCCGGCTGACAGCCAACCTAAAAAAATGTGCGTTCGCGAAATCTGAAACTCAGTACTTAGGATTTATCATGGGAAACGGACAGGTGAAACCCGTAGCCACCAAAGTCCAGGCTTTGGTGGACGCGGCGGTCCCCAAAACTAAATCCCAGGTGAGGTCACTGTTAGGATTGGCCGGTTATTACCGCCGCTTTATCCCCGAGTATGCCACCATGGTCGATCCTCTGGTGAACCTCACTAAGAAAAGTGCGCCAAATTTAGTCAAGTGGTCAGAAGAGTGTCAGGGAGCATTTGAGACCATTAAGCGCAAACTGTGCCAGGCTCATACGCTAATATTACCAGACTTTAGCAAGAGATTCCTCCTCCATACTGACGCGTCAGAGGTTGGTTTGGGGGCGGTCTTGTCCCAGAGGGTTAACGGGGTGGAGCACCCCATTCTTTACATCAGCAAAAAAATGTTTCCTAGGGAGTGCAATTACTCGGTTGTAGAGAAGGAGTGCTTGGCCATTAAATGGGCGACTCACTCCCTCAGATATTACTTACTGGGACATTCATTTGATCTAGTCACAGACCACGCCCCACTCAGATGGTTAAGGACTATGAAGGATAGCAATGCCCGGATAACTCAGTGGTATTTGGCATTGCAGCCTTACATGTATCGAATGGTACATCGTGCAGGGAAAGATCACCAAAATGCGGATTATTTTTCCCAGGAGGGGGGAGTAATGGGGTTGGTAGGTTTGGCCGAGTGTTCCTTCGGCTCCACTCTGAGCGGTGGGATATGTGACAAAGAGAGAGTGAATTCTTGTTTTAGATCTCCCTTCCGACCGGTGAGGGCACTGGGGAGGAGGAGCAGGCAGAGTCGCGGTGCGCAACGTCACAGACCCGGTCTGGAAGCGCAGTGGCAATCACGCATTGGCTGACGGCGGTTGCCCTCGCTGACCAATGGGGACGGGACGGGGCGTACAAAAGGGGGCGTGGCCCGGGGTTCTGTTCCTTCTGACAAGGTACAGTGCGTGTGAGAGAGAGAGAGAGAGAGAGACAGAGAGAAACTGAAACTAAAATTAACTAATAGAGAAACAGAGGGAGGGAATTAAAGGACAGGACGTTTTGTGGATTGGACTGTCCTGTTAACCCATCTACTCCTTGTCTCTTTAGAGCACTAACGGGATGCTCTGGGATTACGCTAGAGGAGCGACAACCCGGAAGTGCTGAGTTTTATCACCCCGTGTTTTCCCCGTGCTTGGACTGCACAAAGAAGACGGACTGTTGTTTTGTTGTTGGTTTATTTTGGGACTACAACCCCCGTTTCTTGTTATTTTGTCGGGTTACACATTGTTGTGTATCCCGGCTTCCCTATTGTTTATTTGATTTATTATTATTATTTGTTTGGAGCGCGTTTTGGTAGCTTGGGGCAAAGGGAAATAAAAACCAAGCGCTTAAATTGTAAAACTGGACTGGAGTCTGTCATTTTACACCACACCATCGGTCAATTCTGCCACAGTGTGTAACAAAAGTCATTTGTGCATGTGATAGAGAGAGAAAAGATCGATGCTGCAAATCTCCCTCCCGATTAGAAAGGGCGCTGTGTAAGGGGGAAGGAAGGTGACCATATTAGGAGGGGCGCGTAGCTGCAAGTACTCAGGACGATTCCATTGCAGTCAGCTGCGGGGCAGCCCTCTATTGGAGAAATCATGGCGACGCGTTGGCTGCAGGGAGGAGTTTGCTGGGTACAAAGGGGAAGCAGCTATGTCAAAACCTCCGCTTGCGCTGAGAATGTAAACAGACGGCCGGAGACTGTATTATTTTATTGTTTTGGATTACGTGTGTTTTGTGTTGCAGAGGAGGAGTGAGTCGCGGACCGGCAATATATATATAGAGCACGTCCCTGCACTGCACAGCACAGCACCGCACCGCACCACTCACGGCACCACGCGTCTCAGGACCGAGAGCACTGCGTGCACGGAGAACGTGGGGACGGACAAAGTCCCGTTTTTGTTTACTTTTTGTTAAGAGAGCTGCCGTGTACCCCCCAATACCATCGCTGGTAAAGGGGTGGACTTATTGGTGTTATTGTTATTATTTTTGGTTATTATTAATTCACGCAGACTGTTTTGGGAGAAAGATTGTGTGGACCTGATTCATTCACTGCACCACTACACCTGACCACACTTGGTGTCAAGAAGAGGCATTATAAATGGACCCAACCGCATTGGCAGCGCTGTTGGAGGCGCAGGAGCAGAGGCATCAGGAATCATTGACGGCCATGATGGAAAGGATGCATGGCTTGTTCCTGGAGGCCAATCGGGGAGGGAACCGGTGGTTCAACCAGCAGTACCCCAACCAAGGGTAATGGTAGTGAAGATGTCGCTGGAGGATGACCCTGAGGCTTACTTAGTTGCCTTTGAAAGGCAGGCAACAGCAGCTCAGTGGCCTTGGGAGTGGTGGGCTACCCAGTTGGGCCCCAATTTGATTGGAGAGGCCCAGGCAGCCTACCAAGCCCTGACACATGAGCAAGCCCTGGTGTACGACCAGGTGAAGCAGGCCATTCTCCAGCGGCTGGACATCACAGAGGAGACACACCGCCGCCGGTTCCGGGAGTACCAGCGCCCCAGCAACTAGTGGATCATGTGACCCGGTGGCTCTGCCCCGGCACCAACGATGCAGAAAAGATCACCGAGCTGATTGCCATAGAGCAGTTCGTGAAGGTGCTGGGGCCGGATACCCAGAACTGGGTCACCAGGCATCGACCCACCACGCTAGAGGCAGCAGTCCGATTGGCTGAGGGGTATGAGGATGCCTTGGCATCAGCTCCTGTGGTCGTTACCCCCGCTCCTCCCTCCAACCGACCCCGGACAGGACCGACTCCAAGGACAGGACCCCCACAGCACTTCACCCCCTCCCCCCACGGGGCTACTTCTCATCGGCACCCCACGGGCGGCCTTCCTCCACCCCAATGGAGGGCGAGGTCGACCCCCAGCGGGGTGAGAGCAGAGAACCCCTCCCCACTGCCGAACCAGCAGCGGGACATACATGCTCCGTGGGCGCCCTTTCACCCCACGTGTTACCGGTGCAAGGAGGTCGGCCACCTTGCGCGGAAATGTCCGGCGGTGATGGAATGTGGTGCCGCCTCCCATTACTTACCAACAGCACCAGGTAACTCCAGGGGTAATGATTGGGAGGGGCCTTGCATTGTTGATGTAGGGGTTGGTGATGTGAGTACCCACGCGTTAGTGGACTCAGGATGTGGGCAGACTTTAATTGAAGAAGCTCTGTTGGCGGGGGTACCTTGTTGGTCACGCGGGGTCGTGGTCATTTCCTGTATTCACGGGGATAACAAGAACTACCCCCTCACTAAATTAGATGTGACGATTGGATGTCATACCCGCCGCGTAATCGTGGCAGTGGCTGCAAAGTTGCCATATCCAGTTATTTTAGGTCGAGACTGGCCATATTTTGAAAAAATTATTAATAAAACGGTAACGCCAGTCTCCGGTAAGACCATGGGAGCAGCAGGGGAAACTATTGGGAAAATATTCCCGCTGCAAGCTGATTTGTTCTATTCCCGATTTCGCCCGAAAAAAACAAAAAAAGAACGAAGGGTCGAAAAATGGGAAGGAATGTCAATAAGACAAGGCTGGGGTTTGGTGGAGGAAACTTCAGAGTCTGTTAAATGTAAGGGAAAGGGGATTGGGACTCAGTGTGACCTGCGGGGGCAGGTTACTGGGGCCCCCAGTGCTCGATATCCCGAAGTTCTGGGACCGAGATGTGGACCTAGCGTTGGAACAAAAGAATGATCCTTCGCTGGCACACATCTGGGGACAGGTTCGGTCTATCGAGGGGAAGGATGTAGAGGATAACCGTCCGCTTACATATCCTCACCACATTATTGTCGGGCATTTGCTGTATAGGGTATCCCAAGCCACGAGCACAAGCCAGATTGTAACACAATTACTCGTTCCTCAGTCTTTTCGAGGTGAGATCATGCGGTTGGCTCACGATGTCCCATGTTCGGGCCATTTAGGTAGCGATAAGACTCGGGAACGAATATTGGCTCGATTTTATTGGATGGGAGTCTATAGTGAGGTGACGCGATATGTAGCGGAGTGTCCGGAATGCCAGCAAGTAGCGCCGGGGCGGGTTCGCCCGGCCCCGCAGGTCCCACTGCCCCAGATCTCAGTTCCCTTTGAACGCATTGCTATGGACATAGTGGGTCCCTTGAGCCAGTCTGACTCTGGATACACGCACATTTTGGTAGTGGTGGACTACGCGACCAGATATCTAGAGGCAGTACCATTGAGATCCACTAGTGCCGCAGCAGTTGCTCGAGAGTCAGTACAGATTATAACGAGAGTAGGGATTCCAAAAGAAATCCTCACTGATCACGGAACGAACTCCATGTCACAGTGTTTGAAAGAATTGTATAAATTGTTGCAAATTAAGTCCATTCGAACCTCTGTTTATCACCCGCAGACGGACGGTTTGGTGGAACGTTTTAATCAGACTTTAAAACAGATGCTGAAGCGGTTTGTCACCCAAGAGCAGAAACATTGGGCTAAACTCCTCCCCTACCTGATGTTTGCAGTGAGAGAGGTGCCTCAGAGCTCGACCGGGTTCTCTCCCTTTGAGCTGCTGTATGGGAGGCAACCACGGGGCATTCTGGATCTTGTGAAAGAAGGGTGGGAGGAGTAAACAAAAACTTCCAAAAACATAGTCAAATACGTAATCCTGTTAAGAGACCGCCTGGAATTGGTTGGTCATTTGGCACAAGAAAACCTAAAACTAGCTCAGCATCGCCAAGAGCAGCAGTACAACAAACAAGCAAGAATTCAGACTTTTCGGCCAGGTGATAAAGTACTGCTGCTACTTCCTTCATCAGAGTCTAAGTGGTATGCTAAATGGCAGGGGCCATATGATGTGATGCGGGGAATTTGCAATGTGAATTATGAAATTAGACAACCCAAGCCGCAATAAGACAGAAATTTATCACATTAACTTGCTAAAACCTGGAATGAAAGGGAGGCCCTGTTTATAGCTGGTGACAGTTTAGAAGAGGATTTTGGTCCCACTGTCAATCCATTAGCTACAACTAACATTCCGATGGGAGAACAGTTACTTCCGGATCAGAAACGTGAGCTCTTCCAGTTGGTGGAAAGGTTTAGTGATGTTTTTTCTGATTTGCCCAGCAGAACTAATGTTATTTCTCATGCTATTATTACTCAGCCAGGTGTCAGGGTCCGAGAGAGACCGTACCAGATCCCGGAGAGTCGCAGGGGTCCCGTTCACAAGGAGGTGGAGTATATGCTCGAGCTTGGAGTCATTGAGCCTTCCCGGAGCGAGTGGTGCAGTCCTATCGTGATGGTGGGCAAAAAGGACGGCTCCACTCGGTTCTGTGTGGATTTCCGGAAGGTCAATGCCATCTCTAAGTTTGATGCGTATCCAATGCCCCGAGTGGACAAGCTCCTCGACGACTGGGTAAGGCGCGGTTAATTTCGACTTTGGATCTGACGAAGGGGTACTGGCAGATTCCACTCACTCAGAGCTCAAAAGAGAAAACTGCTTTCTCTACCCCAGATGGCTTGTTCCATTTCTGGACCATGCCCTTCGGGTTGCATGGAGCTCCCGCCACCTTTCAGAGACTGATGGACCAGGTCTTAGCTCCTCATCATCAGTACGCAGCCGCATACATCGATGATGTAGTGATTTTTAGCTCCACCTGGAAGGAACATATTATTAGGCTTTCAGCCGTCCTACAGTCTCTAAGGGGGGCTGGGCTAACAGCCAAGCTGGGCAAGTCTCCTCCAAAGTCCAGGCACTGGTGGAGACGGCGATCCCGAGAACCAAGTCACAGGTGAGATCACTACTGGGGTTAGCCGGCTATTATCGCCGTTTTATCCCCGAGTATGCCACCATAGTCAACCCCCTGGTCGATCTCACCCGAAAGGCTGCTCCAAAATTAGTTAAATGGACAGGGCCGTGTCAGGAAGCATTTGATATGATTAAGAAGCGACTCTGTCAAGCCCCCGCTCTGATTTCACCAGATTTCAGCAAAGAGTTCATCCTTCAGACTGATACCTCCCACATTGGTCTGGGGGCGGTCCTGTCCCAACAAGTTGACGGAGTGGAACACCCTATCATTTATTTGAGCAAAAAAATGGCTCCTAGGGAAATTAACTACTCCGTCATTGAGAAGGAGTGTTTAGCCATCAAATGGGCTACTCATGCTCTTCGCTATTACTTGTTGGGGCGTTCTTTCTCGCTTGTCACTGATCATGCTCCTTTAAGGTGGTTACACACGATGAAGGACAATAACGCTCGGATAACTCGGTGGTATCTGGCGCTGCAACCCTTCCACTATACAGTGAAACATCGTGCGGGTAAGGAGCATCAAAATGCAGATTTTTTTTCAAGGGAGGGGTGACCATTGGGGAATGTAGAGTTGGCCGAGTGTTCCTTCGGCATCACTCTGAGGGGTGAGATATGTGATAGAGAGAGAAAAGATCGATGCTGCAAATCTCCCTCCTGATTAGAAAGGGCGCTGTGTAAGGGGGAAGGTATGCTGCCTCCTAGATCTACCACCT
Source organism: Acipenser ruthenus (assembly GCF_902713425.1). Classification (NCBI taxonomy): domain Eukaryota; kingdom Metazoa; phylum Chordata; class Actinopteri; order Acipenseriformes; family Acipenseridae; genus Acipenser; species Acipenser ruthenus. The sequence continues at coordinate 38,547,703 of NC_081194.1, forward strand.
CGGTGGTAGGTGGAAACCGGAAGGTGACCATATTAGGAGGGGCGCGTAGCTGCAAGTACTCAGGACGATTCCATTGCAGTCAGCTGCGGGGCAGCCCTCTATTGGAGAAATCATGGCGACGCGTTGGCTGCAGGGAGGAGTTTGCTGGGTACAAAGGGGAAGCAGCTATGTCAAAACCTCCGCTTGCGCTGAGAATGTAAACAGACGGCTTACGTGGATTTTGGATTACGTGTGTTTTGTGTTGCAGAGGAGGAGTGAGTCGCGGACCGGCAATATATATATAGAGCACGTCCCTGCACTGCACAGCACAGCACCGCACCGCACCACTCACGGCACCACGCGTCTCAGGACCGAGAGCACTGCGTGCACGGAGAACGTGGGGACGGACAAAGTCCCGTTTTTGTTTACTTTTTGTTAAGAGAGCTGCCGTGTACCCCCCAATACCATCGCTGGTAAAGGGGTGGACTTATTGGTGTTATTGTTATTATTTTTGGTTATTATTAATTCACGCAGACTGTTTTGGGAGAAAGATTGTGTGGACCTGATTCATTCACTGCACCACTACACCTGACCACAGTGCACTACAATGTTTAATATGGAAGAGGTGCTGACCAGTATAAGGCAATTGTATATAGTGAAGGTAGAGTCCCTACGGCAATACAAAAGTTCAAAAATCTTTTATGCCAAAGCTAGACATTATAAAAAACTTAATCATGGCTCTGCATCTTAAAATATATAGCGATTTGAAAAAGTAACAATCCCTGAAAGACGAGGTAATATAATTAAACATCTTTTGAGAAGAGAGTCCTTTTGGATTTTTACCTAAAAAACAATGGAATCACATGGATTAAATGAAACCCTGGATCTCAGTTCTTATCTCTACTTGGTATATCCTGTCATCACTAATTGAGGATTGAGAAGATATAACATTTTGAAGATTGGATTAAAGAATAAGTAGTTATGGTTGATATGTGTATTTATTTTATAGGAGTGTCTACTGTATAACTGCTACTTAATTCTAGTTGATCAATGCATAAAATTTGGTATTCACAATTACTGATAATGTGAATTGTTCATTTATTTGGTGACTTGTTGATAATGCCTGTGTTCCATTTTTGCATTGATGGTTGTAGGCTACACAAGATTGATGAACTATACAAATAACAAGTTACCTTTGAAGCTTGGGATAATGAACTTGTTGATATCAAGTCTGCCTAATAAAATAATGGTATACTCTTCATATTAGGGTTATTTAATTATTTGTAAAATAACTAAATTAACTAATACACATTAGATAATTGATTGTCTGCTTAACTGATCGGTAAAATCTGTGTATATAGCTTAAATTATTAAAGACGACTTGTCATTTGATTGTTCAGTGTAATTAACTTGTCAATATTGATATTTTCAATTGATGATGTTTAGACTCTTCATATAATGATTATTCAATGTTTTATTGACTAAGCAAGTCATCTAATTGATACACATATGAGATCGCTAACTAATTGTTAAATTAGAATTGTGTGAATCTTGGGCCCCAGCACTTTTCCAATTGTGCCTATTTGCTTGATGCTTGACAAGATTGGCCTAATTGCTTCTCCTAACTTGTATTTTTGTGTTTGATATCACCCCTTTAAATGGCTGTTTTGTTTTTCTAACTTGTTTTTTTACATTGACAATGTTTTTGTTATAGATATCACTTCTTTTTTTACTTCATCAAATAATGAATAAAGCGAGGGAAAGATATTCAAGAATGTGTGTGGTAAATAAACAGACAGACATTACAAGAGAGTAATAAGCAGAGTAATATAAGAGAAATGAGAAAAGATTTGAAAGTAAAATGATGGTAGAAAGGACTTTTGGACAGTATTGAAAGTGTAAACATTGTATTCTTATAGTTGCTTGAGTGGTGAAAAAAATATGTCTATTTTGGTAGGTATTGATATATTGATATTTACATAGGTACAAAACTACAATGTTATAAATGGTAGTTATGGCAATGTGCCCCGCCCCTGTGTGCATTTGTGTGTTATATGTTGTATGTTACGTGTTGTGTGTCAAGGTTGGTGTATAGAGATGGCTGCACGGGATATAAATGGGTGTGTGCAGCACGAAATATTTAAGATGTAATTGTATTTAGGCACGGGATTGCACATCACTTCACGTGCATTTAAAGTAATTAATATGTGAGCATGAGGTTGCATGTAATTAATTCATGTGCTGGGATTCAAGTGAATAATTAATTAGTAATTGAATCCCAGCACAACAGTATATATAGATGCACGTTTGACTCACTCGGGGTTGGGTGTTCAAGAGTGGAGAACGGCAGAGAGAGAGAGAAGTTCAAATAAATAAGAACGTAAATATAAGTGTTGTACTCACCGTGTTTGTTTGTCTCTCTGGGCACCGTTTGTTAAGTGTTAGTGTGTTTTGTTTGACTGTTTATTTTTGCTTCAAGCGCCGTGTCCTGTTTTGTGTTCTGTCTGTTTAAACCTTTTATTTTGTTTAATAAACGCTGAGTGCCACCATTGCATAGCATTTGCATAGCATGAGGTGAAATTGGGGTTGCTCAAGCTTCTGAATGGATATGTATGTGCAATGTTCTCTTAGAAGACTGAGGCTTTCGCTGTTCCTGAACATTAATGATGGCTCGGTGAATGAAATGCGCATGATCTTTTACCTTGTGTCCCTTGTGCGTTAGTCTCCTTCAAGATTTTCAACTTCGGACAATAAATCCCTCTGAGCCGATGGTACTCTTCAACTGCAGTTTGACATGTGTAGATGCAGGTGGGGTCAAAGTTGATAAGGTGGATACCGCTTAAGGAAGTAACTGTGGAAAGTGCAATGAAACTTTGTCCATAGGAAAATGGAGTTACCACGATCCATCATAACTGTTTTTAGAGTCATCCCTTGACATTTGTGAATGGTGATTGCATGAGCACCAATGACTGGGAACTGCTCTCGAACAATGTAGACTCTATCCATGATTTCAAACATTGAGCATAAATGTTGAAAGGTATGCGTGACTCCATTGTTAAATTTGATGGTTATGGTTTTGAGCATACTTGTGTTTTCCAGATAGTAGGAAATTGATTAGACCAGTGGCAATGTCAATGTTCTTGCGAATTTGCTTAATACAAATGCAAATGTGATACATTTACTACCAAACTAAATACAAATGCAAATATGTGACAAATGCTAAATGGACCTCAAATACTTTCCCATACAACAAATGTCAATTTATTAACATGAATTTGGCAGAGGCCTTTATCCAAGGTGACATACAAAGAAAGCAGTTTATATAATAACGACATAAACACAGTAATCATGTAGTTCATAATAATTAACAGGTATGTACCAATATAGGAAGCAAGTTACATAAAACAGTGTTTCCCAATCTTGGTCCTGAGGACCCAGTGTTTGCTGATTTGTGTTTCAACTCAGCTTTAAATTACGAATTGAACCCTCAATTGAATGAATAAAATGTCTAATCAGAGCATTTGAATTATTTGTAGAAATGGCTGGCTGCACAGGCTTAAATTAACTCTAATCTGGGACTACCTAATATTAACTTAGGTAAGGTAGTCCAAGATTAGTGCTGATCAGGGTTTGTGAAAGCAGCCAAAAGAGTTGGATATTTCAAGTTATTTCTAACATTGCATTAAGTCACTAATTGTTAGTTCAATCGGGGGATCAATTTAATAATTGAGAACTCAGTTGGAACACAAACAGCAGACACAGTGGGCCCGCAGGACCAGGTTTGTGAAAAACTGACATAAATTATGTGATATATATATATATATATATATATATATATATATATATATATATATATATATATATATATATATATATATATATATTTATATATGTGTGCATTGCACAATTATTATTTTTAATTGTTTTCTTTGTTATGTATAATAAACATGAAGTTCTCAAAAGTGTCCTTTAGTTTGCATCTTTCAGGTTAATCAACTTTACCAGCAATACTGAAATGTCTCTCTACTTTATTATGAGAATTATTATTGAAAAGTGTGTAAAATTGAAATATTTTTTAAGATTTCCCATGATTTGAAATTCAAATGCAAATTCTTATATTTCAGAATATACAAATACCAAGTCAAATGCAAATAGTTCAGCAGATTGCATTTAAATTATTATTATTTATTTTTTAGCAGACACCCTTATCCAGTGCAACTTACAATTGTCACAATTATATCACATTATGTTTACATACAATTACCAATTTATCCAGTTGTTTACACTGAATCTAGGTAAAATATCTTGCTCAAGGGTACAACAGCAGTGTCCCTCACCCGGGATTGAACCCACAACCCTCCGGTCAAGAGTCCAGGTATAATGAGGTATAAACACTGCTGTTTAGGAATAGAGCACTTTTTTTACTATACACACAATCCATTTACATACAAATGTTTCAAACGTCTGTGGTTTAACAGAGGAGGCTGAAGTTGGCTTCTTATGCGCCAGCTTCTCATTCGCTGGCTTTTAGTGCATAAATGTATTTGTCTATGTTGAAGAAGTAGCCTTGAATTTAACTGGTTAAATCACTTTGGGCCACCAATTTCTCTGCCGGTACCTGACAAGGGGCAACCCCTCTGCAAGCCCCACTTGTATTTAGCGAAGCCCAACGTGGTTTACTGGGGAAGAACAGCGGGTAAATATGCCACATATGCCAAACGCTCAGCATCTTATTCGCTCTTTATGTATCTACGTTGAATAAGTAGCCTTGCATTTAACAGGTTAAATCACGTTGGGCAGCCGATTTCTCTGCAGGTACCCAACGAGGGACACCCTCTCTGTAAGCTACACCTGTATTTAGCCCGGCCCAACATGGTTTACTGGGGCAGAACAGAGGGCAAACATGACGCATATGCAAATTGCACAGCTACTTCGCTGGAAAAAGTCTTGCATTTAAAGGGTTAAATCACTTTGTGCCGCCGATTTCTGTACTTATTCAACACATAAAGAGCGAATAGGAAGCTGAGCGATTGGCATATATGGCATGTTTGCCTGCTATTCTGCCCCAGTAAACCACATTGGGCCAGCCTAAATACAGGTGTAGCTTACAGAGTGAGTGCCCCTCTCCAGGTACCTGCAGAGAAATTGGTGGTCCAACGTGATTTAACCTATTAAATGCAAGGCTACTTATTCAACATAGATACATAAAGCGAATAAGATGCTGAGCGATTGGCATATGTGGCATATTTACCCGCTGTTCTTCCCCAGTAAACCACGTTGGGCCGGGCTAAATACAAGTGGGGCTTGCAGAGGGGTTGCCCCTTGTTAGGTACCGGCAGAGAAATCAGCGGCCCAAAGTGATTTAACCCTTTAAATGCAAGACTTTTTCCAGCGAAGAAGCTGTGCAATTGGCATACGTGGCATGTTTGCCCTCTGTTCTGCCCCAGTAAATCACGTTGGGCCAGGCTAAATAAAAGTGGGGCTTACAGGAGGGTTGCCCCTCTTCAGGTACCTGCAGCGAAATCGGCGGCCCAATGTGATTTAACCTGTTAAATGCAAGGCTACTTATTCAACATGGATACATAAAGTGAACAAGAAGCTGAGCGATTGGCATATGTTGCAAGTGTACCCGGTGTTCTGCCCCAGTAAACCACGTTGGGCCGGGATAAATACAAGTGGGGCTTGCAGAGGGGTTGCCCCTTGTCAGGTACCGGCAGAGAAATCGGTGGCCCAAAGTGATTTAACCCTTTAAATGCAAGGTTACTTCTTCAAAGTAGACACATATATTTATGCACTTAAAAGCTTGCGAATAAGCTTGTGAATAAGAAGCTGGTGAATAAGCCAACTTCAGTTTTACAGTGTAAATGTAAGAAAAGAAGACAGACATAGCTATAATACAGTCAAATTTAATGTCACTTCTGTTAATGTCACACTCTGCTTATTCTCATCAAATTGAAATGTCCCGGCCCGAATATAATGCATGCTGTGACTTTGATGTTTTGTTTTTAAAATGTATTATTATTATTATTATTATTATTATTATTATTATTATTATTATTATTATTATTATTATTATTATTATTTCTTAGCAGACGCCCTTATCCAGGACGACTTACAGTCGTAAACAAAAATACATTTCAAGAATCACAGTACAAGTAATAATCAATGCATTACTGAGTTTGTTACGCTCAAGTATCAGGTGGTGTCTGGAATGATCCAAATGCAATTAAAACAGCGGGTAGAGGCGTGAAATAAATATATTTATAACTTCTCTTATGCAATTATTTCAATAGCGATTAATACCCTTTGCGGTCCATTTCAATAAATTAAAAGTAAATAAGCTCATTTTTGCTGTTTAATCTACTATTTGTTAATACTACAAGTAAAACTTCAAAGAAGTTTGATAATTTATAACTATGATAATTTAAAAAGCGCTCTCAAACAGTACTTTGACCTCCCAGTCCTTGCTGATTATAACAGGGCAGTTTTCCAGGACTGATGCCGTCAACAAGGAGAGTCTATCAGAGACTTTGGATGTGGGATCCTAAAGCTTATAATCAAAGCCTTTGATTACTATGACACCTCAAAAATAACTGCCTATATTCACAGGGAAACGGTAAGGGGGCAGTTGTGGAGGGAAACACATCTGCCCCCAATAAGCATAACCCATCTGTTCCTTTTACAACTCTTGTAACTGTAGGCAAATGCATGTACATTTCTGGAAAAATTGGGAAGGTTCCTTGTGAAATTCTTGTAGACTCAGGGGCTGAGGTGTCTGTGGTTTTCTGAAAAGATGTGAAGCCACTGGGGGAGGTGCAGGAAGGTTACAACTTTATTCAGGGGTGGTAAAAGTGGCAAATGGGCAACAGTTAAATGTACTAGGGGGTTGGCAAACCATAAGAGAAATTGAAAATTTGAAACTAGTGTGCGAGCTAATAGTAGCAAGAGATGCAGGCTATGCGGTGTTAGTGGGGACAGATTTCCTAACCAAGTATGGGGTTGTGTTAGACTTACGTGACAAAACATATACAATTCTGGGAAAGAAAATACCTGTGGTACTGCAAGGTAGTTGTACAGCTTTATGTCGAGTGGTGGTGTTGGATGATATCACTATTCCATCACGCACTGAAATATTGATAGCTTGGAAAGTAGAGAGGATTGCTAACAGTAATGGTTTAGAGAGGCTCATTAAACCAAGCGACTACTTTACTGATCGGCACAACCTCTTAATGGCATGTTCTCTGGGAACTACGAAAACGGTCAGGTTATGGTTTATCTAGCTAATTTAGCATCTGAACCCCAGACACTTAAAAGTGGTACTACATTAGGTCAGTTCATATCATCTCCAGACATTGTTAAAGGGGAGCTGGGCCATGTTAAGGATACATGTGATGTTAAGCTACACAAGCTAGAGTGCCAAGTAGATGCTCAGGGGGGGTGGACGGAGCAGGCACTTATGCACACCCTACAGCTGGATAGTGCTGACTTACCTACCCCCCTGTTAAAAGCAGTAAAAGATCTGTTGCATAGATATTCAGGCTAGCGGCTACTGGTAGATTGAGGTGGAACCCACTGATCGGCCAAAAACTGCATTCCTCATTGTGGCAAAGTGGGTTGCAGTGCACAGGTGTAGAGGTGATGTGATTATGAAACAGAAGACAGACAACAAAGTTCATGATCTAAACAGAAATGTTTATTTTATAATCCCGGTCTGGTGACCGCAAAGAATAATCCCAGTCAATACACAGCAATGTGTATTATACACAGCAATGTGTATTGCACTGTTTCAAAACAACGGGTTACAGTCCCAAAAGAATACACAGTAGAACACACACAAAGACACACACACGATCAACCGATCTCGTTGGTTATCTCCAAATTGAAAAAGTGGAGGTCCGAGAGTAGGCTAATTCCAGAGCAAGTAAGGGGGTCTATAAACCATACAAAGAAAAGTGGGAAAAGTTAGAAGTGAAAGATGGGTTACTGATGTACAAACGTCACTCTAATGCAGAGCCTCATTACCGGGTTGTTGTACCACTGTCCTTAGTGCCTCAGATTTTGTACACTCTGCACAACGACAAGAGGGCACCTAGGTATTGAGAAATTAACAGAAAAGTTAAAATTCAGGCTCTATTGGCCTGGGTGGCGTGAATCTGTTAAGCACTGCTGTCACACATGTGAGGTATGTGCCTTCCGGAAAGATACAGGGCTTGCACCCAGAGTGCCTCTTTCACCTTCTCAGTCTACTTACCCATTAGAGCGCATTGGTATTGATATAGTGGGACCCCTCCCTTTAACTCCTCGGAGACACAAGTACGTATTGGTAATCTCTGATTATTTCACCAGGTGCACAAGGCTTTCCCACTCCCAAATTAACCCTTTGAATAATGAGTTCTAAAATGCACTGCCGGTCCTATGGGAGTGAGGTTTTTTTTTGTTTTCTTTTTGCATGCGCTTGATTATTGCAAGTACAGCGTACAAACAAGCTGAAAGCTATATGTTTGTATGTATGTAATGAATACTGACGAAATACAGACAAATCATTTTTACTGTAAATAAATAAAACAAATAAATATATATTTTTTATTTAGTCTATTGAAAGGTTTTGACTAAAAAACAACATGTAGGCAATAAACAATAAACAACGTGGTGGAACAACCACAACAACATGTCATTACAAAAAAAAAAGGGTGACAGACAGAGGGAGAGAGAGAGAGAGAGAGAGAGAGAGAGAGAGAGAGAGAGAGAGAGAGAGAGAGAGAGAGAGAGAGAGATGAATAAATCATATCCGGGTAAACAGGTGGTGGGGGTGGAGGGAGTGAGGGAGTGAGAGTGTCTAATGCTTCAGCATATGATACTCCTGAAGCATGGAGTAACGCACAGAGCTTGGCGCCGCCTCTTCGCTGTCACTTGATGTTGATGGCAAATATTCTTTGCTTATGTCATCACTGACACACTTGCTGACATCCGATTTAGTGGAAGAATTGTATGTATTCGAATTTAAATCGGAATCTGAATTCAGTATTATTAAATCAGTATTATGTAAATCAGTCAATATCTGGTGTAAAAGGTGTTACAGAAACCTAGTGCTACAATATTATGTGATCAGGGGATTTGTAGGCTCAGTAATTCAAGTTTAAAGTTGCAGAACGTACCGGTATGTTCGTACTCCCTGGGGACTGTTTGGATAAGGGACCTAAAAAAGAAAAAGGGTCTTTCTCCTAAACTGCAGAGGTGCTACAAAGATCCATATAAGGTGGTACATCAAATCTCAGAGGCTGTTTATGAGGTCTAAGGGTGTAAGATGGCCAAACAGTCACCACCCACTACAATAGATTTAAGCCATATTGTGGGATACCACGTGATACATTTTCAGCTGGGGAGGGCAACATAAGTACTGGTACACCCCTACTTGGTGAGTCAGATCTGTCTGAGGATTCTGAACACCCCCGGGATCAACTTTGTGACTATATACCAAGGCGGCAACGCCGCCGTAGACGGAAAAAGCAAACCAATAAGCATGTTCTAGAGCCTTACTGGAGCTATACCAGTCAAGGGGAAACTGCACAGGGTTAACTTCAACCGTTGATTCTACAAGAATTTCATAAAGCACCGCACCAATTTTTTTGCATTTGCCTACAGTTACAAGAGCTGTAAAAGGAACAGATGGGTTATGCTTATTGGGGGCAGATGTGTTTCCCTCCACAACTGCCCCCTTACCGTTTCCCTGTGAATATGGGCAGTAATTTTTGAGGTGCATACGACAGCCACAGTTCCAGCATGCTCTCTCCTTCTCTGCTGGCTGTTGAGCTGTTGCAGGTTTGAGTGCTTTGGTTGCCTCCCGGAGCTGTGATACCCGCTCCAGACAAGTCTGGGCCACCTGTCTGCCTGTAGCCACAGGGTCAGATTGTGGATGGTTAGCCAGCTGGCAAACCTCTGTGCGGAGTTGCTCAAGGCATTGACACAGAGTTTCCACTACACCAGTCAAAGCCTGAACCATGTCTCCGTTGCTGCACCTGTGTTGGTAGCGGGTTGGGTTCCATGGAGCCTAATCTGTGGAGTAGCAGTGTCTTTATTCTCCAGCTCCCTAATTTGATTGAGCTCTGTAGCAAGGTTTATAGCCTTCTCCAGTGTTTTGGGTTTGTTGCTATGGAGCTGCAAACAAATGTCACCATTGCCAATATTTGCAATAAAGTGGTCCTTGGCATGAGAATCCTGTGTTGCAATGTCATAGTCAGCATTGGCTTTGCTTATAAGCTTTAGGATCCCACATCCAAAGTCTCTGATAGACTCTCCTTGTTGACGGCATCGGTCCTGGAAAACTGCCCTGTTATAATCAGCAAGGACTGGGAGGTCAAAGTTCTGTTTGAGAGCGCTTTTTCAATTTTCATAGTTTGCCTGTATGTCAGGAGTCAATCCCATATAAATTTCACATAAAGTTCAGTTTCAGTCTCATTCCAGCCATTGACTGTTGTTGCCAATTCAAAGTGTTCCAAATATAAATCAGCAAGAGTTACGTGTTGAATCCTTTTGAAGAAGAAAAATATTGAGAGTGTGACTATGAATGTTCCTATTGAAACTTTTTTGGTAAGCCATTAAAACTGAATATTTGGGTCAAAGATTTTTGTACTTTTGTATTGCCGTAGAGAGACTTCACTATATTATGTCTGACATCACTGCTGTCTGACGTCATTGGTAGGCAGCATGACTTGCCACCGTTCCATTGCACTGAATAGGGAGACATGGAATATATAGTTCAGCATACACGGGTCACATCTGTGTTTCTCTTTCTCTATTAAAACTGGTAATCAGTGATACTGTTTTTTGTGCTTGTGCCTTCAACACTGGGGAAACTAATAATAATTCGTTTATTTAGGAAATATGATTTTCATTTTCCCCCTCTCACTTTTGTTGTTATGGTACGGTCGGGAGTTCAATGATACCGTTTCATTCCACAAACAAACCTATGTTGCTGTCAGTATTAAAACTTCTCAGTGCTTTAAATAATAAAACGTGAAAAATGAAAGTGACCCTGTGTATAGTGTTACTTATTATACAATTAAACTGGTGGGGACGCAACCTCTAGCATTTAGCTAGTACAGCAATTGCAAGCAACGACACGATACAGTACAGCATGATGTTCCCCAGCATCGATCTCAAGCCGTACAGATTACTATGCAGTGCAGTTTATAATGTAGGGACAGTACAGCAGTATTTTGTTACCCTGCATCGATCTCAAGCAGTACAGATACTATACAGTGCAGTTTATAATCTGTACAGACCGGATGAGAAACATCTGCACATACATAGAGATTTCTTTCAGAGGTACGTACTGATGTCCTCATTTTGCTAAGTTTAACAATAACAAAATGTTGTTTGACAACAAGACATAAATGATAACATGCTCCTGTTTACAGTTTTTAAAAGAACATTCTGAAATGAAAATGATTTTGTAAAGACCATGAATGCATTATATGTTTATTCCTACCAAAAATTACTTTTTTTGATATGTCAATTGTGCTGAGTTAGAAAATAAACATACTGCTCCATATCACCAGATTTATATAGAGCCATATTAAAATTCAAACACGGAATTAATTATCCCCCATATTGTTTATTAGTTCATTAAAATGATATGGTATTGCACTTCTAGACATCATGTGCATGTGTTATTTGTGGATTTATTATATTTGTATATTATTTGTATATTAATATCTATTATATTTGTTGTATTATAGCATATTCTACGTATAGCACCATTTTAAAATTCAAACACGGAATTCATTATCCCCCATATTGTTTGTTAGTTTATTAAAATGGTATTAATACAACACTGGTCTTTGCATACTTGGTTTGTGTCTCTTTCTTCTGTGCTATTTAGTGTCTCAAGTTGTATTTTCATCACTGCATTATGTGGCAGATGTGGTTGTTTGATTTTCCAGGATGCCTTCTACAAAAAAATGGAAATTCAGTGGCAAAAACTTCATTAAAGTAACATTAAGGTTTGGTTGTAAAAGTCCAAAAGTTTAGGAAATTGCAAGTAGCCACGCAGCCTAACTCTTCACCCATATGTGTATGTTTCCCGTTACACTTGACATCACATATGACATCAACAATGGCATTACTAAGAACATGGCCATACAAACATAACACTGGGAAATCATAGTCCTTGTGATTGGTAACATGTTCAGTAATTGCATTACCGGTCTCATTAAGCACTTCTCCTCCTCCTGGCTCTGCCTCCAGCTGGCCGCGTCCACCAGCATCAGCTCCCTGCACTGTCTTACCTCTGGGCTTCCCTCTTCGCACAGTGTGTGCAGCCCACTCTGGCACAGGCTCAGTGGGACAGGGCGTTCGTGTTTGCGTGACGGACTCCAGCCCGATGATGGATCTTGTAATTGAAAGACTGGAGCTGCTCGATCCAGCGGGCGACCTGTCCCTCCGGTTCCCAGAATGACAGAAGCCTCTGGAGCTTAATGGTGAAGGGGACCCCTCAGAGGTAGTGGTGGAAGTGGCGAACCACTGTGACCACCGCCAGTTACTCCCGCCAGGCTACACAGTACCGGTGCTCGGCTTTGCTGAGCAACTGGCTGTTGTATGCCAAGACCTTTTCCCTTTCTGGCCTGGGCTGGGACAGTACGGCTCCAGTCCCGGCGTTGCTGCTGTCAGTGTCGAGCAAGAGCAGCAGGCAGGGATCTGGAGGGGAGAGCACCGGGGACTTGGTCAAGGCCTCCCGGAGAGCAAAGGTCATCTGGCACTCCTCTGTCCAGTCGTAGGGCTCTCCCTTTTTCAGGAGCGGGTGAAGGAGGGCGGCGATTGTAGTGAAGTCCTGGATGAAATGGCGGTAATAGGACGTGAGGCCCAGGAACCCTCGGAGCTGGCATTGGTCAGTTGGTTGGGGCCACTTCCAGACAGCCGTTACTTTATCTGGTTCCATGCTGATGCCATCATCCCCGACCCAGTGTCCCAAGAAGGTGACTTCTTTTCAGAGGAACTGGCACTTCTCCAGATGCCACTCGAACATTGGTGGTGCATTGCAGAGCCGGAACGGCATCACTCTGAACTGCCACAGTCCCTGGCTAGTGGAGAAGGCCGTCTTTGGTCGTGCTGGGGCAAGAGCTACTTGCCAGTACCCGCTCTTAAGGTCCAGCGATGAGAACCATTTCGAGCCAGCGGCCAGGTCCAATGACTAATCGATACAGGGGAGGGGGTAGGTCCTTCTGCGTCACTTCATTCAGCTGTCTGTAGTCAACGCAAAACCACCAAATTCCATTCTTTTCCATCTTGATGGGCCTGGCCTCCCCCGTATCGATCTTGTGCTGCACTAGCTGTATCATGTCAGCATCTTCATAGCTGGTGGCAAAGCTGTTGCAGTATTCCAGCAGCAGCTCCTGCAGTTGGCCCTGCTGTTCCAGGCTAAGCCCCTCGCAGTTGTGGTGCCAGACAGCGGTTACCTGTGCCAGAGCTGTGTTCTCCTTCCATGGCAGCAGCAGTGGGGCTGGAGCAGCTGGTGGGTTGGTCGGCCCAGCCTGGGTGGACGGTGCTTGGGGGGGCAGAAGAGATTAGTCTGGATCCCCGGCAGTGCTGAGTCCGAGCAGGGGTTGAGTTCACCCAGGCAGGTGAAGCAGTGGGCTGTGGTCCTGACTTATGGTGGCATTGGCCCCGGGGAAGGGCTGGGGTCCCCCGGGCGGACGTTCCAGGGGCTTGGCTCCTTGGTGTGTCGCGGTCAATTGTCAGGGAGGATGGGGGTGCCAGCCGGGCTGTCTCTGTCCAGGGGGTGCGTGGGGGGTTCCATTGTTAACTGGCTGCATGCGTCGGGTGAAGGGGTCCCTGTCCCGGCCAAGCTGTCCCAAGGGTAAGGCAAGGGCCAAAACCCTAAGCTTCTCACTGCTGGCTTGTATGCGAGTAGCGAGGTGCTGGCCCAAGCCGACGGCAGGTGGAGAGGGTTTTGAAATCCCCACGCTCTTCAGGGCCAAGATCCACTAGTGCTTCCCCCTCCAGCGACGCTGCTAGCTGCCCTGCCTTCTCCTCCGGGCTCCAGCCATTTGCCAGGGCCGCCATCCTGAATTTGGCCTGGTAGGCCTCACAGGGCAAGGCCCCATTGTAATGCCCAGCCTTGACTGCATTTTTGCCTGTCACCACAGCCTGTTTACCATCCTTCGGCCTCTCTTCAACCCTCCTGCGATTGGTGCGGGGCTCAACTCAGGTCTTATCCAGCTGCCATGTCAACAAAGTCCTCAGCATCCCAAATTGCAACACTTTGTCCCTATCAGTCCAGCCTTGTAATTGTGCAATTAACTCAAACTGAATTAAAAAAAAGAAGATTTGCCAATCAGTCTTACCATCGAACCTGGGGATACTGAGGTAGACCCTGTTGTTGTTATTGTCAGTCATTTCTGGTTCCCTTGTGGCTCCTTCCGGGGTCACTTCCACTTTGGTGGTCCCGCCTCCACTGGTGTGCTGACTTCGGGTCTCTGCTCCACCCTCCTTGTTGCGACTAATGTGGGTGACACACTGCCCCTCTCTGTGCGTGGCAGAGCGCCAGCCCCTGCTTGCTGAAGTTGCCTGATTCCTCCCTCTGGGTGCTGCTGTCTCGTGGTTTCTGCTTCTGCGAGCTGGCCCTTGCTTCCTGTTGCTGTCACAGCCCCCGGTCCCCACTCTGCCATCAGGCTGCCATGTATCAGCCACCCCTTGCTCTCACTGGTCTCCGCGAAGTCCCTCTCTGACTCACTCCAGACTCTCAGCTCAGCGACCATCTCCTCCAGCCTCCCCTTCAGGCCGTGTCTCTGTAGTGGCGATGCAACCAGCCTCTCTGCCTGCTCCTGCTTTATTCCATGCAGCATGCACTCCTTATCTCCACTTCTGAACACCAATGTAGCGTTGCATGTGAAATAAAAGCAGGCTCCACACAGGTAGGACGCCATAAATGAAGGGAAGTAATGTTAAAACTTTACAATGCATTAGTAAGACCTCACCTAGAATATTGTGTTCAGTTCTGGTCACCTCTTTACAAAAAGGATATTGCTGCTGTAGAAAGAGTGCAAAGAAGGGCAACCAGAATTATCCTGGGTTTAAAAGGCATGTTGTATGCAGACAGGCTAAAAGAACTGAATCTATTCAGTCTTGAACAAAGAAGACTACACGGTGATCTGATTCAAGCATTCAAAATCCTAAAAGGTATAGACAATGTCGACCCAGGGGACTTTTTTGACCTGAAAAAAGAAACAAGGACCAGTGGTCACAAGTGGAGATTAGATAAAGGGGCATTCAGAACAGAAAATAGGAGGCACTTTTTTACACAGAGAATTGTGAGGGTATGGAACCAAATCCCCAGTAATGTTGTTGAAGCTGACACCCTGGGATCCTTTAAGAAGCTGCTTGATGAGATTCTAGGATCAATAAGCCACTAACAACCAAACAAGCAAGATGGGCTGAATGGCCTCCTCTCGTTTGTAAAGTTTCTTATGTTTCTTATAATTCCTGAAGATCATTAGACCTTCAAAAGATAAGGCTTAGTCTTTGGCACCTCAAAGCAGGATTCGGTGTTGGCTCTTAAAAGCGGGATTTGCCAACCCTGAATGATAACCTACAGAAGGTGTTTAAGAAAGACATGAGTATGTACCTCATTATATTAAGAAAATAATGACAGGTTAGTTATAAAAATGAGGATGTATGCTTTTTTATTATCTGAAAAGATACAGACTTAAGGATCTCTTGAATCCGGCCAAAAAATGACTTAACCCTTTGCGGTCCTATGTCGGACCCTGTCCGACATCATCAAAAAGACGTAAAAAACAGGTCTCTAGTCGTTTTTTCTCCGGAAAAGCCGAGAAAACTATTCAATGGCCGAGTGAGACCGATAGGAGCTGATAGAAGCCGAAAAAAAGGGGCATATCTCATGAATACAGATAGCCCAGGCACCACATAGATAACACGGACATAAACAAACAAGATAGCTACTTCTGTATCCAGCACTCAAAGAATATCACAGACATTTGCAGAGCTTTTTTTAGATGTAATAAAATAATGACTTGGATCGCATTATTGAGGAGTTTGGTGATGAAACGATTGACCTAGGAGTTTATGTTGACTCAGAAATGTCTTCATCTAGACAATGTGGGGAAGTTATATAAAAGGCCAACAAGATGCTTGGATATATTGTGAGAAGTGTTGAATTTAAATCAAGGGAAGTAATGTTAAAACTTTACAATGCATTAGTAAGACCTCACCTAGAATATTGTGTTCAGTTCTAGTTACCTCGTTACAAAAAGTATATTGCTGCTCTAGAAAGAGTGCAAAGAAGAGCAACCAGAATTATCCCGGGTTTAAAAGGCATGTCGTATGCAGACAGACTAAATTAATTAATTAATTAATTAATTAGATAGGTAAGTACAAAACTAGCAAATGATATTAGCGAGCAATATATTTCAAAATTATTATTATTATTTTATGAAATGCAGGGACAGAGATAGAGACACTAAAACTGATCCAGCTGCATGCGGCAAACAATGTCCTCTTCACAGGGAAAAGAAACGCCGCAAAGCTGGGTTGGGAGTGACATTTGAATTGTCTTGTATGTAAAAAAACTTGTATGTATCCTGCACACTTTTATCATTTCCATTATGTTTTTGCAGTGATTAATAAATTAGTGTAAAACCTTTAGTCATTTCGTAGTGATACTCAATATAAAGCAAAATATACTACCTATTGGATTTAAAGTAATATATATATATATATATATATATATATATATATATATATATATATATATATATATATACAGTACTGTGCAAAAGTTTTAGGCAGGTGTGAAAAAATGCTGTAAAGTAAGAATGCTTTCAAAAATAGAAGAATTGATTCTGTTTTGAAGGCAAAGGGTGGTCACACCAAATATGGATTTGATTTAGATTTTTCTTCTGTTCACTCACTTTGAATTTAGTTAATTGATAAATATAATCTATTAACATGTCTATTTTTGAAA
Organism: Acipenser ruthenus; assembly: GCF_902713425.1. NCBI lineage: Eukaryota > Metazoa > Chordata > Actinopteri > Acipenseriformes > Acipenseridae > Acipenser > Acipenser ruthenus. The sequence goes on from NC_081194.1 coordinate 38,564,663, forward strand.
GCATTCTTACTTTACAGCATTTTTTCACACCTGCCTAAAACTTTTGCACAGTACTGTATATATATATATATATATATATATATATATATATATATATATATATATATATATATATATATTGTGGCAATGTGCCCCGCCCCTGTGTGCAATTGTGTGTTATGTGTTGTATGTTGCGTGCGTGTGTTAATGTTGGTGTATAGAGATTGGTACACGGGATATAAACGGGTCTGTGTTTCACGTGGATTTAAAAAGGTAGATTTGTATTTAGGCACGAGGAGAGCACAAATCACTTCACGTGCTGATTAAATGTAATATGTGAGCATGGGGTTGCACAGAATTAATTCACGTGCTGGGATTCAAGTGAATAATTAATTAGTAATTGAATCCCAGCACAACAGTATATATAGAGACACGTAGCACTCAGTCGGGGTTAGGTGTTCGGTGAGTGGAGAACGGGATTGGAGACGGAGGTAATTGTAAATTGTAAAAGTAAATAGTTAGAGTATCTGCTCACCGTGTTTGTTTGTCTGTGTAGTCCGTTTTGTTTGTCTCTTTATTTTGGCGTGAAGTGCCGTGTCCTGTTTTGTGTTCTGTTCAAACCTTTTATTTTCTGTTCTGTTTATTAAATGCTGAGCGCGATCACGCGCCCAGCTTCACCAAACCCCAAATCTCTGTCTGTTTATTTCCTGCTTCTGGTCTGACGCCACCCACTCCGGCCGTCTTTGTGATATATATATATATATATATATATATATATATATATATATATATATATATATATATATATATATATATATATCTTATTATTTAAAATATTATTTCAAACAAACAAACAAAAAAAAACCTAAATATTAAGCTACATTATGAAGTACATAATGTAAGATGTGGCAAAGTTTTTATTTTATTAACCAATATCAAAGTTTTTCAAATTATCTCAAAGTTTAAAAATAACCTGTGATGTATGCGAGTGGTGTGGTGAATAAATAAACAGTCCCAAAACAATACGTCCCAATAATGTCCGTGTTTTATTAAGACACAAAAGAAAACCACCCCTCTACCAACTATGGTATCGGGGGGAACACGGCTGGCTTGCAGGCCAAACAAAACAAAACAAACGAAATAGAAATCCACAATAACCCCTAGCGTCCTGTGCATGAAAGTGTGCTCCTTAATCCACAGGGGTGTGTGCTGGTGTTGGTGAAGGGAAGGTAGTGCTCTGGTGATCTGGGCTGGCTCCGTGGCTGCAGCCCCTCGCTCCAACTCCTCCTCTGAAACACACAACAAAACAACACGTAACAAAATAACAACGAGCTCCGGCTGGTCGTTCAGTTTCTCAGTACAAGGCCAGGTACTGACGTAGCTGCTTCCACTTTGTACTCACAAAACTCCTCCCTGCAATCAACCCGTCGACATGGTTTTTCCAATAGAGGGCCGCACCGCAGCTGATCGCAATGGAGTCGCTCCGAACACTTGCAACTATGCGCTCCCCTTAATATGGTCACCTTCCAGTTTCCACCTACCATCAAGGCGGTCCATCTAGGAGGCAGCATACCACTGACCTTACACAGCATCCTTTCTGATCGGGAGGAAGATTTACAACATTGAGCCTTTCTCTCTCTATCACATAACCATATACATGTAAAATGTTCTAAATACCTCTTGTTCGCTCAGTAGTGCAATAGCGCGGTGAAGACATCTCCTACTTGCCAAAATCCTTGCCACAGTTTTTTGGAACAGGAATAGTGCCAACGTCCAAACTACAATCTGACAACAAAAGATTGCGTAGCTTCTTGCTCAGTCAAAGTTAAAGGCAATGATGCTGAAGTGCATCCCATTTAACGCTTTTAGCTCCACCCTACACCCTACTCCCTCGCTCACCCAAGTGCACACATCAGTAAAACGTTGCGTGAAGTGTACACTTGTCTAAGGGTGTAGGGTGCTAGGGAATGGTTTGGGACGCAGCCAGTGTGTGTATGCAGTACTCCTAGCCGGAACTACGACTGCCTGAAGTTAAGCCTCTCATCATGTGACAGAGTTCACAGCTTAGGTTTTGTTTTGAGCTAGGACTATAAAGAACGATAGGAAAATGATGTCATAAGTAGTTAACAGTGAAGCCATTTCTGGAGCCCATAGAGCACTTTACAATGCACTTGCAATGTTTTAACGTATTCGCGCTTGCCCTTGCAAAATGTTTCTTGACATAATCAAGCATTAATTCGGATAAATAACAGTCACTTTATATTAACTATATTTTGTATTGTTACTAAAAAAATACCGGTAATCCTGGCGCTGCAACACAGCATCGCAGCAGTATATTCAGTACTGAGTGGGCTCCACAAATGAAGCCTGTAATTGAGTACCAAACTTCGTCATGGGATTGACTGTCCTATCCTTCTTTATATAGTCCTAGGTTTTGAGTCTATTGCTCCGTCATTGTAGCAGCTAGACTGGGCGGTATCATTGGAAAGCTTAGAAGCTCAGCTTCCCACCCCCTCATTTCATATTGAGGTTCAATGGTGCATTTTTTTGTTTTAGCCATCTATGATTACAATATATATAGCAGTGACCAAGCATGATTTTTTTGGAAAAGCGTGTTTTTTTTTTTAACATATATTCTCATCTCTGCCACATATAGTATGCCTGATCCTGTTGCAACTTACATAATATGAAAGACAATTTTGTGGCCTTTCATTTGACATGTTACATGCATGCAGTACAAACAATCCAGTAGTTAAACATACATAAATGAAAACAGCGAAAAACAGGCAGAAATAGGGCTGAGTGTAAAGAGTTAAAAAAAAGAAATGGAGTGCTGTTAAAAAGAAAAGCACCTTTTTCTTCTGCTGCATGCAAAAATTTCACGTCAGGCAATGGCAAAAGCAATAGAGAGTGCTCTGTCTCACAGTGATGAACAGCTGTTAGGTCTCCTGAAAACAGCTTATTTTAAAGCAACACCAGTGTGAATGATGATGCAGTAAAATATATATAGTTTTTTATATGCAAAAGTGCCTTTTTTTTGCCATTCCCGCTAAAATTTTCAATTCCCCCCCATTGGCTGCAGCATAGGGGGGAAATCCCCCCAGGACACAAAAATGAAATTCAAGCCCTGCTTAAGTGACCCGTAGCGTTACCAGTGTGACACCGACCACATATAATAGGGTAAGAAACTCCCCATCTGCAACTTAATTGGTTGCAGTTAGTCTGGCCAGACACCTTAATCAGAAATGTAATTATCTCAAAGTGGTCACATACTTGTTCAATTAAGAATTATGAATAAGTGGGTATACACCTTTAAGAGGGGTAGTATAAAAGCACAGGTCTGTCTATCAAGGTGGGGGGTGTTTTTTTCTACTTTGTGACCTCACGCTCACGCTCACGCTCACCCTCACGCTCACGCTCACGCACGCTCACGCTCACGCTCACGATCACGCTCACGCTCACCCTCACGCTCACGCTCACGCTCACGCTCACGATCACGTTCACGTTCACGTTCACGCTCACGCTCACGCTCACGCTCACGCTCACGCTCACGCTCACGATCACGTTCACGTTCACGCTCACGCTCACGCTCACGCTCACGCTCACGATCACGATCACGATCACGATCACGCTCACGCTCACGCTCACGCTCACGCTCACGATCACGTTCACGTTCACGATCACGCTCACGCTCACGCTCACGCTCACGCTCACGCTGCACCTGCACCTGCACCTGCACCTGCACCTGCACCTGCACCTGTGCTCCTGATTGCATTTGCAATGTGTAACTTCCTGGCTACCAGCACAAGCTGAATTTTTATTATTTGTGGGTGCTTCCCCTCTTGTTTGGTTTTCTTTGTTGTTATTTTTTGCATGTTTACCAGTAAGAGTTTAAGGATTTTCTTTTTTAAAGTGTTAGTATTAATTATGCTAACAAAGAAGCCTATGGACTCTGTAATTGCTGGATAAAGCGACATGTGGATACAAAATTGTGCCATCGGCAGGAAATGATCTGAAAGCTAAAAGAGGATCCGCATCAGCAAAGTGGTGAGACCATTCTTTTTTTTACCAATTTTCATTGTTGGACTTGTTTACTTTGTTACTTTGCTTCGTTTCATTGCTGGACTTGTTTACTTTGTTACTTTGTTTTGTTGCGTTTATTTGATTATGGTTTTTGCTTCTTACCTGGAGCTGGACTTATATCAAGGACTTTGGGCCCAACAATATATCTATTTATCTCTCTGTCTGTCCTGTGCTTGTTTTTCATAACACATTGTTTTGCTCGATTGAGTCTGTGGATATGGGTACATGTAGATACAGACATGCTCAAATTTGTTGGTACCCCTCCACAAAAAATGAAGAATGCACAATTTTCTCTGAAATAACTTGAAACTGACAAAAGTAATTGGCATCCACCATTGTTTATTCCATATTTAATAGAAATCAGACTTTGCTTTTGATTTTTTATTCAACATAATATTGTAAATAATAAAACAAATGAAAATGGCATGGACAAAAATGATGGGACCGCTAACCTAATATTTTGTTGCACAACCTTTAGAAGCAATCGCTGCAATCAAACGTTTTCTGTAACTCTCAATGAGACTTCTGCACCTGTTAACAGGTAGTTTGGCCCACTCTTCCTGAGCAAACTGCTCCAGCTGTCTCAGGTTTGATGGGTGCCTTCTCCAGACTGCAAGTTTCAGCTCTTTCCATAGATGTTCGATAGGATTCAGATCAGGACTCATAGAAGGCCACTTCAGAATAGTCCAATGTTTTGTTCTTATCCATTCTTGGGTGCTTTTAGCTGTGTGTTTTGGGTCATTATCCTGTTGGAGGACCCATGACCTGCGACTGAGACAGAGCTTTCTGACACTGGGCAGTACGTTTCGCTCCAGAATGCCTTGATAGTCTTGAGATTTCATTGTGCCCTGCACAGATTCAAGGCACCCTGTGCCAGGCGCAGCAAAGCAGCCCCAAAACATAACCGAGCCTCCTCCATGTTTCACTGTAGGTATGGTGTTCTTTTCTTTGAAAGCTTCATTTTTTCGTCTGTGAACATAGAGCTGATGTGACTTGCCAAAAAGCTCCAGTTTTGACTCATCTGTCCAAAGGACATTCTCCCAGAAGGATTGTGGCTTGTCAATATGCATTTTAGCAAATTCCAGTCTGGCTTTTTTATGTTTTTCTTTCAAAAGTGGAGTCCTCCTGGGTCTTCTTCCATGGAGCCCACTTTCGCTCAAAAAGCGACGGATGGTGCGATCACAAACTGACGTACCTTCACCTTGGAGTTCAGCTTGTATCTCTTTGGCAGTTATCCTTGGTTCTTTTTCTACCATTCGCACTATCCTAATGTTCAATCTGGGGTCGATTTTCCTCTTGCGGCCGCGCCCAGGGAGGTTGGCTACAGTTCCATGGACCTTAAACTTCTTAATAATATTTGCAACTGTTGTCACAGGAACATCAAGCTGCTTGGAGATGGTCTTGTAGCCTTTACCTTTACCATGCTTGTCTATTATTTTCTTTCTGATCTCCTCAGACAACTCTCTCCTTTGCTTTCTCTGGTCCATGTTCAGTGTGGTGCACACAAAGATACCAAACAGCACAGTGACTACTTTTCTCCATTTAAATAGGCTGAATGACTGATTACAAGATTGGAGACATGTGTGATACTAATTAAAGAAACTAATTAGTTTGAAATATCACTATAATCCAATTATTTATTATCTTTTCTAAGGGGTACCAACAAATGTGTCCAGGCCATTTTAGAATATCTTTGTAGAATAAGCAATAATTAATCTCTTTTCACATCTTCTTTGCTTTATTCTATGACATACCAAAGGCATGCAAGTATACATGATAAAATAGCTTTTAATTTCATCACTTTTCAGGAGGAATGAAGCGTTATTTCAATGAGCTGTAAGGGTACCAACAAATTTGAGCACGTCTGTATATACACTGAGATGCATTAAAGGATAGTTTGTTTAGAACCATGGATTCAGGTCTTCTTTTTATGTCAGTTGGTTTGGTTAAGACTTTCTTTAAGATTGCTCTTAATAATCTTTTTTTCTTTCTAAAGATACATTAGATTGGCCTTAGTGTTTCAAACAAGACTGTTATACCAGGAAGGGATCGCTAATACTGCAGTGTTTATTTCATTTGAAACTAAGGCTGTTTTGTGAATGGACTGTGTACTGGCAGTAAATAAACAGGCCTAGCGCTCTTTCTTATGCAGCACTACAGCGAAAGTAGATTGTAAACATTGTAAACCTCCTGAGGGTGAACTGTGTAACCATTAACCCTTTACTGCCAGCTCTACTAAACTTTCAATAAGTGTGGTTTGAAGTAAATGTAATTGTTTTTTTTACCTGCTCGAAGGTTAGCTTCAGCAGGGTTAGACAGGGAAAGCAGAAAAGTGTAGTTAGAGCCCAGAGGACAGCTTTTCTTTTTGTTTATTTATTTCATTTGCATTTACTGAACTCTGTAATCAATAAAACATACCTTTGATTGAGTACTTCTGTCATATATATATATATATATATATATATATATATATATATATATATATATATATATACACACATACACACACATACACACACTTGTCGGGCACGTCAGGTCCAATTTATTTTCACACGCGCGGTTTAAAAGTAATTTTATTCAAAGTAAAACAGGTTTAAAAGGCACTGCATATCAACAAGACACTCAGTATTGCATCTCCAGCCCCGCCCCACCCCTTGTTCCCTGTATTTCTCATATACCTCTTCATAGTCGTGAATACTGATAAATCATCTCCTGATCACTTGTTTTATCACCAAACTCCTCAATAATGCGATCCAAGTCATTATTTTATTACTATAACATCTCAAAAAGCTTGGCAAATGTCTGGGATATTCTTTGAGCACTGGATGCAGAAGCAGCTATCTTGTTTGTTTATGTCCGTGTTATGTCTGTGGTGCAGGGACTATGTGTATTGCTCAGATCCGCCCCCTTTTTTCCCAGCTTCTCTCGGCTCCTATCTGTCTCACTCGGCCATTGAAAGGTTTTCTCTGCGTTTTCTCTCTCATATATACACATACACTTGTATTACACTTGGTAGCAAGGACCCTGTGAACTCCAGTTCACCTAATTTTTAGGGAAAGGGGGGGGGGGGGTGGAAGATAGTGAACCATGAGCTCACATTCAATTAATTTTGAAAAGGGAGGTAAGAGCTATCAAAACAGAACAAATAATTAGATTTAATTTGGTCTTCTGACATATTAAATGGGGGAAAAAAACTCAGAGGTAAACCCCAGTCAAGTGTCACTCAACTTGATCTTACAAGTTGCATGGTCCATGCTCTGAAGATCTCTGAAAAAGCTGGTTGCTGTTTGGTCGTCTAAAGAAGTCTACCTTTTAAAGACAGTTCTTGTTTTTACGTTGTATTATACAACTACACTTCCATATAGTGGAAGATAAGAACAATTTTGAATGTATATCTCATTTATATTGATGCATTGCTATAAGGTATAGGAATTATATTTTCACTTCAGAGACTGATTGGATGTTTTAGGATTTAGCGGTGGGTGCTTTAGAGGTTTGCATGCCTGGGCTAAGGGCTAAGTATGTGATAACCGTACCTGTATTATTGTGTTAAGTAGTAACTCTTTGAGTATTACGAACGTACCGGTACGTTCGCTGCTCTCTGGTCCCCAGGGAGTACGAACGTACCAGTACTTTGTGCAACTTTAAACTTGAATTACTGCGCCTACAAAACTCCTGATCACATAATATTGTAACTAGGTTTCTGTAACACCTTTTATTGGTCTCTTGCGCCCTCTGCCAGATACTGACTGAATTACATATAATAAACCCAGTCACAAAAATGTCAACAGTGTTTGTAAACCAGCAAAAATCACTCAGTGAGAAAAAAGTATTAGTAATAATACTGAATTCAGATTCCGATTTTAAATTAAAATACCTACAATTCTTCCACTGAATCGGATGTCAGCGAGTGTGTCAGTGAAGACATAAGTGAAGAATATTTACCACCAACATCAAGTGACAGCAGAGGCGGCGCCAAGCTCTGTGCGTTGCTCCATATTTCAAGAAGTATCTTATGCTGAAGCATGAGACACTAATTATCAAGTGCATGCAGAACACAGAAAAAAAAAACTCACTCCTGTAGGACCGGCAGTGCATTTTAGAACTCACTACTCAAAGGGTTAACGCTGTTAACCTTGTAAATGCACTGGAATCATCCAGATTGCCTTTTAGCAGGGATCCAAAGTGACTTGCAAGCACGCGATCCATTATTAAGCATTTACAGTTTTTCTCAATCTGTGGAGCACATTTCTTGAAACATTATCCACTTTTTCAAAACATTTAACACAACCCCCCGAACTGTAACATGTTTTGCAAAATACTATTTATTTCTTAGCAGACGCCCTTATCCAGGGCAACTTACAATTGTTACAATCTAGGTAAAGTACCTTGCTCAAGGGTACAGCAGCAGTGTCACCTACCTGGAATTGAACCCACGACCCTCCAGTCAAGAGTCCAGGGCACTAACCACTGCTCCACACTGCTGCCCATTTCATTTGCAAAAGGCACTAAGACTCTCAAAACAGCAAATACATGTCACAAAATCAAATAAGTCCATCAAAACAGTATAATTTATTATCTAATGAAAAGTTCTTTCTATCAGCCATTTCACATGGCACAATAAATACTAACTATGAGCATCAATATGACATGGTCAACCCTGAGTACATGCTCTCTTTGTCTATAGTCTGCTTGTTGGTAAAATAAGTGTAAATGGTAAGTAAACATTTCACCACAGCATGAGCTGTATTCATGTTCTCTGAGTTGAGTTACATCAAGAAGACCAAAGTAGAAAGAATTTCACTCAATAACAAAAAATACTTTGACAAAAGATTTTACTTTATTCAGTTACAGTAGTGTTCCTGATACATCGAATGATGCTGGAAATACTTTATAGTAAACATAAATCAAGTCCACTGAATAAACTCAGGACCAAGCTGGTAGTTACGACAAAAAAAAATTACATAAAAAAGCAACAATAAAAAATTGTTCATTTACATAATCCATTCTTTGCTGTCTGTCAGGCCAGATATTCTCATCCACATGACACTGAATATTTTCCCTCGCAATACAGTGAGGGAAAAACCTCCTGGCATGTCGGAGCCATCCTTGGCAATCTTCTGCGGAGATTGCCAGACAACCCACATTCATGGCATCGAGAAGTGACATTTGGTCATACGGATGGTTGTCATACACCTTCCATCGCCAGGTCGAAAATAACTCCTCGATGGGGTTAAGAAAAGGCGAATATGGAGGGAGGAATTTCGTGGACATGCGTGGGTGGGCTTCAAACCACTCTCTTAATAGACGAGAGTGGTTGAATGCTACATTGTCCCATAACCACAAAGTTTGGCATATCAGGCCTCACCAGCTCTTTCTCTTCAGGGGGTACAATTCTATTGTACAAGACGTCGAGGAATGCAATTAGGTGTGCTGTATTGTATGGTCCAACAGTGGGGATGTGGGAAAGAACACCTTCTCTTGAGATGGCCTGGCACATTGACTGTGGCTCTGTGACCGATGATGTTCCTCCCACGTCTCCTCACTTCGGACAAATTGAATCCCACTTCATCCATGTATATGAAGACATGTGGCAACACATTTGCCTCAAGCTCCATTATTCTCTGAGAGAAACACAAAATGAACATGGGTAGCCATTCCAACTGTCTGCAATGAAATATTGTAAGGAAATACATTACTGTGATGAACCCTTATCTGTACATACTGGAACCTAATCTCCTTCACTCTTTCACTATTCCTTTCAAAAGGTACCCTGTATAGCTGTTTCATCCTTAGTTGGTGTCGTTTCAAGACCCAATCAATAGTTGCCAGTCTGACACTATGTACATTCTGAAAAATGTTCTGGTCTTGTATAATTGTAGTCTGGATCTCCCTCAAATGTATTGAGTTGTTTGCAACCAGCATATATATCTACAATGGCAGCCTCCTGTTCAGTATTGAAGACTCTTCCTCGGCCACCAGAGCGGGATTGTCGTTCAATTCTATAAATGGATATAATTAAATTTTGATGGTCAAGGAGGATGACGGAAAAACTCCTTACATGTATATCGTATAGTACTGTAATACAGTGAAGTAATATATGGTCACTTACTGTCACAAAGACGGCCAGAGTGGGTGGCGTCAGACCAGAAAGGAATTCAAACACACAGAGACGGTGGTGATGATGAGCTGAGTGCAATGGCTGCACTCAGCGTTTATTAACAAAATAAAAGGTTTGAAAACAGTACACAAAACAGGACACGGCACTTGCGCCAAAATAAACAGACATACAAAACGACTAACCACTAAACAGACGGTGCAGGACAGACGAACAAACACGGTGAGCAGATTTAACTATTACTTTTACTACTATTATTATTATTACTTTACTTCACCTCCGTCTCCAATCCCGTTCTCCACTCACCGAACACCTAACCCTGAGTGAATGAAATGTGCGTCTATATATACTATTGTGCTGGGATTCAATTACTAATTAATTATTCACTTGAATCCCAGCACGTGAATTAATTCTGTGCAACCCCGTGCCACACATTATACATATTTTATCTGCACGTGAAGTGATGTGCCATCCTCGTGCCTAAATACAAATCTACACTTTTTAAATACACGTGAAACACAGACCCGTTTATATCCCGTGTACCAATCTATACACCAACATTAACATACGCACGCATACATACATACACAGAACACACAAATGCACACAGGGGCGGGGCACTTTGCCACACTTACCTATTCTCATTTCTGAATATTCTAATTATTGATGCCACAGTTGACCTGCTTAGATTGGGTTGCACCCTCTGCCCAGCCTCTCGCACTGAAAGGCCATGATTTATTACATGGTCAATGACAGTGGCACGTATGTCATTGGAAACATCTGTTCTGCGTCTTCCCCTTTGAGCTGCTGTACCACCATGCATGCAAACCCCTCTTCCTCTATGGGCTCCTGGTTGTGGTTCCCCTCTTTCTCTCCTGTGACGATTTCCAGGTCATTACCCATTATCTATTAGCTCCAGCCAAATATAGCAATTCCATGTGATCATTAATTGCAAATATATTAATCAATATTGAATTAAGGTATGCAGGGCAGCAGTGTGGAGTAGTGGTTAGGGCTCTGGACTCTTCACCAGAGGGTTGTGGGTTCAATCCCAGGAGGGGCACACTGCTGCTGTACCCTTGAGCAAGGTACTTTACCTAGATTGCTCCAGTAAAAACCCAACTGTATAAATGGATAAATGTATGTAAAAAAATGTAATGTATGTAAAAATAATGTGATATCTTGTAACAATTGTAAATTGCCCTGGATAAGAGTATCTGCTAAGAAATAAAGTTCCGAAGAAGGAACTTTCTATCTCATAGCCATGTATGCCATTTCTCAACAGCCCAGACACATCTCAGTGCTTCTTTTTATACAATGGAATATTTCCTTTCAGCTGCTGATAAGCTACGGGAGGCAAAAGCAACAGTTTGTTCAGACCCAATCTCTGTGATCTGTGTAAGAACAGCACCAAGTCCGTAATCTGAAGCGTCTGTAGAGACAACTGTTGGTAACCTTGTATCAAACAGAGCTAGAGCAGGGCTGTTCACAATCATGTTCTTTACTTGGTCAAAACTGCTCTGAGCAGCATCAGTCCACCCAAACGTTTTACATAAGAAAAAGTTTACAAACGAGAGGAGGCCATTCAGCCCATCTTGCTCATTTGGTTTTTAGTAACTTATTGATCCCAGAATCTCATCAAGCAGCTTCTTGAAGGATCCCAGGGTGTCAGCTTCAACAACATTACTGGGGAGTTGGTTCCAGACCCTCTCAATTCTCTGTGTAAAAAAAGTGCCTCCTATTTTCTGTTCTGAATGCCCCTTTATCTAATCTCCATTTGTGACCCCTGGTCCTTGTTTCTTTTTTCAGGTCAAAAAAGTCCCCTGGGTTGACTTTGTCTATACCTTTTAGGATTCTGAATGTTTGAATCAGATCGTCGCGTAGTCTTCTTTGTTCAAGACTGAATAGATTAAATTATTTTAGCCTGTCTGCATACGACATGCCTTTTAAACCTGGAATAATTCTGGTTGCTCTTCTTTGCACTCTTTCTAGAACAGCAATATCCTTTTTGTAACAAGGTGACCAGAACTGAACACAATATTCTAGGTGAGGTCTTACTAATGCATTGTAAAGTTTTAACATTACTTCCCTTGATTCAAATTCAACACTTCTCACAATATATCCAAGCATCTTGTTGGCCTTTTTTATAGCTTTCCCACATTGTCTAGATGAAAACATTTCTGAGTCAACATAAACTCCTAGGTCTTTTTCATAGTTCCCTTCTTCAATTTCAGTATCTCCCATGTGATATTTATAATGCACATTTCTATTGCCTGCATGCAATACTTTACACTTTTCTCTATTAAATGTCGTTTGCCATTTGTCTGCCCAGTTCGGAATGCTGTCTAGATCATTTTGAATGACCTTTGCTGCTGCAACAATGTTTGCCACTCCTCCTATTTTTGTGTCGTCTGCAAATTTAACAAGTTTGCTTACTATACCAGAATCTAAATCATTAATGTAGATTAGGAATAGCAGAGGACCTAATACTGATCCCTGTGGTACACCACTGGTTACCTCGCTCCATTTTGAGGTTTCTCCTCTAATCAGTACATTCTGTTTTCTACATGTTAGCCACTCCCTAATCCATGTGCATGCATTTCCTTGAATCCCTACTGTGTTCAGTTTGACAATTAATCTTTTATGTGGGACTTTGTCAAAAACGTTCTGGAAATCTAAATAAACCATGTCATATGCTTTGCAATTATCCATTGTCAGTGTTGCATTCTCAAAAAAGTCTGTCTCCCAGGATATTGTTACCATATAGGTAATTTTCCATTTTAGATCTTATTATAGTTTCCATACGATTTCAGCCATGCATTTTGATTTTGTACTTCCAGCTGTCCATATGGTCCTTTGCAAGGTGCCAGCAGTATCCCAGAAAATACCACAGTTTTGGTCTTGTCTTTTAATTTCCTTCCTAGCTCTCTGAATTTGTTTTGCAGGGATCTTGGCCTGTCTCTTCCAATGTTGTTTGTACCGATGTGGACAACTACTACCGGGTTGTCTCCTGTTCGTTCTAGGAGCCTGTCCACGTTCTCAGTGATGTGCTTGACAGAGGCTCCTGGAAGGCAGCAAATTGTTGTAGTAAGGGGGTCCAAACTGCGAACTGAACTTGCTGTGTTTCTCAATATGGAGTCCCCAACAATCATGACCTCCCTTCTTTTTGCTGCCTGGCCAGCACTGTTATAGGGTCCTGGATGTTGTTTCTTTCATTCTCTTGATGTTGGTTTTGGTCATCTAAATGTTGAAGTGGCTCAAATTTGTTGGATGTTTGGATTTCTGGTGGTTGTGTTTGACAAACTTTCTTTTTTTCCTTGCTTCTGCCTATCTGAACCCAGCTGTTTTGACTCTCTTCCAGCTCCCTGGTCGCTTTCAGTCTGCTAGGGGTGCAGACTTCCATGAATTGTGGGTGTGTCAGCTCCTCAAGCTGTTGCTGTCTCATTTCCTCCAGCTCCATTTCTAGCACACTTACTCGCTGAAGCGTCCTGGATCGTGCGGCACTTTACACAAAGTTAGTTGAGCTCCTTTGGGTTTTCTCAGATTTCCCACATCATGCAGTTGTCACAGATTACTAGCTTGAAGACCTTTTTTATTTTTTTTGGAAGTTTAGCTTCTGCAGTTGTCAACCTGCTTTCAAACTGCTTCTAACTGCGCTGTACTTGTCCACGACTGTACTTCTCCCACGCTGTCGCTTCCACACGCTGTCGCTCTGAAAACTGTCTGCCTTTTGTTTGTTACTGCGTTGTGCTGCGGGCTCCGCCCCCTCCCCCGTGTCTCAGAATGGCGCGGTATTTGAATCAGCTGCTCCAAGTTTCAGCTTGTTATCAGAAAAAGACACGCCGCTGTTAGATTTTAAGCTGCAATGTTTTCTGATTAAAGCTATTCAAGATGTAATTCCTCCTTTCTGCTTCTAACTGCGCTGTACTTGTCCATGACTGTACTTCTCCCATGCTGTCGTTTTCTCATAGGCTCTACTACAGTAGCATAATTTGGCACAAATTTACTGTACCATGCACTGAGTCCAAGGAAAGAGTGCAAGCTTGTAGCATCAGTTGGTGTGGGAGCATCCACGATAGCAGTAACATGAGTTTCATCTTGATATAAGCCGTCTGGTGAAATGGAGTATCCGAGGAAGCACAGTTTGGTTTGCCGAAACTGTCATTTGGCAACCGGCATTTGGCAATCTGCTTTGTCAGCAGATTGCAGAACAGTACATGTGTTTGGAACATTTGAAAGCAGCTGGTCTCCTGAGATTTGTTGTTTAAGAGAAGTCACTAAATCCATCCCTAGTATTGGTGTTCCTGCTTCCACGATGTAGAACTCTGTTTTTGCTTGTTTGTCATGAAGGGTACACATCTTCTGTGGCATTGCAATGGTAATTTTGCACAGCAGTCTACCTCCACTGGGGTTATAGCTTTGCACACTAAGCACTGTAACTTCGGGTACTGCAAGCTCATTTACTGAACTCGAGGCAGTTTGGCAGACTTTAGCAAAATGTCCTACTTTTCCACATGATCTGCACTTTGAGGTTTTAGCAGGGCATGACTGGTCATTTGCTAAATGACTAGCAGATCCACAACGGAAACAATATGAAGTATTATTTTTTCCTTGTCTGCTCATTAAAGGTTTTTTAATCACAGCAGCAACGTGTCTTGTTTCCCCATCAGTGATAACTTTTCTTCTGTAATGGCAGCTTCAATTTGTCTGGCCAGCGTAAGAGCTTTATCAAGGGTTAAATTTGTTTCCAGTAGCAAACTTTCCCGAATACGAGGAATGCACGTCTTTTCTACAATTTGATCGCGTATCATTTCATCAGTCATTTCCCCAAACGCACACGAAATAACGAGTTCCCTTAATGCAGCAACATAAAGATCGGTAGACTCACCAACATGTTGAGCTTGTTGTCTGAACTGATAGCGTTCGGCAACCACATTTACTTTTAGAGTGAAGAACGTGTCCAATGCAAGCACAGTACCGTCATAAGTATCCGCAGAAAGTGGCAATGTATTGTAGATCCTCTGGCCCTCCTCTGTTCCTAGGCAGTGAATTAGAAAGGCTCTTTTCCTTTCAGCAGAAAGGTCACTGCCACCCATAGCAAGTAAGTAATTATCAAACACCCGCTTCCAAGCTTTAAAAGTTATTTTCGGTTCACCCAGGCATTCCAGGAAAGAAGCAGGAGGGTGCAGTGAAGGAAGGCCAGCCTCGTCGCCAATTTGTTATGTCTAGGTATTCTTTAATAAAAAGAATGAGAGCAGCATTATAAACTGAACAATTTTACTCCTCCATCTTAGTACAACCACAATAACCACTCTGTTTCTTAATCTCTCTCAGAATCTGACTACCCCCTCTAGTGTTCAACTGTAGAACTCTATAACAGTACTTCCATAACAACCCCCCCCCCCCCCCCCCACGCCACTTACAGCCTCGGAGGAGGGTACCGTCTACAACATGCACGCACACACATAAACACACTAACGGCGTGCCCTGTACCCTTACCATACACAGAACGCTAAACGAGACACAGCAAACGTCAGGGTCGTATAAACAATTTATTGTACACCAGATTATGCTTTTTTTTTTTTTTTACATCGTCACAAAAGTATATACAACTATATACAATCATCACTCTGGTTACAAACAGTAATGACATCTACTGTCAGGTCTAGAATGATATTATTTATGATCAATGGATTCTACCACCATACATGACATTAGAGTTATAAATAACAGTTGATACAGGATACGCAAGTTACTTCAAACACATCGTATTTTCATTGTACCTTATTTGTACAGTATCCTATTGCATTCCTTAACTACTTTAAAACTGGTATCTAACGGGTAGGTTAGTAATCATATAATCGTGCACAGCAAGTCCTCTGGTACTTTGTTCTACAGGCAGATCCTTGACTTATGAATTAACTTCAAAATATTAAAGAATCTTTACCGATGTGTTACGAAAATGCTTAAATGGCACACAACCGCTCTAATTTCAGTGCCTGGGCACAGATGAAGCGATCTCCTTTCCTTGTTGTGTCAAAGCAATAATAAGCCGTGGGGAAATCAATTTTTTTTTGGTGCCTTCAAGCAGTGTTGCAAATTTAGCAAATTTCTCACCAAATCTAGTAACTTTAAGGGCTGACTTGACAAGATTTGTTGTCAAAAGCATCTAGCTACAAATCTAGCGATTTTCAAGATAGTCATCAGAGAATTTCAGAGATATAAAATCAGTAAAATGTTTCGATTATTCTGTATTAGCAATGTTCTTTTATAAGAATCATTGTCAGGCTAATTAAATAAAATCCAATAATGCCACGCCCCATTTGAATATGCAAGGAACTTCAATGCGTCCTTTGCTCAGCAACGGGCTCAACAACCACGAGCCTGTTCCCAGGGGAGACCAGATTTCGCGTGACACCGCACCGGCATGATCACCCCGGCCCCCCACCCCAGTTTTCCCGTACTTCCAGATTTAGGACTACACCACTGCTCATGATATGGTTCCATAACATCAGCAATACGTTTTGCAGAACAAGAAACAGTGATCTAAGATGTTGAACATTTTACAATTAAAGAAATGTTTAGTATAAAATGTAATTATGTACTGTTTTTGCGCCCCCTTTAATTTGCTGCACTAGGCAGTAGCCTGTTCTGGCTATACGGTTACGCCAGCCCTGCATGACATACCAAATTTTTAAAAAAAAATAAAGGAAGGCCTATCTAAATGTGTTTTTATATTCATTTCCTAGATTTCACAGACTTTTGTTCAAATTCACGATTTTCATGATTTCTGTGACCACTGTCACAAAATCTAATGAAAAAATAATTGTAGCCAACTTTTTCACTAAAGTACAATCAGGCTTGTGTGATTTTGAAATGCCACTTTCTGATATATTTACTACTGTTTAATCTAAGTTAAAAATAAAAAAAAATTTGTGGGAATTTAACTTGTTTATGGCCCTGTGGCAACATTAACCTAATTTGATGTTAGCTGCGGTGCAGACCTTGGGACAAAGTCCCACATAAAAGATTAATTCTCAAACTGAATGCAGTAGGGCAGTGCTGCCCAAACACGGTCCTGGAGAGCCCCTATCCAGTAAGTTTTGTAGGTCACCCTAAATTGCTAATTTCTAAAGACTGGGAACACATGGAAGTTATTAATCAATTAAGCAAATAACTTGTTCAATTAAGGGAAATTGATTGATCTTCAGAGGTGATTCACCCCTAGCCTTGCAGACAGGGATGTCATTTCAGAAAAATGGGGGCGGGGGCGGGCGGCGACAAAGGTGTGTCAACATTGAACATTCTCTGTCTTAAATAGCATCATGAATGAGAAAAAAACTGGGCCAGTTTACAACGAGATAGCATGCAGAGCTTCGTCAACGTCATTCTTATTCTTAAAATAAATAATACAAAATGTGCAATGCAAGAATTTTTAAAGCACAACACTGACTATAACAAACTCGTAAATGTCATTACGGTCTTCGTTTTCACTGAAACTTTTGTGTTTTAAAAGTAGGTAGGTAACCCTAACCGAATTGCTCTGCTGCCAGTTAAGTAAACATTTCACAGGTACATACTGTAACTACTGCTACATTAAACAAATAGCGGTACAACATCATTTTTAAAAAACTGTTTTAGAGTAGCAGCTAGGGACATTTGACTCTTATTTCAGATCATTGAAAAGAAAAGGTAATGTATTGCATGGGCTTTACAAAAAGAGCCAGGGGTAATAATGCAGTTTCACTCTTTAATTTAGCACTAGAACCACCAGATTTTCTTACTACCTAGAATCCCTGCACCAGGCATTTTAACCGGTACATTTTTAAACACCTTTGATATGAAAATGAAAGACAAACTATCGGATACAACTCAAAAGATATCCGCAAACTCTTTAACACCTCTCCCTCCCCCGCACCCCCTCCTGCTCCAACCCCTACACCCACTACATCCCCTACTAACTCGCCCTCCTTCTCCACCTTCTTGCCCCTCTCAGACTCTGACCTCTCCTCCCTGCTCCAGGGTCACAAACCCACTACGTGTGCCTTGGACCCCCTCCCCACTCACCTTTTTCAAGCTGCTGCTCCTGCTCTACTCCCCTTCATCTCCTCCCTCCTCAACACCTCTCTACTTTCTGGTATCTTTCCCTCTGCCTTCAAAAAAGCCTCCATCACTCCCCTCCTCAAAAAACCTGCCCTCGACCCCACCTCCCTCCAGAGCTACCGTCCTGTCTCCCTCCTACCCTTCCTCTCCAAAACCCTTGAGTGGACTGTACACCGCCAGCTCTCTGCTTTCCTGTCCAACAACTCTCTGCTTGACCCTCTCCAATCTGGCTTCCGCTCTGCTCACTCCACTGAAACCGCCGTCCTATCACTTAAGTGTGCCCGAGCTGCCTCTCTCTCCTCTGTCCTAATTCTCCTCGAGCTCTCTGCTACCTTTGACACTGCTGATCACTCTATTCTACTATCATCTCTTGCTGACCTGGGGATCTCTGGCACTGCTCTGGCCTGGTTCTCCTTCTATCTTTCCAACCGCACTTACCAGGTAAACCTGGCATGGAGCAACCTCCACACCTCGCCCTCTCTCAACAGGAGTCCCCCAAGGGTTAGTCTTGGGTCCTCTCCTGTTCTCTCTCTACACCCGCTCCCTGGGCCCCCTCATCGCATCCTATGGTTTCTCATACCATTTCTATGCTGATGATGCTCAGATTTTCCTCTCCTTCCCCACCTCTGACTCCACCATCTCCTCCCGTATCTCTACCTGTCTGTAGGCTATTTCCTCCTGGATGCACTTGCATCACCTCAAACTCAACCTCTCTAAATCTGACCTCCTTTTCTTTCCCTCCTCCTCCCCCTCCTCTGATCTCTCTATCTCTGTTCCTCTGGAATCTACCACACTCTCTCCCTCTTCCTCAGCTAAGAACCTTGGAGTCACCCTGGACCCCTGCCTCTCTTATTCCCAGCACATCTCCACTGTGGCACGCACTTGCCGATTCTTCCTGAGCAACATCCGAAGAATCCGACCCTTCCTCACCAACTATGCTACCCAGCTCCTGGTCCAGGCCCTGGTACTCTCCCGCCTAGACTACTGCAACTCCCTCCTGGCTGGCCTCCCTGCGTCCGCCACCCGTCCGCTCCAGCTCATCCAGAACTCTGCTGCCCGCCTGGTGTTCTCTCTGCCTCGCTTCGCCCACGCTACTCCACTACTCCGCTCGCTCCACTGGCTCCCGATCACCGCTCGCATCCAGTTCAAGACTCTTGTACTAGCCTACAGATGCCTTGACCAGACTGCACCCAGCTACCTCCAGACCCTCATCTCTCCCTACACCCCCACTCGACCTCTCCGCTCCGCCTGCACTAGAAGACTAGCTCTACCTCCGCTACGCTCCCCTGCCTCCAGAGCCCGCTCCTTCTCCACCCTTGCTCCGCAGTGGTGGAATGACCTTCCTACAGATGTCAGGACTGCCCAGTCCCTGACCACATTCCGGCGCCTCCTCAAGACTCACCTCTTCAAAGAGCACCTGTAGAACTCCTCTGTTTGTATCCTGGGACACTATCACCCTTCATTTAAATGTGCTTTATTTTGCTCTTATCTGCCCCCTATTTTACTGCATTTAATCTTGTACTTCAGAATACTGTAATCTGCCAAGTGTTTAACCTGTAGTATTTTGTATTTAATCATATCCTGATGTAACTATCACTATTATCTGCTGTATTATTGAATTGTGGTTTGTCACACTTGAACAAAAGCTATTGTATTTCTTGCTCTTATTGTATTACTTGTATTGTAACACTTGAAATGTATTTGCTTATGATTGTAAGTCGCCCTGGATAAGGGTGTCTGCTAAGAAATAAATAATAATAATAATAAAAAGTTTTATTCATGAATATCATATCTAACATTTGCATAGCAGAAACACAGTATTTAACACTAGAAGCACTGCGGCAGTCCTTTTGGCGGTTTTTGTTTTTAAAATGTAATTTTCTCCACTCATGTAACACATATGGGGCTGAGCGTTCATATAACGTATGTGTTGCAAAGTGGGTTATAGTGTGCAGGTGTAGAGGTGATGCAGTGCTCCAAACAATGACAAACACAGTACTGGTGATATGATGGTTCTTTTATTTTTAATCCAATAGCCGAAACTGACCAACAGAAAACAATAATGAAATACAGGCAGTACTCAATGCTTGGTACTGCTCTGTATAAGTAATGCATGGGGAAGTCCCAAATGATAACACACAAATCCACAAACAAATAGACACACACAGACAAAACATACATGGTCACCAGTCCTTTAGTGAGTGCAGTAGTGCTAGTGGTGAATATAAATACAGTGTTTTGTGCAGTGATGTTCTGGGTGGGTGCTGGCCTCTGGCGACAGCTCCTATTTAGCCGTTTAACAAACAGACAAGTAACAGTTAGACAAACGAAGAAAAAACACTCACGGTACATTTAACACGGGTCCTTCCGGTGTCCAATACATGTACCCAAAACGAATTAACAGATTACGATTCTCCGTCCCCTTTTATGCTGTCACACATGACCCCTTGGTAAATGAGTGCAGCCACATTGTTTACCTTCCGGGTCAATGCATTCTTGCAACGGAGTCTCGCCTTCATCCAGACTAGCCGACTTCCCGACCCTGGGAAAGAACTGTCAGAACAGCCCATCGAAAGAACACTGTTCTCGCTGCTTAGCACCCTCACAGGTCGGGAGGGAGATTTACAACCAAGAATCATTGTATTTCTGTCACAAAGTCTCAAACGTGGGAGTGCAGAAATAAAGGAGATATATTAAATTATACCTAAAAGCCCCAGGAGCAGTCACATTGACAGCCACACAGAAAACAATTGTATTTTGATTATAATGGTATTCTACTTTATTATTTTTATTTACCAGTCCGCAATGTGTTTAGCTGTAAGCCATCGAAAAATTTACTTCTGCTCAACACACTTCATCAGTCAATTACCATGAAATACAAACCGTGGAGTTTTACAACACAACAAAATATGGAGTTGATGTTTTGGATCAGATGGCACAGAAGTATTCTGTGAAAGCTGGCTCCTGCCGGTGGCCTGGTCAGGTGTTTTGCAATGTATGGGTACTTTACAAAGAATGCACAGAGAAGAATTCAGTTGTTCAGATGTTTATGTGACGTACTAAATAAAAAAAAGTGAATTACATCCAACTGTTTCTCCTTTCGTTATACTATTTAGAGTGTTTTGAATACAGCCGTCAAAAAAAGACTGCTGCAGTGCTTTAGGTATGAGGATATCTTCCGTCTTTCTAGTGTTAAATGGCAAATTAAAGATAAAAGGCTTTATTTTTCAAATTAGCACATACAGCACAACTACAAAATTTTTTAAAAAACTGTAATAAATTGTTATTGTTGTACAAATCCAGTCAGGGCAAATATCTGTCTGAAGCCGGGCGTAACTCGTTGCTCTCAAATAAAACTAAATAATATCTCAATATTTCTCGAAAAAAATTCTGTGACATTGTCTATAAAAAAAAAAAAAAAATTGTAATCCACAGGTGTTTACATCCACACGCTGTGCATGTCAAAAAAGACATGAGTTGCAAAGGAATAGCATACAGCTACACCATCCCACATTCCACAATGAAATACATAGTGATGTGGCCTAAAGGTGGGAGGGGGGGTGTCTTGTATAGTGTATGTAAAAAAAAATTGAATATTCTAAAAAAAAAAATCTTGTATTGTAATACTCGGTCAATATAACCATCTGGCGGTTCTAGGGGTGCATTTTTATCTTTGTCATTTATGCAAATCTGCTGCTCAAACACTGTCTGGTTATTTACTTCATATATTTAGGAAAAGTCAAGAACGGACAAATTGACTGACATGGGGGTTCTAGTATTAGAGTGTCCATCCACATATATCTCACCAGATTTGATACATACTGTAGCGATCCTGGTTCCCGCAGGCAGGCGCATCACACGGGGCGAGGCAATCCACCCACAGGCGGAGGGCGGGCGCGAACCCGGGACCTCTCGCACTAAAGCATAGCGCCGATACCGCTGTACAAAAGAACCGGGTCCTTTGCAAGGAGCGTATATCGGGCTTATGTCTTTGTGGGTGATTACGTCACCTACCAGCCCTACTGCTGCCTTGTCCCGTGCACGCTACAATACTTACAACCTTGAATTAAGTTTGATACATTTCACCTACTTTCCACAAAGAATGACACTTTGTATCAAATATAAACCAATGAACATAAACTGCTAAATAAGCACCACAATTCTGTGAATGTCAAAAGTAGAAATATGTAGCAAAGTTTTAAATAACCTGTATATGCAGATAATCACAAATAAAATAAAATAAAATAAGGGGCTAGCGTCCCGCTTTCATCTAGGCAAATTTGTTAACACCAGTCTGTAAGTCTGAAGTTTTTGCCGAAATAATACCAACATTTGCATACGGCAAAAATATGTAAGAAAAATAAATCCATTGATATTCATGAATAACATGCTGTGCTTTGTCAACATCTTTCTTATTCTTACATTAAATTATACAAAATGTGCAATGCAAGTATTTTTAAAGCACGGCACCAGTTTATAACAAATTCGAAAAAAAAAGTTATGTTTTGCATTGATTTTCATGTATAACATTGCCCACCAGAATGTATCTAAAACTGTTGTGTACCACCTTAAATATTATTTTCTGCTGATCTACTGTGAAAAAGACAACAATGAGCTTGTAGAGCAGCTATGCAAACCCGAAAACACATAGCCCAGCCCTACACATGATCCTAAATCTAAAAAAACACATCACAGCTCTATACATGACCCTAAATCTGAAAACACACAGCCCAGCCCTACACATGAGCCTAAATCTGAAAACACACAGCACAGCTCTATACATGAGCCTAAATCTGAAAACACACAGCCCAGCCCTACACATGAGCCTAAATCTGAAAACACACAGCACAGCCCTACACATGAGCCTAAATCTGAAAACCCACAGCACAGCCCTACACATGAGCATAAATCTGAAAACGCAAAGCACAGCCCTACACATGAGCCTACATCTAAATCTGAAAACACACAACTCTTGTACACTCTGTACGGAGCTCTTAGGCCCAGGAGATGATGACGCCCTTGCCTTTTTCACAGCTCGCTCTACTTCTTTCCATTTAGGTGTGCAGTCTTCCATTTGGATTTCTGGTGGATTGATAGGTGGGATGTCTGAAGGAATCAACATAGCCTCCTGCGTTTTTAAATCTGTGTGCGTTTCCTCGAGATAGCTCTCCAGCTCAAGGGTAGATGTACCAAGATGGGCCAGTCGCAGCGCAAACATACCGCAATTTGCATTTTCGTTACGACAATTCAATTCAAAGTGCATATTTTGTTGTATGTACTAAGAAAAAATATGTTAAAGAAGAGAGCTGCAATATACTAATTTAAATATTATTTGCGTCTTAGCAAGATTTATAGCGAGAGTTGTGTGACATTTTTTCAAATAAAATAGTGGTAGTTGAGGTGTGGTTTTCTGAAGCAGAGAGTGTCCAAAGGATAACATCTTTACATGCAAGGGTGCAAGAATCAAAATAACATTTTTTGTTAACCCTTTGCAGTCCTGGTCCAACATCGCAATGTTCTTATTCACCTCCAAAATCTTTTCATAATCATACAGTAACCCCTCACATAACCAGACATGTTTGTCCGATCCTTCATAAGGAGGTCGGGTTTAAAAACAATACAATAAAATCGCACACACATACATTTACAGTTCTCAGTGTATTTTAAATATAAATCATTGCACTGAAATAACACTTTACAAAAATATAAATCTGTACAATAAGCCTATACAGTACAGTAGTACAATCAAATTAATACTTAGCACACTAGATCTCTATCGCTTGCTCCTCTCTTCCTTCTCTTCTACACTCACCTCACGCTCCTACTTCCACTCTATCATTCAGTCTTCCACTAACAATCCCCATAAACATTTCTCTAGCCCTCACCCCTCTTCCAGCTTCCTCTATCTTGGCTGATGACTTTGCCTCCTTGTCCTCCAAAATCACAGACATCCTCAAACTCTTCACCTCACCCATCACCCGTCAGCCACTGCAACCCCTATTATTCTTCAAATAGGCCTGCATCACCACATCTTAAAAAAAACCTCCCTTGATCTCTCATCCCTCCAGAACTACCGTTCTGTCTCCCTTCTCCTATTCCTCTCTAAAACCTTTGAGCGAGTGGTACATCACCAGCTCTCTGCTTTCCTGTGAACATATTCTCTGCTCGACCCCCCTCCTCTTTGACACGGTTGACCACTCTATTCTCCTGTCCTCCCTCGCTGATCTAGGACTCTCCAGCACTGCTCTTGCCTGGTTCTCCTCCTACCTCACTGATCGCACGTAGCTGGTGTCCTGGCATGGCTCACCCTCTGCCTCTTGCTCTTTTGACAGGTGTCCCCCAAGGCTCAGTCCTGGGACCCGTTTTCTCTCTACACCCGCTTCCTTGGTCCCCTCATCTCCTCCCATAGCTTCTCGTACCATCTCTATGCTGATGATGCCCAGACCTTCTTCCCCTTTTCCCTCTCTGACCCCAACGTTTCCTCCCGTATCTCGATGTGCCTCTCGGTCATCTCCTGGATGTACTTGCATCATTTCAAACTTAACCTCTTCAAATCAGACCTCATTTTCTTCCCCCCCTCTTCCTCACCCACTGCTGATCTCTCTATTCCTCTTGAATCCAGAACCCTTTCTCCCTCCTCATCCACCAAGAACCTTGATGTCACCCTCGACCCCTCTCTCTCTTACTCTCAGCACATCTCTACTTTGGCACACTCCTGTAGCTTCTTCCTCAGCAACATACGGGTCATTGGATGCCGCGTAGCAGCATTTGAATACGTGGAAAGGAGGTTGGAGATTGAAAGTAGTTAACCTGTCGCTTCTTCCTCAGCTACATAGCAGAATTCACCCCTTCCTCACTGACTACTCCATCAGCTCCTAGTTCAGGCCCTGGTACTGTCCCGCCTTGACTACTGCAACCCCCTCCTGCCGGCCTCCCTGCCTCTGCCATCCATCCGCTCCAGCTCATCCAAAAGTCTGCTGCTCGCCTTGTCTTTTCTCTTCCTCATTTCTCCCATGCTATACCGCTGCTCCGCTCTCTGCACTGGCTCCCTATCACTACTCGCATCCAATTCAAAACTCTTGTACTCTCCTATCGCTGTCTTGACCTTTCTGCTCCCTCCTAGCTCCACTATCATTTCTCCCTACACCCTAGCTAAGTTTTAGCATATACCGGCACTGAGCTCCGAGAAAGTCTGAATTGCTACTTAAATCTATTTCGGAATATAGATTGACCCGGTCTGGTACATAGTTGTGCACTTTTGCACGTGTCTCTGCATTGCGCTTTGTATCAGTAAGCTGCCAATATATCCAGAGCTTCCATCATAGAATCTGCTTTGTAAGATATTTCTATTTTTTTTTTTCTCCACATAAAACCCTCACAGACAGCTGCAGCAGCCACTGCAGTGGCGTCCATTAATCAACAAAGCATTCCTAAATACCCAGAAATGGTGACCTTTTAGTAACATTTTTGTTGACTCAATGCTGAAAACTACCGTTGAGTTTAGATATGCACCCTTTGCATTCAGACTCTGCCAGAAAGTGTGCAGATCAGGAAGTTAGTCTGGAGGTACAATAGGACATACTTTGAAAGCATTTACTTCAATCTTTAACCCTTTATGCTCTCAAGGGACCAGGATTTTTTGGGCTGTATTACACTCTCTTTTTTTAAAGTAGCATCTTGGAATTGGTGTCCTTTTTTCAGAACACTGAGGAACATTATAAAGTACTTCAAAAACCATTTTTCAACACTATATTTAGTATTTTTTTTATTATGTATTCTGCTTAGTGTTTTCAAAGAGATACATTCAAATATTTGATTGGTTAATTTATGGGCATTAGTTGATTAATCCATGCACATTCTTAACAAAGATAACGATCTTATAGCAGCTGTCCTGCATAGTAATTCTAAAAAAATCAATATTAAAATGGGAATGTGGTCTTTTTAAAAGCATTTCTATTATTATTTTTATTTTAGTAAATGTAACACATTTTCACAGAACCACCGTTCTTTCAGGCCACTGTCAGTCACATACCTGAAAACACAAGACAGCTGAGCTGAGTTTCCAAAATCGGTGGTTTAATCTACCATTATAGCTACGTACTTGGCTTCCTGTACTTCTGCATCTAGCAGAACCTGAGGCACCGAAGAGATTAAGCCATTCTGAATCTTGAAAGAGGTACCCGAGAATGCTGTCATAGTCAGAAATCAGAGAAAGTAATTTCACATAATTACCTCTTTTGAGGAATTGGTGCCTTCATCGTGCCCTCTGAATGCCAGTTCTTGCTTGCCAAAGTAAACAACAGAATTAATCAAGGGTTTAAGAACCTTGTGATTTTTTCTTACTTGCTCATTGTGATGTACTGTATCTCTACACTTCTGCTCATCCAGTTTAACATCAATCCGGGTTTGTCCAAAAGTTTTGAGTGTAAAAGTGGCTCGCAAGTGACTTTGGAAACGCTCATGTTTTTGTGCTGACTTCGTTAGATATCTTAGATTGCTGTAGCCAGTGCTGTTCCATGTCGCCTTTTCTATACTGAACAAAATGCAGTTCCAGCAGTATACTTTTTTTTTTTTAATTGACAGCTACCGGTAAACCTTTTATAATTTCAATTTTGGAAGTTGCAAGTATATCCCTTCTCTTCCTGTGTCAGTTTGGATATTTGTGGTGCACACCTCTTTTTTTTTTAGAAAGTTCTTCTTGCAAATTGATTTGTAACCAAATTGACTATAATGTTTCTGTTGTCTGATGATATTTTTATTTGTAAATAGCAATTTGAAATAGTACTTTGAAGTTCTCAATATAATACTCAAAAGGTCTCTATAATAAGCAATATCGCGTGAAATTCAGCTATTTTTACACCCTTACCCTATCATTTTTATGTCCTGCCTCTGCTCACTAATGATTGGACAGCTGCAAATCCAGTCAGATCTTGGGCTTTCCCATTGGTTAAACCCCCAATTATGTCCCGCCTCTGCTCACTTATGATTGTGCTGCCGCAGAGAAAATGCAGATCTTCTAATGGCTGATTTTATTTTATGTACAAAAATAAAAGTTTGCACAATTAAATTAAAAAAAATAATGATAATCTGCGATCAACTCTTTAATTGATTAACACTAGAACGACCACAGTGGTCATTTTGACAATTTTTGGAATTTAAATTTAAATTGCTGTGCGTGTGTTTAAAATACGGAGCTGTGCTTTCCTGACTTCCTAAATATATGTACTAATTACCCTGACAAAGCAAGAATCGTGCAGCTGCAGATATTAGCAAGATAAAATACTATCAAATTGACCAATACATATAAAACATATTACAGCAATTAAATGTTGCATTATTATTTGGATTTATCAGTTTGGGCCTTGATAAATCTGTATTGAAGTTTGTTTATATCAGTCTGCATTCCTCAAGTGAGCGGTCTTCTGACATTTTTATTGTTTCAATGAGCCTCCTGATAGGGTTTGCAAAGGTGAATCTTCCAGCAGCAGTGACAGTGAGGAGGATGCCAGCGAAGTACCAGGACCAAATGCATGAAGGGGGCGCAGGAAATCCCATGGAATCCTGTGGCAGCCCCTGCAAGGATGCCAGCCGCTACTTCACCTGAGGCAGCCAGCACCACCTGGCACAGAGAGGCTGATAATTAAGGCACTGTTTGGAACACTATAAATCCTGGTGTTGAAGCTCCAGGTAGAAGGGGTGAACATAACATTTTGAGGGAAGTTCCAGGGCCCACGGCATATGCAAAACGTAACATTGATGAGAGTGCATTGAGTGCTTTTCACCTATTGATTGACATGGATAAGCTTTACCACATGCAACGTTGCACTGAAGCAGAAGCCCACCAACAACTACAAGATGATACCGGGTCAATGCCCTTGGAGGAATTAGAAACTTTCATTGCACTAGTATATGCCCGTGGAGCATTTGGTGCGAGAAGTCTGGATTACTGTTGATAGCTGTGCCAAATGCGCAAAGACAGTACACTGCATAGTTTGAAAAGCGCAGGATCTGTGTAATTTCTGCCAGCACTTACTTTGTAAATGATTGTAAATGAAGGCCATTGTGTTCAAATGTTTATTATTCATGTCATTTCGATTATAGTACATCTGTGTATAAATGCATAGCTTCGGTTGTGTATACCGTAAAACTTCAAATAATCGCAGGTCTCCAATACTCGCTGGGTCTCCTGGGAAATATGGTAAATAGATGCTGGGTCTCTTTTAAATATTTATAATAATATAATGCACGTCATACTGAATGTTCCAATAAATACACACATGGCTGTACAGCGAACTTACCAATTTGTTTTTCAACAGCAATGAAGTGACCCTGAGGCTCAGGATGAAATGATAAGAAAACTGGATTTAACTTATTTTAAGGTACACATAATGCATACAGGTTTTTTTGTGACGTTATTCAGTTGTGAAGCTTTTTTGAGTGTGCTGAAAGTAAACCAAATACAAACTTGTTTCCTGATATTAACGGGGTAGCCTTTTAGTGTATTTGTACGTGTTTTTTTTGTATTAACAGTATTTCGTGCATTGAGTCTTGCAATGAATATGCATTGTAAATGCTTTATATGACGCTGAATAAAACTATGACTTATATTCAATTGTTTGTCCTTTCATTATAATATTTATGGTGTTTTTAATACGCCGATCAAATTGTCCAGCCATGGTGGTTCTAGGTATGCCTATGTCGCGCCCCCAAAATAAATAGCCAGACTACGCCACCTTATGTTTAAAGAAAATAAGGAATTCTGTTCTATTATAATTACCTTCTACTTTCATTGACACAGGTTCGAATTATCAACAAAGGGGGACAGCAACTAGCCCACATCAAAGAACACAGACGAGAAGCAATATGCAATTCTTTATTAGAAACAGGTAATATTCAAAACTTGGCATGGCACACCTCGTCACTAACAAGAAAAGTCAAAGTAATACAGTAAAATAATGTGCATGACCAGTATTCAATATTGCACTTGCCCTGGCTGGATTGTCGGTAGGGGACGTGGTTCCAATCTCCTGCCACCCCAAATTTCAAAACTGCTCAATTATCCCTTTCCCCAACAGGGGGCGCCACTCCACCACTGAGTCCAAGCCAACAGACTAATAACACCAAGCCTTCCCCAGAGTCAATTGAGTGGAGAAAGAAACGTTTCAATCTGCAACAGAGCAGGGCCTCCACTCTCGATCTAAAATAGGATATTGCACACGACACAGGTTTCCTGATAAAAATAAAGCAAAGGATCAGTGCACTTCAAGACATTTCAATTCATCTGCTACTTTATACAACAAATTAAAATAGTATAATAAAACCAGAAAGATTACTATTAAGCAAATTACTGATTAAAATTAATCACAAACACATATCTATAACCATATGTCAATACACATATCTAGATCTATATATAAATACACAGTATAATCTAGTAACAGATATAACCTAGCAGCATATACAACCTAGCAGCTTTATGTAGTTTAGCAACAGATACAGTCTAGCAGTGTTATATAATTTTAGCAGCAGATACAATTTAGCAGCATTATATAATTTTAGCAGCAGATACAATTTAGCAGCATTGTCTAGTGTAGCAGCCAAGTATAATCTAACAGCATTTGTAGCAGTAAACTACAGCCCGGCATCAGTTTAATTCTGGCTGTAATGTAAGGCAGGGAACAGGGAAAAGACTCCGCTAATAAGTTACAATAAAAAGTAACAATAGCTCAATGAGAAGGTGTGTGACTCTACTGCAATTTAAGCATAAGGCACCACAACAAAAACACTTAGCTGATGGATGACGACCCACAACTCCCAGTCCAGCATCTTGGGCAGCTCTCTCTCTCAAAGTCCTCGTGCTTTTTACTTCTCTCCAGCCAACGCCGCTCAGCTGATCATCTTCAGCTCCTCACGTCCCGATTTCTCTTTAGTCTCGTTCCCAGTACACCAAGTGTCCCGTACTGCTGCCAACAACACCCCAAATTCCTCACATCCTAGTCCCGTGCCGCTACCTGCAACACTCCGATCTCCTTGCTTTCTTTAATCTTGTATTTGTTTTGTTCTTTTCTCTATCCCCGCGTTCTGCCTATCTTTCTTTTCTTTTCGTTCTGCCTTGTTCTAACTTCGTTTTCTCACTTTGTTTTCTGACCTCGTTTTCTGAACTGCGTCTCCCAATATCCTCTTTTTTCTCCCTCTTTATAGTGCACAGCTGATTAAATTATTGTCCACACCTGGTGGCGTTGCCATAGGAACAGGTAACACAGCGTGTGTACGAAAATGTAAAAGCAAAATAAATCAATACATCAATGACGTGGTTAAATTAATCATTCCAACAACACATTGTAAAAAAAGGAAAAATAAATAAAACATTCTAAAAATCACAACAATATAATTCAATAAATCACATACACCTTTGTCACCCGTGACACCTATAAACGCGGTTAATTGGCCCAATTAATCTGTCAATTGGTCCAATTACTCTGTTAATTGGGGCAGCCCTAATAAAAATGTGTTATTCTATGACCTGAGGGACCTTACAATACTTCCTGAAGGTTTGGTTGAAAAATATTGATGTTTGGGCAAATTACAAGACATTGGGTCTCATACACTAAACAGCATGTAACAGGGCGAGCAGCCCTGTACATTGTTTTGTTTATTTATTTTTAGATCGGGGTCTCCCCCTCCGCCCCTGTGCAGTGTATTGTGTATTTATTTTGTATTATTTTTATTGTAATTATATTTATGACAGCGAAGCGCCGCCGTGTTATTGTTTTGTTTATTTTTAAAACGTGTCCTGGCAGAGGCGAGATCGGTGCTCGTCCTCTGCCAGGAGTAGGGGAAAAACTCGTGCAGAAGGTGGCCATCTCCCGAATTAATTAAATGATTAATTTTGTTGCTAATCGGGAGATGGTCACCTGTTATAAAAAGCCTGTAGCTCTCTAGCTCGGTGGGTGTTAGGAGCAAGAGTGGAGAGAGCGAGGAGAGAAATGAAATGAAATGAAATGAAATGAAATGAAATGGAATGGAATGGAATGAAATGAAATGAAATGAAATGAAATGAAACGAAACGAAACGAAACTTAAAAAGAAAACGTAAAGAAAGATTCCAGGAACATTGACAGCAACTGCCCAGCCTGACCTGGGATCGTATTATTTATTGTTTATTTTGTGTTTGAGATTTGTTTTTGTTTAACCTTTTTATTTTGCTCTGTGAGCACAGTGTTTGTGTTTAAAATATTTATTTTATTTTTGGATTATTTAATTAAAACGGCGCAAGCCTTTTGAACTGCAGTACCTGGTGTCAGTTGTCCTTCCTGCTTCTGCCGTGATGTCACCGCTCGTCATTCCCGTCACATATGGTGTCCTGCGTGGGATAATGGCCTCCAGGAGCCAGACCAGGAATACAAAGGGTTTTTTTTTTTTTTTTTTTGAAAAGTGTTTTTATTTTTGACAATGGCAGAAGACGTCATTAAACTACGGGACTGGATCCTGGACAATGCTGGGCTGGAGGCCCATTCTATGCCCATAGCCACCCGGATCCTGTGGCTGATAGACAGGGAGTGATGGGAGGCCTATGAGAGGGAACACACCATAAGCACCTGGGAGGAAGGGGTGGAGTTGGTCCTCAGCTACCTGGAGGCAGCTATAAGTGGAACAGCAGCCCAGGTAGCAGCGTCTCCAGCAGGTGGATTCATGACCAGCTGCACCTTCCTAGAGATGGGGGAGGAGCCCGAACGTCCTATGCCTGAGTGGGAGGAGCCCGAACGTCCTATGCCTGAGTGGGAGGAGCCCGAACGTCCTACGCCTGAGTGGGGGGAGCCCGAACGTCCTAAGCCCAAGAGGGGGGAGTCGGTGCGTCCACAGCCCAAGAGGGAGGAGTCTGTGCGTCCACAGCCCAAGAGGGAGGAGTCGGTGCGTCCACAGCCCAAAGAGGGGGGAGTCGGTGCTTCCATAGCCCAAGAGGGGGAAGTCGGTGCTTCCACAGTCCTAGGACCCAAGCTGCCAGCAGAGGGAGAATGCTTGCTGGTTCCATCTCCACCAGCAGAGGAACATAACCTGCTTCTGGAAGTCTAGAAAGAACATCGGCATTAATGTTAATCTTTCCCGGTCGATACTACACCTCAAGTTGAAAACTTGAAAGTTGTGCCACCCAGCGTTGTTCCACCGCTCCAAGTCTTGCTGTATGGAGATGAGCTAAAGGGTTATTGTCAGTGTATACTACCACTTTTGCTCCAATTAGATACTCTTTAAATTTATCTGCTACTGCCCACTTCAATCCCAAAAGCTCCAACTTGAAAGAGCTGTAGTTGGCATCATTCCGCTCTGCTGGGTGCAAGCTCCGGCTGGCATAAGCTATGACACGCTCCTGTCCATCTTGGAATTGGGACAACACAGCTCCAAGTCCACGTTGGCTTGCATCTGTATAAACGGTGAAAGGCAAGGTAAAATCTGCAAAAGCAAGCACTGGGCCTCAGTCAACTCCCCTTTAAGACAATCAAAAGGAGCCTCACATTCTGGAGTCCATTGGACCTCTTTCCTATTATTCTGCTTCCCTCCTTGCGCAGAACCTACTAACAATCCATGAAGCGGGCTGGCAATATGGGCAAACCTGGCAATAAACCGTCTGTAGTAGCCTGCAAACCCTAGAAAGCTCCGTACTTGCTTGACAGTCTTTGGCCTTGGCCAATCTCATACTACTTCTATTTTAGTTGGGTCTGGGGAAACACCCCCTTGGTTCACTACATGGCCCAAAAACTTCACTTGTTGTTGGAACAAGTTACACTTCTCCAATCGGAGTTTAAGTCCATTCCTCCACAGCTTCTCAAAGATGGAGTCAAGTTGCTTCAAATGAGCTGTGAAGTTAACAGAGTATACAATTACATCATCCAAATAAACAAGTGCAGACTCTGAGATCTCCCCTCCTAGGCATCGCTGCATCAGCCTTTGGAAAGTAGCAGGGGCATTGCACAGGCCAAAGGGCATCCTCTCAAACTCATATAACCCTAGTGGTGTTACAAAAGCTGTTTTCTCTCGATCTTGAGGAGCCATCTCCACCTGCCAATAGCCACTAGCGAGATCAAGTGTTGAGTACCATTCTGCTTTCTTCAGGCTAGTTAGTGCCTCTTCTATACGAGGTAAAGGATAAGCGTCTTTGTGAGTCACGGCATTAAGCTTACGGTAATCAACGCAAAAGCGCCAAGCACCATCTTTCTTCCTCACTAACACTATGGGCGCAGCCCACGGACTACAGCTTTCCTTTATAATTCCAGATTCTAACATGCCTCCAAGCAGTGACTTAATGTCCTTATACACCATCGGCAAGATGGGTCGGTACCTCTCTCGAATTGGAGCAGCACTTCCAGTGGGGATGTGATGTTGCACAGCCCCAGTCCGGCCATAATCTTCCTCGTGCTCCGCAAAGACCTTCTTCCACTTGAGCAATAATGCATCCAACTGTTCCTGTTGTTGGGGTGTCAGGCCATCACCCTGTAATGAAAACTGAGGAGATTGTAAATCATTCTGATCTACCATACGCGTTTCAGCTTCAACTACCTTAATTTCCATGACACCTGGCTTCAGTTCAGTCAGCTGAAGATCGGTCTTCCCCCCCCACTTCCAGAGGATCTATCACATACACATTCGCTAGCTTCTGGTACTTGCCCAGAAACACAGGATAGGAATGCACATTTCTCACCCTAACAGGAATCCGCCCATTCTTCACGGTGCCAAGATTCCTGGCTACCATCACGGATGCTACCTCACCAGTAGACTCCACAATGGCATCATATGAATGGCCGGTCTTCACAGCTCCAGTCTTACCCCATATAACTACCTCACTCCGAGGAGGGACTCGAACTGGCCTATTATACGCAGGCAAATAAAAAAAAATACTGAGAAATAAAAAAGTTAGAGTTACTTTGTTCAGTTTGAAACAGCTCAGTCCAACAAGCAGTAATCACATTCATTCCCAACAGTGCTGGACAGGACGGTAAGCAGTCGTCTCGGACTATGATAGCCCCTCGCGCCGGAATCTTCACCCCTCGGACTTCAAAATCCAAAATTGCATAGCCCACATATGGGACAACCAGGCCATTGGCTGCCCTCAAGGTCAACCACTTCTCATTGCCTTTCTGGATCACTTTATCCTTAAATTGAGAATTAAAAAAGCTCTCAGTTAACATCGTGACCTGTGAACCTGTGTCCAGCAAGCATCGCACTGGCACACCTTCCACCAGTATCTCCACCCAGGGGCACATTCCTACAATTACATATTCAAATGGCATAGAGGGACCTACACTAGAGTCACCCATCGCTTGGTCCACAGCAAAACCGATTCCTGTCTTCTATTTCTACATTGTCGTTCTATATACCCACTATTCCCACACTGGCGACAGATTGGCCTACCTCGGGGATCCCATTGATGTCGCTGGGGTTCAACAAAGTGGTTCGCCTGAAAGCCTCTCCGTCTCCATTCTGGTGGTGCATCGCGAGGAGCCGCAACTACAGCGCAATTCCCGCGACGTCCACTATATTCCGCTCGTAGCTCTTTAACCAGGTCCTGCGTCATAACTTGAAACTGACCTTTCACTTCTTGGAGCATTTGTTCTCTAAAGGCTTTTCCCCACTCTTTGTTACTTCCTACAGAGTTTAAAACACTCTTACTTACAGTCTGACAGGCAAGCGAGCTCCCCTCCTCACTATGTTGCTCTTCATCATACAGTACGGCCTCCCGCCGAGTCTCCTCGAATGACAGACGTTCATTCCTCCTCACTTGCCTCCGTAACTCCTGTCGCAGGCTCTCTCTCCTCAAACCCAGGATGAACTGGTCACGCTGGAGGGTATCTCCACTATCCAGGCCACGTGGGTCTCAACGCTGTAACCTGCAGAATAATTCTCGTAGACGGAGGGTAAAGGCTTGCAAACTCTCATTAGCTCCTTGGGTGCAATTAAAAAAATGTGAGTGCAGTACTGCAATTGGAACCCTATCACCATACAATTGATCAAGCTGCTTAAAAATCTGTTCTGGAGCCTGTCTATCTCGATCGCCTAATAGTAATATCTCCCGTTTAGCCTCACCTTCTAGTGCCCCAATAACAAAATCTACTTGCTGCGCTTCAGATAAGGTTTGTATACGCATCATCATCTGTACTTGGCCCTTCCATTCTGTTAATCTAATCTCTGATCCAGTACCCTTGTATTTGGGAACCCAAGGTGCCCCCATAAAGAAAGGCATCATCATTACAGGCGGGTTAGCAGCTTGGGGATCTTCCCTGGCATGGTGTCTAGTTGCTATCAGCCTCTGTCAATCCTGCCGACTACGCCAAAATCCGTGTCACACCCCCAAAATAAATATAGCCAGTCTACGCCACCTTATGTTTAAAGAAAATAAGGAATTCTGTTCTATTACTTCTACTTTCATTGACACAGGTTCGAATTATCAACAAAGGGGGACATCAACTAGCCCACATCAAAGAACACAGACGAGAAGCAATATGCAATTCTTTATTAGAAACAGGTAATATTCAAAACTTGGCATTAGTATAGCACACCTCGTCACTAACAAGAAAAGTCAAAGTAATACAGTAAAATAATGTGCATGACCGGTATTCAATATTGTATTTGCCCTGGCTGGATTGTCGGTAGGGGACGTGGTTCCAATCTCCTGCCACCCCAAACTTCAAAACTACTCAATTATCCCTTTCCCCAACAGGGGGCGCCACTCCACCACTGAGTCCAAGCCAACAGACTAATAACACCAAGCCTTCCCCAGAGTCAATTGAGTGGAGAAAGAAACGTTTCAATCTGCAACAGAGCAGGGCCTCCACTCTCGATCTAAAATAGGATATTGCACACGACACAGGTTTCCTGATAAAAATAAAGCAAAGGATCAGTGCACTTCAAGACATTTCAATTCATCTGCTACTTTATACAACAAATTAAAATAGTATAATAAAACCAGAAAGATTACTATTAAGCAAATTACTGATTAAAATTAATCACAAACACATATCTATAACCATATGTCAATACACATATATCTAGATCTATATATAAATACACAGTATAATCTAGTAACAGATATAACCTGGCAGCATATACAACCTAGCAGCTTTATGTAGTTTAGCAACAGATACAGTCTAGCAGTGTTATATAATTTTAGCAGCAGATACAATTTAGCAGCATTATATAATTTTAGCAGCAGATACAATTTAGCAGCATTGTCTAGTGTAGCAGCCAAGTATAATCTAACAGCATTTGTAGCAGTAAACTACAGCCCGGCATCAGTTTAATTCTGGCTGTAATGTAAGGCAGGGAACAGGGAAAAGACTCCGCTGATAAGTTACAATAAAAAGTAACAATAGCTCAATGAGAAGGTGTGTGACTCTACTGCAATTTAAGCATAAGGCACCACAACAAAAACACTTAGCTGATGGATGACGACCCACAACTCCCAGTCCAGCATCTTGGGCAGCTCTCTCTCTCAAAGCCCTCGTGCTTTTTACTTCTCTCCAGCCAACGCCGCTCAGCTGGTCATCTTCAGCTCCTCACGTCCCGATTTCTCTTTAGTCTCGTTCCCAGTACACCAAGTGTCCCGTACTGCTGCCAACAACACCCCAAATTCCTCACATCCTAGTCCCGTGCCGCTACCTGCAACACTCCGATCTCCTTGCTTTCTTTAATCTTGTATTTGTTTTGTTCTTTTCTCTATCCCCGCGTTCTGCTTTCTCCCTATCTTGTTTCTGCCTATCTTGTTTCTGCCTATCTTTCTTTTCTTTTCGTTCTGCCTTGTTCTAACTTCGTTTTCTCACTTTGTTTTCTGACCTCGTTTTCTGAACTGCGTCTCCCAATATCCTCTTTTTTCTCCCTCTTTATAGTGCACAGCTGATTAAATTATTGTCCACACCTGGTGGCGTTGCCATAGGAACAGGTAACACAGCGTGTGTACGAAAATGTAAAAGCAAAATAAATCAATACATCAATGACGTGGTTAAATTAATCATTCCAACAACACATTGTAAAAAAAAGGAAAAATAAATAAAACATTCTAAAAATCACAACAGTATAATTCAATAAATCACATACACCTTTGTCACCCGTGACACCTATAAACGCGGTTAATTGGCCCAATTAATCTGTCAATTGGTCCAATTACTCTGTTAATTGGGGCAGCCCTAATAAAAATGTGTTATTCTATGACCTGAGGGACCTTACAATACTTCCTGAAGGTTTGGTTGAAAAATATTGATGTTTGGGCAAATTACAAGACATTGGGTCTCATACACTAAACAGCATGTAACAGGGCGAGCAGCCCTGTACATTGTTTTGTTTATTTATTTTTAGATCGGGGTCTCCCCCTCCGCCCCTGTGCAGTGTATTGTGTATTTATTTTGTATTATTTTTATTGTAATTATATTTATGACAGCGAAGTGCCGCCGTGTTATTGTTTTGTTTATTTTTAAAACGTGTCCTGGCAGAGGCGAGATCGGTGCTCGTCCTCTGCCAGGAGTAGGGGAAAAACTCGTGCAGAAGGTGGCCATCTCCCGAATTAATTAAATGATTAATTTTGTTGCTAATCGGGAGATGGTCACCTGTTATAAAAAGCCTGCAGCTCTCTAGCTCGGTGGGTGTTAGGAGCGAGAGTGGAGAGAGCGAGGAGAGAAACGAAACGAAACGAAACGAAACGAAACGAAACGAAACGAAACTTAAAGAAAGATTCCAGGAACAGTGACAGTAACTGCCCAGCCTGACCTGGGATCGTATTATTTATTGTTTATTTTGTGTTCGAGATTTGTTTTTGTTTAACCTTTTTATTTTGCTCTGTGAGCACAGTGTTTGTGTTTAAAATATTTATTTTATTTTTGGATTATTTAATTAAAACGGCGCAAGCCTTTTGAACTGCAGTACCTGGTGTCAGTTGTCCTTCCTGCTTCTGCCGTGACGTCACCGCTCGTCATTCCTGTCACACGGCGGTAACGTGTTTTGCACGCAGTAAGCCCCTGTGATAGAGAGAGAAAGAATCAATGCTGTAAATCTCCCTCCCAACCAGAAAGGGTGCTGCGTAAAGGGGAAGGTATGCTGCCTCCTAGATATGCCACCTTGATGGTAGGTGGAAACCAGAAGGTAACAATATTAGGAGGGGCGCGTAGTTGCAAGTACTCAGGATGACTCCATTGCAGTCAGCTGCAGGGCAGCCCTCTATTGGAGAAATCAAGGCGACGCGTTGATTGCAGTGAGGAGTACAATGGGGAATGGGGATGTGTGATTACGTGTTTTGTTTTGTGTGTTAACAGAGAAACAGGAGGACGGGAGGCTGTAGCCAGCGAGCCAGCACATACCCCAGAGCGCACGCACCACAAATCCAGGAAGAGAAGAGCACATTTTTGTGCACGGAGGACTGTGGTTATCGGAGTGCTTGTTTGTTTACTTTTTGTTTTGAGCGTGGACGCTGTTGAGTTTTGCCCCAATACCATCGCTGTTAGCGGGGCTTATTATTATTTTTCAACCGGATTTACTTTTTGATATTTCTGTTTGTTAATTATTAAAATCTATTTTTGTTGGGAGAATTCAGTCTGGACATTCACTTTCTACTGCACCACACCACTCAGCCTGTCACAGCCCCTTTACTGCGTGCTTTGTACACCTGCTGTATTCATTAACCAGTGGCTGACAACCTAGCACGTTCAAAAATACTGTGTTCTAGTCATTTAAATAGAATGAATAATGCCTCAGCGTATGTTAAAAGTACCGCTTATTGAAACCAGGCGGTGTCACAGAACCAGCAGAAGAGCTGCACAGGAGAGCGAGTATTTCGGACCAGGTAGATGTTAGTAGGGCTTTGTGAGGAGGAGGTAATAATTAGATACAGATTGAGCACAGATCATACTAGCCTTATATGTAGGGCCCTGGAAAAATCACAATATCACAAATTTCACAGAAATTGTGTATTTGACTGCCTACCATGAAATATGCATTTTATTTTCTTTACAGTATTTTACATTACTGTTCACCTCCCCTGTTCATGTCATACTTTTATCAAGTAGAAGCAGCGCTACAGTAGCTGTACACGGTCTGGCGTCAATGCCGTGCATCTGGTTACTATGGGCAACTGGGTCAAACAAATAAGAACATAAGAAAGTTTACAAACGAGAGGAGGCCATTCAGCCCATCTTGCTCGTTTGGTTGTTAGTAGCTTATTGATCCCAGAATCTCATCAAGCAGCTTCTTGAAGGATCCCAGGGTGTCAGCTTCAACAACATTACTGGGGAGTTGGTTCCAGACCCACATTTTCTGTTCTGAATGCCCCTTTATCTAATCACCCCTGGTCCTTGTTTCTTTTTTCAGGTCAAAAAAGTCCCCTGGGTTGCCATTGTCTATACCTTTTAGGATTTTGAATGCTTGAATCAGATCATCGCGTAGTCTTCTTTGTTCAAAGACTGAATAGATTCAATTCTTTTAGCCTGTCTGCCTTTTAAACCCGGGATAATTCTGGTTGCTCTTCTTTGCACTCTTTCTAGAGCAGCAATATCCTACTTGTAATGAGGTGACCAGAACTGAACACAATATTCTAGGTGAGGTTTCATTAATGCATTGTATAGTTTGTGCTGGAGATGCTCTGCTAAAGATGCAGGCTATGCAAACACATGTTTGTAAACTGTCCTCTTTTAGAGGGGTACTAGAGAACTATGTTTTCTTACTTTAGTAAAATTACAACATAATCAATTAGGGTTGAGCCTGCTTTGATTATACTCGGTGTAGGCCTGAATTAATTTGAAAAGAAATCTGAGGGTAAATTAATACGATCATTGATATTTATAGCTAAACTGACTGATTTCAAGGCACTGGAAGGTGAAAACAGTTCCTACAGTTGCAGAATGGTTACAAATGGCAATGACTACTGCCAAATTCAAAAGGCTCTCCCAACGTTTTTTTAAATACCTGGGGCCTCTTTGAAAAAAATATACTAGGAGGTTAGCAACTTATAATCCTGAACCCTTTTGTCAAACATCTACCTTTTTATGCATATATGTGGCTGTGTCACAGCTGACTCTGAACTAGTTATTCTGTGCAGTAAAACATTGGACCCCTTTTCATGGCGGATTTCTGTAGCTAAGGTTCACTGTTCATCAATTGATTCAGATTCAGTTATGTTAAGTCTGCCAACTGATGATGTGGAGCAGAGCAGTAACTGGGTGCCTGAAAATATGAACAGTGAGTTTTGGCCTCCTTCAGTATTCTGGATGGAGGGCATACCTCGCAAAGTGACCCTGTGTGAACAAAATGAAATGTATAGAAACAATATGTACAGATCCAGAACTATTGTACAAGGCTCCAGAGCTAACCCTGATTCGTGAAATGAAAAGTAATGCTCTTGTCATGTGTGCATGTAATAGGTGCAGAAGTAAATCACCAGTGATTGGGCCTAAACCTTGCCCAGCTAAACGTGTCCAAGTATCTTGTAGGTATGAAGTCAAGACCATGGCAACCCACACCTGTGATGCAGAAGCTTTGGAGAAAGGGACCTGTTGTGGTGTTTGCAGAACCAACTCGAGCTGAACCTGGCATAGAATTTAAATCCTGCTGGAAACGTGCTGATATGCTGGACATGTACTTGACGATTTCAAATATGAAATTTATTGATGAAATAATATGTGTTCTTATGATTGTTTTGAATGATATAGACTTTCTGATATGAAAAAATAAAAGGTTAGGGGTCTTTTGAAGAGAAGGATAAAGAGAAAGTACCCTTGTATCGCCAGTAGATGACTCCCTTGCTCCATGAAATAGGTTACTTCACCCGTTGTTTCATTAGGACATTAAGATGACAATTTGATTTAGGTAACCTTGAAGTTAGGAAAGGGAGTTTTAAAGAAAAATGTAGAATACCGATTTACCGCTTGCATGTCTTATCTTCAGAAAGCATGACGCTTGAAAAAGCAGACACTAATCCTACCTATAGATTTATGTTTCCAAGGAGAAGAATAGAAAAGGGACTTTTTGCAACATATTAATCAACACTGAAATTGGCAACAGCCGAGGTCTTAAGAAAAAACTGTTTTGGCTGGATTTTGTGTGAACAGAGCACAGGGTCAGACTTAGTTCAGTCATTATAGTACTATAGAGGTTTAATGTATTAATACTGGCCTTATTTAGATTTAAATAAACTGGACCATCCATTCAAATCTTAGAGGGAATTACCAAAGAAATAAAGTGATATTACAAATTCAAGGAGCAACTGTTAAACTGAAGTAAATTAATTAAAAGTACATCTTATGATGCCATTTGTAGTTACGAAAGAGGTTCAGTGCTAACTGACACTGTTTGTAGGTTATAATGGTCAAGGAAATAGCAATTAGACACAAAGGCCAGGTATTGCAAATAAATGATTAACCCTTTTTTAGATAGAACGATATTTGAAACTAAAAAGATCTATTTGATTTCATAGGATTAATAATATGTTTTAAGTATCTTAGTCTAATAAGAAACATAATATTTAAACTGGCGAGTGTTATTGCTTGTTCATGACTTTACTGTAGTGCCAGAGGACTGAAGAAGTCGGAGCGAGCATTTAATTTAATATCCATCAAATTACAGAATATAAATGTATTATGCTATGTTCTTTGTGTTAAGTTTGTAATAATATACTATAATGTACCTTGTTGTTGATCCACTGTATTATTGTTTAAGAATATTTCTTTATGACAACTAACAATGTTATTAGTTGAATTGGATGGAGTCTGTGTAGAAGCAGTTCTTTGACAGAAACTTCTGCCTAGCATTGGGGATGGGGACTCTCTCGCTTATCAAGATGTGAGAGCTATAAAATAAACAGAGGGCCTTCTTTGCCTTCCACTCCAGTAAAGCAAAAGAGAAGGTAATTAATCCTGGTAATCCTTGATTGTCCATAACTTCAGGCTGCAAGTTTATGGGTTTGGAAGTTAAGGTTTATGGAATTAATGGTTTAACACAGATAAGAAATATATCTTGAAACAATATGTGAAAATTATAGCATAACAGATCTTAGTAAGCCATATATTTGAAAAAGTGCTTACAATGGTGTTTTAAATTAATCACAGACATTAGCCTTGGAAAAAGGA
The DNA here is from genome assembly GCF_902713425.1 of Acipenser ruthenus. Lineage (NCBI taxonomy): Eukaryota > Metazoa > Chordata > Actinopteri > Acipenseriformes > Acipenseridae > Acipenser > Acipenser ruthenus. Next base: position 38,607,040 of record NC_081194.1, read on the forward strand.
GGGGTGTGAGGAAATCTCCTTGTGCAAGCAAACTCTTGAAGTTAGATAAAGGTCAGAGTCTGGTAAATACAAGACTATTATTACCATTTAAACGTAATGAAGCTAATTGACCTGACCATTGTATGAGGCAATCTTTTGTCAAATACTCTGTTAGACATTAGTATATGGAGTCACAACTGACTCATTAAAAATATATTGAAACACAATATGAGGTTAGGTGAAACACATTTTAAACACATTTTAAACACACTTTTAATTTAGCAAAATATAATCAATTAGAGATGATATCACATATTAAAAACATCTCTCATATATACACATATAAGAAACAGTGTTTGCATGCACATATAACAGTAGTCATTTTTGTATTACATTATAAACCAGGATCCTGTGAACCTTAATTCACCTAACTTTTCAGATAAAGGAGGGGGTCGAGAAAACAGGATGAGATCATGTTTCAAGTTGGACAAACATGAAGTCTTGAATTTATTGGTACATGACTCCACTTAATTCTGAAGAGTTGGCCAGATCTTTTTGAAAATTATTATTTGTCAAAAAAATAAGAACTGTCTAAACAGATTAATGATTGGATTTAATTGAGGCTTCTCATGTATTCCAACGAGAAGAAAAACCTATAAAACTCCTATGTAATCACAATGGAGTACCACAATCATACCTGGCAGGGTAAAGTGGTCCATTTTCTGCAGACTTACATATTTAAGCTGATTGAACTCAGTTTCATCTGCTTCTTGAAGATAGTTCTGATCTTTTATTTACGCTGCACTTCTTTGTATTGAAAGGTAAGCATTTACACTATGTTTTAGAATTACGAGAGTATTCTGTTGAATGTGCTGAGATATAGCAGTGGGTGCTTTAGGCGATGTGTTCTTGGCCTGCCCGCGGGCCTTGCAAATACATATAAATGTATTGAAGTGTTAATGTTGATATCTATTAAGACACTGGACTGCCCAGATTGTCTGTCAGCTGGGGGTTTGATGTAGACTGTAACTACTCAATCCAATATTTAGCAGTTAATAAACCAAATGAGTACTGATCATACTCTGATTCGTAAAACTTCAAATACATGAGTCTGTGTGAATTTCTTGATTGTTAAAAGTCATCTGGATATATTGCGGGTCCAGCGCACGAACATGAACCACTTGGAGTTAATAACATCTCTGTCCTCCTAAACGTCTCCCCTGAGTTAAGAGTGTGTGCAGAGCAAATAAAAAGAGATGTCCAGCAGTGCCATCAGCTCAGAATTGGCAGAAAACAGTGGGACCGTGGTACACCCATCTACTGTCCAGAGAAGTCTGGTCAGAAGTGGTCTTCATGGAAGACTTGCGGCCAAAAAGCCATACCTCCGACGTGGAAACAAGGCCAAGCGACTCAACTATGCACGAAAACACAGGAACTGGGGTGCAGAAAAATGGCAGCAGGTGCTCTGGACTGATGAGTCAAAATTTGAAATATTTGGCTGTAGCAGAAGGCAGTTTGTTCGCCGAAGGACTGGAGAGCGGTACACGAATGAGTGTCTGCAGGCAACAGTGAAGCATGGTGGAGGTTCCTTGCAAGTTTGGGACTGCATTTCTGCAAATGGAGTTGGGGATTTGGTCAGAATTAATGGTCTCCTCAATGCTGAGAAGTACAGGCAGACACTTATCCATCATGCAATACCATCAGGGAGGCATCTGATTGGCCCCAAATTTATTCTGCAGCATGACAACGACCCCAAACATACAGCGAAAGTCATTAAGAACTATCTTCAGCGTAAAGAAGAACAAGGAGTCCTGGAAGTGATGGTATGGCCCCCACAGAGCCCTGATCTCAACATCATCAAGTCTGTCTGGGATTACATGAAGAGAGAGAAGCAACTGAGGCTGCCTAAATCCACAGAAGAACTGTGGTTAGTTCTCCAAGATGTTTGGGCCAACCTACCTGCCGAGTTCCTTCAAAAACTGTGTGCAAGTGTACCTAGAAGAATTGATGCTGTTTTGAAGGCAAAGGGAGGTCACACCAAATATTGATTTGATGTAGATTTTTCTTCTGTTCACTCACTTTGCATTTTGTTAATTGATAAATATAAACTATTAACATGTCTATTTTTGAAAGCATTCTTACTTTACAGCATTTTTTCACACCTGCCTAAAACTTTTGCACAGTACTGTATATATATATATATATATATATATATATATATATATATATATATATATATATATATATAGATAGATAGATAGATATATACACACACACAAAACATTAGGAACACCTGCTCTTTCCATGAAATAGACTAATGTAACCTGTTAAATCCACTTCAATCAGTGTAGATGAAGGGGAGACAGGTTAAAGAAGGTTTTTTTAAGCCTTGACACAGTTGAAACATTGATTGTGTATGGGTGCCATTCAGAGGGTAAATGGAAAAGACAAAAGATTTAAGTGCCTTTGAACGGGGTATGGTAGTAGGTGCCAGGCGCGCCGGTTTGAGTGTGTCAAGAACTGCAGCGCTGCTGGGTTTTTCACACTCAGCAGTTTTCCATGTGTATCAAGGATGGTCCACCACCCAAAGGACATCTAGCCAACTGCAGGCCAGTGGGTGAAAATGGCTCATTGATGAAAGAGGCCAAAGGAGGCTGACACGAATTGTGCAGATCAACAGATGGGCTACAGCTAGTCAACTGATAGTCCAGTACAACATTGGTGCTGAAAGACCCATAAAAGAATGCACAACTCGTCATACCTTGACAAGAATGGGGTATGGCAGCCAACGACCTAACAGAGTTCCACTTCTTTCAGCAAAACACAAGAAACTGCGGTTGCAGTGGGCTAAGGAATGAAAACATTGGACACTGGAGGACTGGAAAAACATTGGCTGGTCTGATGAATCCCAGTTCCTGCTGTTTCACACTGATGGGAGGACTAGGGTATGGAGAAAACCACATGAGTACATGCATCCATCATGCCGCATGTCAACATTGCAGGCTGGTGGTGTGATGGTGTGGGGTGTATTTTCATGGCACACATTGGGCCCCTTGATAAAAGTGGAGCAACGTTTGAATGCCACAGGATATCTGAACATCATTGCCAATCAGGTGCATCCCTTCATGGCAGCAGTGTATCAATCTGCTAATGGATTTTTTCAGCAGGATAATGCCCCATGCCACAAGGCTAGGATTGTCCAGCAATGGTTCCACAAACATGACAGTGAATTCAGCTTACTGCAGTGGCCTGCCCAGTCACCAGATCTCAATCCAATTGAGCATCTTTGGGATGTGATGGACCTGCTATTCGGAGTAGAAATCCACTACCAGCCAACTCGACACAACTGTGGGAAGCATTGGAGTCAACATGGGCCAGCATCCCTGTGGAATGCTTTCAACAACTTATAGAGTCCATGTCCCGACGAATTGAGGCTGTTCTGAGGGCAAAAGGGGGTGCAACTCAATATTAGGAAAGTGTTCCTAATGTTTTGTACACTCAGTGTGTATATATATATATATATATATATATATATATATATATATATATATATATATATATATATATATATATATATATATTGTATATATAATTTGTTTAATCGTTCTGATTATGTGTTTCATTGCATTAAATGATAACACATAGCTGATCTATTTTTTATATCTGGTGTTGAGATGACAACATAAAGAAAATATGTCGTTGTTATCACAGTAATACATTACCGGTAAGAAATTAAAGTTACTTTCAGATAGTTCTGTACATTTTAGTAGTTGGACATGTACAACAGTAGCTCACAGCTACTGGACGTTAATATATGCACTGGCTCTTTGAGCTAATATATATATATATATATATATATATATATATATATATATATATATATATATATATATATATATATAATATATATAGTGTAAACCTGTGTGGCTCTGTTTTGTTTAATTGGCAGGTAAACGGCTTAGCCATCCTGTAAGATAGTTTAGGTTCCTGTTCTGTGTTTTAGTTATTGCTCGAATAGAGCTAGGTGTTTGTTTTTGTTTATTTTGTTTTTGTTATTATTAAAAAAAAGCCCATCAGTGCTTTTGAAATCAAGTTCCTGTGCCCAGGGTCTATTTTTAAAGGGGCAAAGAACCGCGGAGAGTGTAGCCGGGTTTACTATATATATATAATTATTATTTTTATTATTTTTATTAATTGGATTGTTAGGGGACTGTATTTGAAAGGCATTTGAAAAGATTTTTCAAAGTCATTCAGCTGATCTGAACATGTTGTTATACTTATAGTATTTACAAGGCAATCCATGACTTGTCACAAATCATGAATATAATATATATATATTTTTTTTTTCTGGTATGTGGTCACATTTTTCAAGCAACTATTTTCCAAAACAACTACTGGTATTTAACCTATCTGTCTCACCTGTCCTGCTATAACTGTCTCTCACATCACTGTTATTCAGTCCTTTCACTCTGTCCTATCTCCGCCGCTGCTCCTCTAACCCCTCTGCCTCTCTCCCTCCCACTTTCTTCCCTCCCACACTCTCTGGTGTCCTCTGGATCTGTCACTCTTTTGCTAACAAAGTTGATTTCATCTCTGTCTTTGCCACCCACCTCTCTCTCGATTTCCATGCTCTCACTGAAACTTGGCTCTCTCCTGATAACACTGTAACTCCTTGTGGCAGGATGGCTTGCAGTGGTGAAGTGTGGTGACGTCACGGACCAGGAAGTAACTGAAACCAAAACATTGGATGGGCGGGTGAAGCTGAATGCATCGGCAGTCAGCGTATTTAATACATCAAATAAACAAAACAAATGATTTTAACAAAACAACAAAACAAAAGGGCACGAAGGCCAAACGAATCAGACAGACAAACAAGTAAGTGTCGTGCTGGCTAATCCAGCACGTTTTAGCAATTGTTAATTTTTTGTCTTCTCTCTATCTCCCCGTACCTCCTCTCTGCACCCCAACAACCAACCTGCAGTACGGACAGCTGCCCCAACAACCAACCTGCAGTACGGACAGCAGCTTCTTATACTCTGGCCGAGGGGTTAACTAGCTGTTGATCATCTTATTACCCCTCGGCCACAGTGCACGCGTTTGGTAAGACGCAGCACTTTTATCCATGCCACAAACAAAAATACAAATAATAATAAATAGGGGCGGGACACTCCGCCACACTCCTGCTGCCCTGTCCTCTCTCTACATCCTGTCCTACAGTGGCTCTCAAAGGTATTCACCCCCCTTGGACTGTGTTACAACATGGAATCAAAATTGATTTAATTAGGAGTTTTTACCACTGATTAACACAAAAAAGTCCATAATGTCAAAGTGCAAAATAAAATCTACAAATTGTTAAATACACCTGTCTCTGGGAGGTCCCACTGTTGGTTAGTACATTTCCTAACAAAAACTACATCATGAAGATGAAGGAAAATTCAAAGCAAATCTGGAATAAGGTTCTTCAAAAGCACCAATCAGGGGTAGGATATAAAAACATTTCCAAGGCATTGAATATCCCCCGGAGCACAGTAAAGTCCATTATTAAGAAATGGAGAGAATATGGCACAACTGTGAATCTGTCTAGAACAGGCCGTTCTCAAAAACTGAGTATCCGGGCGAGAAGGGCACTAGTCAGGGAGGCCACCAAGAGGCCTATGGCAACTCTAAAGGAGTTACAGTCTTCCACGGCTGAGCTGAGAGACACTGTGCATACGGCAACAATAGCCCGGTGCTTCACAAAACTGGCCTTTATGGGAGAGTGGCAAAAAGAAAGCCATTGTTGAAAAAAACTCACATCAAATCTCGGCTAGAGTTTGTCAGAAGGCATGTGGGAGACTCTGAGACCAAGTGGAAGAAGATTCTATGGTCTGATGAGACCAAAATAGAGCTTTTTGGCCTCAGCGCTAAGCGTTATGTTTGGTGCAAGCCTAACACCACACTTCATCCTGAGAACACTGAACACTGATACAGTGAACACTGAACACTGATAAGCTGAAACTCGGAGCAGCTGATTCAAATCCTGCGGCGTTCTGGGACACGGGGGAGGAGCAGAGCACGCAGCACAAACACAAACAGACAAAAGGCAGGCAGTCTTCCAAGCGACAGCGTGTGGAAGCGACATCGTGGGAGAAGTAGAGTCGTGGACAAGTACAGCGCAGTTAGAAGCAGTTTGAAAGCAGGTTGACAGCTGCAGAAGCTACACTAAACAAAAAAAATGGTCTTCAAGCCAGTTATCTGTGACAACTGCATGATGTGGGAAATCCGAGAAAACCCAACAGAGCTCAACCAAGTTTGTGTAAAGTGCCGCACCATCCAGGACTTGCTTCAGCGATTAAGCCTGCTTGAAAAGGAGTTGGAGGAAATGAGACAGCAACAGGAGCTTGAGGAGCTGACACACCCACAATTCATGGAAGTCTGCACCCCTAGCAGACTGAAAGCCACCAGGGAGATGGAAGAGAGTCGAAACAGCTGGGTTCAGATAGGCAGAAGCAGGGAAAAAAAGAAACTCCGTCAAACACAACCACCAGAAATCCAGACAGCCAACACATTTGAGCCACTTCAACATTTATATGACCAAAACCAACATCAAGAGAATGAAAGAAACAACACCCAGGACCCTATAAACAGTGCTGACCAGCCAGCAAAAAGAAGGGAGGTCATGATTGTTGGGGACTCCATACTGAGAAACACAGCAAGTTCAGTTCGCAGTTTGGACCCCCTTACTACAACAGTGTGCTGCCTTCCAGGAGCCTCTGTCAAGCACATCACTGAGAACGTGGACAGGCTCCTAGAACGAACAGGAGATGACCCGGTAGTAGTCGTCCACATTGGTACAAACAACATTGGAAGAGACAGGCCAAGATCCCTGCAAAACAAATTCAGAGAGCTAGGAAGGAAATTAAAAGACAAGACCAAAACTGTGGTATTTTCTGGGATACTGCCGGCACCTTGCAAAGGACCATATGGACAGCTGGAAATACAAAATCAAAATGCATGGCTGAAATCGTGGTACACACAGGAAGGCTTCACCTTTCTTGAACATTGGAGCACTTTCTACAACAAGGACTATCTATACAGGTGGGACGGACTGCACTTAAACAGAAAGGGAACCAATCTACTCGGAGAAAGGATCCTTCAGGCGGTACAGAAGCATTTAAACTAGAAAGGAAGGGGGGAGAAAACAAAAAAACATAAGGGAGACTACATCAAAACAAGGGCAACAACTCAGGTAAGACCACTATTAAATGTATTTATCTTAATGCTAGAAGTCTCAGAAAAAAAATGTTAGAACTTGAAGCTACTGCACTAACAAGTAACTACGATGTGATAGGTGTTACATAAACTTGGTTGTCTGAGAGTGATGGAGACGAATATAATATTAGTGGGTACACACTGTATAGGAAAGACAGGCAGGACAGAAGAGGCGGAGGGGTAGCGCTATACATAAGAAATAGCCTTGAAGCCCAGGTGTTAAATCAGGACAAAGAAAACAATGCAGAATCAATATGGGTCAGAATAATGGACACAAATTCAAAGGGCATAATAATAGGAGCATGCTATAGACCGCCAAATTCAGACGCTGAGCAAAATAATCTGTTGTACAATGACATTAGAAATGCGTGTAGAAAAGGAGAAGCCATACTAATGGGGGATTTCAACTTCCCCCATATAAAATGGGAAAACCCAATGGGGGGCACGACGGACGAAATTGAAATGGTGGAAATGACAAATGACTGCTTCCTAACGCAATTTGTCAAGGCACCGACTTGAGGGGAGGCATGCCTTGATTTAGTCTTTTCAAATAATGAAGACAGAATAACTAAAACAGAGGTCAGAGAGCCATTGGCAAACTCAGACCACAACATGGTCTCATTTGAAATATTTTTTAAAACCCCAAAAGTAATGACTAAAGCTAAGGTTTACAATTTTAGAAAAGCAAACTATGAAGATATGAAACAGAGACTAATAGAAGTAGATTGGAGTAAAATAGAGAAAACATCCACAGGAAAAGGGTGGCTGTCTTTTAAAAATGTAGTACTAGAGGCACAAAACAATTACATCCCAAAAGTAGACCAATCTAAATCTAAAACAAAATGGCCAAAATGGTTTAATAGATCAATTAAAAAAATATTCAGCGAAAAAAGGCACTTTACAGAGCGTTTAAAAGGGACCAAAAACAAAGCACACAGAAAGAGTACTTGGAACTGCAAACACAAGTCAAAAAGGAAGTTAGAAAGGCCAAGAGAGAGATAGAAATCAATATTGCTAAGGGGGCTAAAACCAATTCCAAAATGTTTTTCCAATATTATAACAGCAAGAGAACATTCAAAGAGGAGGTTAAATGTCTAAGAGACACAAATGGCAAAATCATAGATCAAGAAAAAAAAAATAGCAAATATATTAAATGATTACTTTTCACAGGTTTTTACAAAGGAGGACACGGACAACATGCCCCACATTTCGACCTGTTCCTATCCAGTTTTAAATAACTTTAGCATAACAGAGGCAGAAGTGTTAAAGGGACTAGGAGCTCTTAAAATAAACAAATCCCCTGGGCCGGATGAGATCCTCCCAATAGTACTCAAAGAAATGAAAGAAGTTATTTACAAGCCGCTAACCAAGATCATGCAACAGTCTCTTGACACAGGGGTTGTACCGACTGACTGGAAAATAGCAAACGTAATACCGATCCACAAAAAGGGAGACAAAACTGAACCAGGTAACTACAGACCAATAAGCCTGACTTCTATTATATGTAAACTTATGGAAACTATAATAAGATCCAAAATGGAAAATTACCTATATGGTAACAATATCCTGGGAGACAGCCAGCATGGTTTTAGGAAAGGGAGATCATGTCTAACTAACCTACTTGACTTTTTTGAGGATGCAACATTGAAAATGGACAACTGCAAAGCATACGACATGGTCTATTTAGATTTCCAGAAAGCTTTTGACAAAGTCCCGCATAAAAGATTAATTCTCAAACTGAACGCAGTAGGGATTCAAGGAAATGCATGCACATGGATTAGGGAGTGGTTAACATGTAGAAAACAGAAAGTACTGATTAGAGGAGAAACCTCGAAATGGAGTGAGGTAACCAGTGGTGTACCACAGGGATCAGTATTAGGTCCTCTGCTATTCCTAATCTACATTAATGATTTAGACTCTGATATAGTAAGCAAACTCGTTAAATTTGCAGACGACACAAAAATAGGAGGAGTGGCAGACACTGTTGAAGCAGCAAAAGTCATTCAAAATGATCTAGACCGCATTCAAAATTGGGCAGACACATGGCAAATGAAATTTAATAGAGAAAAGTGTAAAGTATTGCATGCGGGCAATAAAAATGTTCATTATAAATATCATATGGGAGATAGTGAAATTGAAGAAGGGAACTATGAAAAAGACCTAGGAGTTTATGTTGACTCAGAAATGTCCTCATCTAGACAATGTGGGGAAGCTATAAAAAAGGCTAACAAGATGCTTGGATATATTGTGAGAAGTGTTGAATTTAAATCAAGGGAAGTAATGTTAAAACTCTACAATGCATTAGTAAGACCTCACCTAGAATATTGTGTTCAGTTCTGGTCACCTCATTACAAAAAGGATATTGCTGCTCTAGAAAGAGTGCAAAGAAGAGCAACCAGAATTATCCCGGTTTTAAAAGGCATGTCGTATGCAAACAGGCTATTCAGTCTTGAACAAAGAAGACTACGCGGCGATCTGATTCAAACATTCAAAATCCTAAAAGGTATAGACAATGTCAACCCGGGGGACTTCTTTGACTTGAAAAAAGAAAAAAGGACCAGGGGTCATAAATGGAGATTAGATAAAGGGGCATTCAGAACAGAAAATAGGAGGCACTTTTTTACACAGAGAATTGTGAGGGTCTGGAACCAACTCCCCAGTAATGTTGTTGAAGCTGACACCCTGGGCTCCTTCAAGAAGCTGCTTGATGAGATTCTGGGATCAATAAGCTACTAACAACCAAACGAGCAAGATGGGCTGAATGGCCTCCTCTCGTTTGTAAACTTTCTTATGTTCTTATGTTCTTATGTAACACCATCCCTACCGTGAAGCATAGTGGTGGCAGCATCATGCTATGGGGATGCTTCTGTGCGTCAGGGCCTGGAACGCTTGTGAAGATAGAGGGCAAAATGGATGCAGCAAAGTACAGAGAAATCCTGGAGGAAAACCTGCTGAAGTCTGCAAGAGACCTGGGACTTGGGAAAAGATTCATCTTCTAGCAGGACAATGACCCCAGACATACAGCCAAAGCCACACTGGAGTGGCTTAAAAACAAAAAGGTCAATGTCCTGGAGTGGTCCAGTCAAAGCCCGGACCTCAATCCAATTGAGAATATGTGGAAAGAGTTGAAAAATAGCTGTTCACCAAAGGTCCCCATCCAACTTGACGGAGCTTGAGCAATTTTGCAAAGATGAATGGGCAAAAATTGCAGTGTCCAGATGTGCAAAGCTGGTAGAGATTTATCCAAATAGACTCATGGCTGTAATTGCTGCCAAAGGTGCCTCTACCAAATATTGACTCAAGGGGGTGAATACTTATGCAATCAATTATTTTCTGTTTTGTATTTGTAATTAATTTAGAACAATTAGTAGATTTTATTTTTCACTTTGACATTATGGACTTTTTTTTGTGTTGATCAGTGGCAAAAACTCCAAATTAAATCAATTTTGATTCCATGTTGTAACTCAATAAAATGTGGAAAAGTCCAAGGGGGGTGAATACTTTTGAGAGCCACTGTATACTCTGCGTCCCACTGGACAGGGAGGTGGGACTGGTCTCTCCTCTCTCCCTCCTTTCTGTCCCCTCTGACTTCTCCTCACTCTCTGTTAACACCTTTGAATTTCATGCCGTCCAACTAATCTCTCCCTGTGAACTCCTGCTAATTGTACTGTAATGTCCCCCTGGACCTCTCACTCACTTTCTCGATGAACTTGACTATCTCTTCTCTCCCCTCTCTGTCTATCCCAACTGTCCTGTTAGGTGATTTCAATATCCAGCTCTCCAATCCCACCCACTCTGCCGGATTCCTTCCTCTCCTTCACTCCAACTTCTCTTTCTCTCTCTCCATCCCCTCTGTAATAGGGGAAATCTGTGCTGACTGTCTGGCACATGCATGGTTCTGCAGGAAGAGGGCAGCAGCCTAGTAAGAGCCATCTGTCAGTCATAGCGATGACACAGAGAGGTGGGGAAGAGGGTGTGTTGGCTTTCCCTCTCTCCAAGAGGCTGAGAGGCGGACCTTGGGGAATTGCTCGGCCCATAAGTAAAAATTAAAAATAAATTGTTGCGTACCCGAGGGGAACGTGTGTAAATAGAGGGGAACCTTGGCCACCCCAGTGTATAAAAATAATGAATAAAAAATAATGTAATTGTATGTAAAAATAATGTAATATCTTGTAACAATTGTAAGTCGCCCTGGATAAGGGCATCTGCCAAGTAATACATCATAAGAAGAAGAAGAAGAAGAAGAAGAAGAAGAAGAAGAAGAAGAATAGTGCATAGCATAGGACGGAGACCCGAGCTGACCGACTTTATTTTGTAGTTTTATTACTGTGTAATCCCTCTTTCTTTCACCTTTTGTTATTTATTATTTCAGAGCACCTGTGAGTGCGCCAGCATTTGACTGTTTACCAGTATTGGTATTACTGTGGTCCTGTTTACCATTGCTGTTATTCAGGTCACGGACAACAGCACCCTCTGTTGGCTTAAATAAACCAAACAGAAAATGATAAAACTGGCCACCAGTGCAGTGTTTTCAATTAAACCTTCTGGCTCCCATGTGTGTCAATGAATTGCCCACCACCCTTCCACACCCTAATACCCACAAAGCTGGCCGTCAACTGGACCTCACCTTCTCCAGGGCCTGCTGCCCCTCTACTTCACTGTCACCCCTCTGAACCTCTCTGTTCACTATTTTTCTCTATCTCTCCCCTCTATCTCTATCCCACCTACCCCACTGTCACCTCCCGCCATAAACTCCACTCTCTCTCCCCCTCTGTCCTTGCCCCCACCGCTCTCTCTCACCTCACTCCTATCAACTCCTTCTCCCAACTCTCTGTAGACTCTGCTACCTCCACCCTCTTCTCCTTCCTCACCTCCTTCCTCGACTCCCTTTGTCCCCTCACCTCCTGACCTGCACGCCCCTCCCCTCCCCAACCCTGGCTCTCCACTGTGCTCTGCTCAGCAAGAAAATAAATGGAAGACAACCAAACTCCCTGCTACCCTAGACCTCTACCGATCCCTCCTCTTCTCCTTCTCCTCTACTCTCTCCTCTGCTAAACGCTCCTATTTCCAATGTATTATCCAATCCTCCACTAACAACCCCCGGAATCTATTCTCCACCTTCTCCTCCCCCCTCAACCCTCCTCCTCCCTCCTCTATCTCCTCTAAAATTTCTGATATCCAAAATCTGCCTTTGACACCGGTGATCACTTTCTTCTCCTACCCTCTCTCACTGACTTGGGAATCTCTGGCCCTGCTCTGGTTCTCCTCCAACCTCTTGACCACACCTACCAGGTAACCTGACTTTGCTCAGCACCTCTCCCTCTCTCAACAGGAGTCCCCCAGGGATCAGTCTTGTGTCCTCTCCTGTTCCTTCTCTACACCCACTCCCTGGGCCCCCTCATCGCATCCTATGGTTTCTCATACCATTTCTATGCTGATGATGCTCAGATCTTCCTCTCCTTCCTCCCCTCTGACCCCAGCATCCACTCCCGTATCTCTACCTGTCTGTCTGCTATCTCCTCCTTGATGCACTCGCATCACCTCAAACTCAGCCTCTCTAAGTCTGACCTCCATTTCTTCCCCTCATCCTCCCCCTCCTCTGATCTTTCCATTCCTCTGAAATCTACTCTCTCCCTCTTTGTCAGCTAAGAACCTCGGAGTAACCTTGGACCCCTGCCTCTCCTACTCCCAGAACATCTCCACTCTAGCACGCACCTGCTGATTCTTTCTGAGCAACATACAAAGAATCCGACCCTTCCTCACCAACTACTTCACGCAACTCCTCATCTAGGCCCTGGTACTCTCCCGCCTAGACTACTGCAACTCCCTCCTGGCCGGCCTCCCTGCATCCGCCACCCGTCCGCTCCAGCTCATCCAGAACTCTGCTGCTCGCCTGGTGTTCTCTCTGTCTCGCTTCTCACACTCTACTCCACTGCTCCGCTTACTCCACTGGCTCCCGATCACCGATCACCGATCACATCCAGTTCAAGACTCTTGTACTTGCCTACCGATGCCTTGACCAGACTGCACCCAGCTACCTCCAGACCCTCATCTCTCCCTACACCCCCACCCGACCTCTCCACTCCGCCTGCACTAGAAGACTGTCTGTACCTCCACTACACTTCCCTGCCTCTAGAGCCCACTCCTTCTCCACTCTCACCCCGCAGTGGTGGAACGACCTTCCTACAGATGTCAGGACTGCCCAGTCCCTGACCATCTTCCAGCGCCTCCTCAAGACACACCTCTTCAGACAACACCTGTAAAACTCAACTCTTCCCTTCTGGACAATATAGCACGCTGCCTTTAACCCTTTGCGGGGTTAAAGGCAAAGGCAAAGGCAAGTGAGACTGATAGAAGCTGAGAGAAGCCGAAAAAAAGGGGGCGGATCTGAGCAATACACATAGGCCCCTTCAGCACAGACCAACACAGACATAAACAAACAAGATAGCTGCTTCCGCATCCAGCGCTCAAAGAATATCACAGACATTTGCCAAGCTTTTTGAGATAGTAATAAAATAATGACTTGGATCGCATTATTGAGGATTTTGGTGATAAAACGAATGATCAGAGATGATTTATCAGTATGCAAGACTAAGAAAAGATATGTGATAAATACAGCGAACAAGGGGTGGGGCGAGGCTGGAGATGCAGTACTGAGTGTCCTGTTGATATGCAGTGCCTTTAAAACCTGTTTTACTTTGAATAAAATTACTTTTAAACAGCCCGTGTAAAATAAACTGGACCTGATGCGCCTGACAGGCGCTGAATAAATTATATGAGTTTAAAGTGAGTTTCAGTCACGGTGGACAAGACAACAGATGTGACAGGCTTTGATATGGCTGATAGTGAGTGCTTCTATCAAATACAGAACAAATTACTGGTGTACTTTTTATTCAAGAACAATTAAACCCTTTGAGGACTGCTTAATTTGGAAATCCCTATTCACAATATTGCATCCCTATGGCAAGTTTAGGACGAATAAACAAAGCCATTAGAAGTTTTAAATAAACAATCTGACAAGAATGCTGCAATATATAGTACTATTAACTGTTTCAACTAATATGCAATTTAAAGTTTACATATATATCAGTGCTATAAATCAGACAACTTGTTGCAGTTTAGTTAAATTTAATCCTAAGAAAACTGCAGCAAGCTGTTAGTAATCTGTTGTTAAACAGATTTTCTACTGCTATTCACTTTTCCCTGCTAATCTCTCTTTGTGAGATGTAACAATGCAGCACCAAATGAGGAGGAAATGTCAGTTTATGTTTCAGCACCAGCCTCCTGCCCACCCTCCATCTGTGCTGATGTTGGTGCTTAATGGAACATATGCTGCCTGTTGCACACTTACCATCTGTTAGCTGAGCTGATGAAGTGTTCCCATTGCTGGGGCAATGGAGCTATTGAGTGTGATGGCACCACAAACATTTTATGCTCAAATTTCATGTTTAATCTGTGCACTGGAATGACAGTTAAGGGTGTTGATTTCGAGAAATACAAACCTTGGGTTTTGAACAGTGGAGTGACAACTTCATGCCTCAGTCTGAAAGTTGCTATTTTCAATACAAAATAAACAAGTGAGTTGTTTATTTTCAAACTGTAATCTGGAGACGGACTATATGAAAGGTTCATCTTAATCTAAAGTGGATGCAAAGTGTGCATATAGAAGAAGTTCTGTTATTTTTGAGTAATTTATTGATTATTTTATAACATTTTGCTGTAATACTTTTGTATGCTAAAATTTAAAAAAAAACATTTATATCTATCTATTTCTATCTATTGGTATCTGTTTGTCTATATTGGTAGATGATCTGCATTAGCTTGGCACATCTGTGCAATACACTACTCTCGATCACACACCATTTTGATGTATGGAGGATCGACAGTAGGGCAGTGTGACAAGCTGGCTTTAGTGGTGACGTCAGACCAGAAAGGAGTACACAGACAGACAGTAGTGGAAGGTGAAACTGAGACGCAATGGCTGCGCTCAGTGGGTCAGTTGCAACAAACTTGCAGAGTTAGTACGGAGCTGCGTACTAAGTTGCGTACTAGCTAGTATGGTACTATCTCGGGATCATCCCCAGCTGCGTACTAAGTGAGTACTAAATGCATCGAAAAAACAAGCGGAACAAAGTTGGAGACTAGCTGATCCCCACATTTAGTACGGGTCTAAGGATCAGCATTGTTGTTGTTACCAAACAGGAACTGAAGGAGGCTCTAAATCATTCTTTCATTCATTCATTCATTATCAGAACCACTTCATCCCTTTACAGGGAGCCAGACACGGCGCAATGCGGGATGGCTCTGAATCAGAACATTTGAAGTATTTGTAACAGTAATGTATGTATTTTACGATATTATGAGCTAATAATCATTTTTACAATGTTGCAAATAGGCCGACATTTATACATAAATATTAATTCGTCTCTATCATATATTTATATGTGTGCACGTAATTTTTTTAAAAATATTTATTTAAGATATATATGCATGGTAAAATACTGCATATCAGGGAACACGGACTGCCTATAAAATACCCAACCAAGTGCAATGCCATGAAATAAACTAACAAAGCTGGTTTAATTTTGACACTTCACACACAGGCTGTTTCGACACCGTTCTCATTGGACCACAGCAAGTACAAAACAGGGAAGGGGTGGTATTCCGAAGAAGTATCATAGGTAATCACTTCTAAAAACACCCTGAGAAGAGCACTGTTTATTTTATTTTTCAATGTGCCCCCAGGTCCTACTACGTAAAATAACACTTAACTCACATTCTACCCACTGTGTCCCTACTCCTCAATATCCCTGCTCGCCCCTAAGAACCATGTCGAGTCCCCTCAAATTAAAGGGAATGAAGAGACTTGCTGCCCCCCCCCCCAAAAAAAAAAATCAAAATCAAAATGTTCCAAGCACTTCTAAACTTTAATCACCTCTGTCTGTCAAGTTATATTGTAGTTGTTTTGGCTAACATGATACAAGGCATTTTGAGGCGTCTACCACTCACACTCACTGTTAGTAGACTGGGTGTGAGTCATGTGTGGGTTCTCTCTTTCGAACGCTACTTGTTTCCAGTGAGCAGTGGCTGACGTAGAACTTCTGATTTTTTTTAATTAATTTATTTATTTTTTTGACAGTGTGTATTTTCTTAAAGGTGCTGGCCGTTTTTCATTTATAATATCAGTCCTTACGGGGCTTTAAGAGAATGGATCAGCGATAAACCTGAAGAACTTTGAAGTCACAAGTTGGGCAAGTGGGGGAAGGGGAGTTGTAAATGTTTCTATCATACATAAGAATATGTAAACTGTAAGTGATCAACGACCTTTCACCCCGACTATCAAAAACAGATGCATACATTTGCCAATGCATTTCTGTATATTATTTTGCATTGGCCAATGTGCAATTACGAAACCTTGACAATGTGTGGGTTCGCAAAAATGTATCTTTTTATTTGTTTGTGTATTTTTTTGATATAGCAAATCTTGTGGACTGTCCTTAATAGACTACACTATTTTACAGCATATGCACTGTGATGCATTAAACGATTTAAAGATGTTAAGGTTAATTATTTATTTCTTGATGTGAACTTAGCAGTTGCACTAGCAAAAATGTATCTATTTAATATGTATGTGACTTGCTAAAAATATAATTGATAAGTTAGTTACAAATGCCAAAAGAAGCCATGCTGCGAAGAGAGTGTTAAATACAGGCTTGTGGTTTTAGCATTGTTGAGAACAGGGTGAAAAATAAATATCACATGTACTTTTTATAAAACGTATATCAAGTGTAATAATTTGAATTAGTAGTTCTAAATCTATTTACATTATTATATTCTGTGTAAGCGTACTGCTGATACTGTTATTGTAATCAATACTGTATCATTGCACCGTAGTTTCAATAACAAAGAACTCGAACATCAGATGATTAAAAAAAAAAAAAAATATATATATATATATATATATACAAATTTAGCTAACACACACCCACTTTGATCCAGGCCAATGAAATTCAGTTAAAACAAGTACTGATGTTTAAATATGTATTTATTTTTTGTACCAGTCTCACAGCTATAACAATTACATGTAGTTTTTAGCCATGTAGCGCCCTCTAGCATGCAAAACACATAATGGCTGTTTAAATAAATGGCACGTTTCACCAACTTCAATTGTGCTGCAAATCCTGACAATATTTTGCGTCCCTGTGGTCTGAACATGCGGATCTCAATGTACTTCCAATCTAACAGGTCACCACTTCAGACATGATATCAGAAGCATGACTTTTTTAAATAAAAGGGCATTTCTATTCCTAATTTCTATTTCTTATAGCTATTGTGGTGAATTCACTGTTCTTACTGGTCTTTGTAAGTTCTTACTGGTCTTTGTTTGTCAGTAACATTATTGCTATATACTGGTAGTTTGTGCACTTTATTATATTAAGAATTGCTTTTTTTCTCCTTAGATTGGGTTTAAGAACATGGAGAATGTAGAGCATTTGCCTCTGTCCCAAGAAAAGGCAGTTCAGCTGGTCAAGGATGTCTTTATTTCTGCTGCTGAAAGAGATGTCTACACTGGTGATGCACTCAGAATCTGCATTGTTACAAAGGACGGCATCAAGGAAGATACTATTCCACTCCGAAAGGATTAAGCAATCTTCTCAGCCCTGCAAATCGGAATTAACTTGTACTATTTCCTTCAATACATGATTTTAGTGTAACTTGCCCAATATTTTCTTTATACACTCATTTATGTAACAGAATAAAGGAATCCAATACAACCGTTTGTAAAATTGTGTTTATCTGCCAAAATCTTCAAAAACAGTAGAAACATATCCTGGTATATTTATTTGTTTTTGCCTTTGGACTAATTTATAAATGTGTACTGTAGATGGACTAGTAAAGCATAATACAATCGACAGTTATCCAAACCCACACATGTTCTGATATTCTGTTTTTAATAGCTTGTACTTAATATCCTTATTCTGTTTGGATTGGCAGCTGTAATCGGCTTTGCAGTTTTTACTTTAAAGTAGAGGTTTTAATCTTGACATTTTCTATTGATTGATTAATCATCTGATCAATTAATCACTTAATCACACCTCTTTGCTAGTGATATGAAATTACAAGTAATACAAAGTATTAACATAATGCTATTGTAGCCGGTTGATCGGTTGAAGAAAAAAAAAAAACTACATCCAGACAGGTATTTGTGAAACCAATCCAGGTAACGTTTATTCTTGTGTCTCCCAGGTATCCAGAAACTTGATTATAATAACAGGAATATGAAGTTTGAAGCTGCTAAAGTAACGCACTGACTACATGCTTGTACTACAACCAGCACTCTTAAAGCTGCAGCAGCTCAATTATAGTTGTATTCCTGATTTATAACACAAACTGTCGCCGATGATATTTAAATTTTGCTGCATAGTTTGAGTTTGCAAGTTATCAGGCTTCTTGTACTTCGTTAGTTCCTGGTGTCTCAATGGTAAATTATGAATAAACTGCAAGGGGTAACGAGAAAATGGATCATAGAAATGTTGGGACAGCTAGTTGTAGCCTGCCTGGCCAATAAATCTTGCCTGACCAATAAATCTGATTCAAATTCAAAAATTTGAATCCACTCACTTGCAATGCATGTTTGTGACTGGTGAATAAGCGTCTGGATTCCGCCATCTTAGTCCCTTGAACCTAACCTACCAATACACCCATCCGTCAACCAAATTTTTGGAAGGTAATCTATATAATGTACTGTTTGGAGAGCGTCGGGATGCTTTATATAGCTGTAGCAAGGAAATCAATAAGGAATACAATGTTATTGTTTCTTTATTTGCAGTAATGCATTGTTTAAAAAATACAATTTTGGACTTTTTGTTTTCAAATTTTAGGGAGCGTGTCGAGTTGGAAAGGGAGAGCACAATAGACTAGTAGTACTAGTGGGCAGACACTCTGAACGCAGGAGCTAACTACAACTATTAAGAGTAGCAACGTCCTGGATTAAGACAGGATTAAATGGCTACAAAAAAAGGTGGAACATAAGGAAAGACCAGTGTCTACATGTAGATAAATTGTAAATGAAGCTGTTGTTCAAAGTAGCATTACAGTTGAAATGTAATGTTGTAGAGGAGATCACATGACCCACGGGCGTGATGGTTGCTGTTTGCTAGAGCTCCGGATCCCTAACCCCGGTTTCAGCTGCTTTTTATATTTTGCTTTACTTTTCACCTTCTTTTTTGACGTTCTTACTTCACAAAAGATGCCTGGATCTCACAAAAAATGTGGCTTCGCCTGAAGGGAAGCGTATTAAATCTTCCTCTCAAACTTCCTGAGGCCCATGTTGCGGACGCCGTTTCTGAAGCGCTGTCAAGCAGCAAAGCTCGCTCGAGACTAATTACTAACGTGAGTCAAGCTGTCGAGAAATTAAACAGTACGCTTCAAGATACCAAGGATGTGCAGCAGTCACTGAAAGTAGACGTCGACTCTTACATGGCGGTAATCCATGGTTTAATTTCTAAAGTGGATTCTTTACAAGCCGAAACGAGTGAACAAACATGACCGCAACCAATGCATCTCTCAGTTGGTTATGGTGCAACTTAAGATCGCGGATCTGGAAGATCGTTCGAGGTGCAATAACATCAGACTGGTCAGGCAGAAAGAAGGCGAGGAGGGGAGCGACCCGATAGGCTTTCTACAGTGGATACCTTCCATTGTGGGCAATACTGTAGAGATAGAATAGATCCAAACCTAACGGGGCTCTAGAAGAAGCTATCTACTAGTCAGGTCTGTACCCTCCACCCCACTGCTCCTACTGTGCCTTTTGTCCTGCCTGTCCTGCTATGACTGTCTCTCACATCCCTATTCTGTCCTCCCATCCTCGTCCTCTGCCCTCCCTCCGCTGCTGCTCCTCCAACCCCTCTAACCTCATTTCTCTGCCTCTCCCCCCCCTCCCGCACACTCTTTGGTGCACTCTGGAACTGTCACTCTTCTGCTAACAAAGCTGATTTCATATCTGCCTTTGCCTCCCACCTCTCGCTCGATTTCCTTGCTCTCACTGAAACCTGGCTGTCCCCTGATAACACTGTTACTCTTGCTGCCCTGTCCTCTCTCTACGTTCTGTCCCATACCCCGCGTCTCACTGGATGGGGAGGTGGGACGGGTCTTTTCTGTCCCCTCCGATCTCACCTCACTCTCTGTCAATACCTTTGAATTTCATGCAGTCCAACTAACCTCTCCCTGTCAACTCCTGCTCATTGTTCTGTACCGCCCCCCTGGACCTCTCACTCACTTTCTGGATGAACTCGACTATCTACTCTCCTCCCTCCGCTCTCTGTCTACCCCGACTGTCCTGTTGGGTGACTTCAACATCCATCTCTCCAACCCCAGCCACTCTGCTGGATTCCTCCCTCCTTCACTCCTTCGACTTCTGTCTCTCTCCGTCCCGTCCTACCCACAAAGCTGTCCGTCAACTGGACCTCACCTTCTCCAGGGCCTGCTGCCCCTCCACCCTCTCTGTCACCCCCCTGGACCTCTCTGATCACTATTTCATCTCTTTTTCTCTGTCTCTCCCCCCTTCCCTGCTCCACCTACCCCCACTGTCACCTCTCGCCGTAACCTCCGCTCTCTCTCCCCCTCTGTCCTTGCCTCCACTGCTCTCTCTCACCTCCCTCCTATCGACTCCTTTTCACAACTCTCCATAGACTCTGCTACCTCCACCCTCTTCTCCTCACTCACCTCCTCCCTTGACTCCCTCTGTCCCCTCACCTCCCGACCTGCTCGCCCCTCCCCTCCCCATCCCTGGCTCTCCTCTGTGCTCCGCTCGGCAAGAATCACACTGCGATCTGCTGAAAAGAAATGGAAGAGAACCAAACTCCCTGCTGCCCTAGACCTTTACCGCACTCTCCTCTCCTCCTTCTCCTCTACTCTCTCCCCTGCTAAATGTGCTTATTTCCAATCTGTTATCCAAGCCTCCACTAACAACCCACGTAAACAATTCTCTACCTTCTCCTCCCTCCTAAACCCTCAGATATCCGCAAACTCTTTAACACCTCTCCCTCCCCCGCACCCCCTCCTGCTCCAACCCCTACACCCACTACATCCCCTACTAACTCGCCCTCCTTTTCCACCTTCTTGCCCCTCTCAGACTCTGACCTCTCCTCCCTGCTCCAGGGTCACAAACCCACCACGTGTGCCTTGGACCCCCTCCCCACTCACCTCTTTCAAGCTGCTGCTCCTGCTCCCCTTCATCTCCTCCCTCCTCAACACCTCTCTACTTTCTGGTATCTTTCCCTCTGCCTTCAAAAAAGCCTCTATCACTCCCCTCCTCAAAAAACCTACCCTCGACCCCACCTCCCTCCAGAGCCACCGTCCTGTCTCCCTCCTACCCTTCCTCTCCAAAACCCTCGAGCGGACTGTACACCGCCAGCTCTCTGCTTTCCTGTCCAACCACTCTCTGCTTGACCCTCTCCAATCTGGCTTCCGCTCTGCTCACTCCACTGAAACCGCCCTCCTGTCTGTCACCAACTCACTAAAGTGTGAGCTGCCTCTCTCTCCTCTGTCCTAATTCTCCTCGACCTCTCTGCTGCCTTTGACACTGTTGATCACTCTATTCTACTATCATCTCTCGCTGACCTGGGGATCTCTGGCACTGCTCTGGCCTGGTTCTCCTCCTACCTCTCCAACCGCACTTACCAGGTAACCTGGCGTGGAGCAACCTCCACACCTCACCCTCTCTTAACTGGAGTCCCCCAAGGGTCAGTCTTGGGTCCTCTCCTGTTCTCTCTCTACACCCGCTCCCTGGGCCCCCTCATCGCATCCTATGGTTTCTCATACCATTTCTATGCTGATGATGCTCAGATTATCCTCTTCTTCCCCACCTCTGACTCCACCATCTCCTCCCATATCTCTACCTGTCTGTCTGCTATTTCCTCCTGGATGCACTCGCATCACCTCAAACTCAACCTCTCTAAATCTGACCTCCTTTTCTTTCCCTCCTCCTCCCCCTCCTCTGATCTCTCTATCTCTGTTCCTCTGGAATCTACCACACTCTCTCCCTCTTCCGCCGCTAAGAACCTCAGAGTCACCCTGGACCCCTGCCTCTCTTACTCCCAGCACATCTCCACTCTGGCACGCACTTGCCGATTCTTCCTGAGCAACATCCGAAGAATCCGACCCTTCCTCACCAACTACGCTACCCAGCTCCTGGTCCAGGCCCTGGTACTCTCCCGCCTAGACTACTGCAACTCCCTCCTGGCTGGCCTCCCTGCGTCCGCCACCCGTCCGCTCCAGCTCATCCAGAACTCTGCTGCCCGCCTGGTGTTCTCTCTGCCTCGCTTCGCCCACGCTACTCCACTACTCCGCTCACTCCACTGGCTCCCGATCACCGCTCGCATCCAGTTCAAGACTCTTGTACTAGCCTACAGATGCCTTGACCAGACTGCACCCAGCTACCTCCAGACCCTCATCTCTCCCTACACCCCCACTCGACCTCTCCGCTCTGCCTGCACTAGAAGACTGGCTCTACCTCCGCTACGCTCCCCTGCCTCCAGAGCCTGCTCCTTCTCCACCCTTGCTCCGCAGTGGTGGAATGACCTTCCTACAGATGTCAGGACTGCCCAGTCCCTGACCACATTCCGGCGCCTCCTTAAGACTCACCTCTTCAAACAGCACCTGTAGAACTCCTCTGTTTGTATCCTGGGACACTATCACCCTTCATTTAAATGTGCTTTATTTTGCTCTTATCTGCCCCCTATTTTACTGCATTTAATCCTGTACTTCAGAATACTGTAATCTGCCAAGTGTTTAACCTGTAGTATTTTGTACTTAATCATATCCTGATGTAACTATCACTATTTAATCATATCCTGATGTAACTATCACTATTATCTGCTGTATTATTGAATTGTGGTTTGTCACACTTGAACAAAAGTTATTGTATTTCTTGCTCTTATTGTATTACTTGTATTGTAACACTTGAAATGTATTTGCTTATGATTGTAAGTCGCCCTGGATAAGGGCGTCTGATAAGAAATAAATAATAATAATAAAGAGATAGAGAGAGCTCATCGGATCTACAGCGGAAGGCCAAATGGTACAGAAAAAACTCGGACCATGATTTTTAAAGTTCTCCACTACAATGATCGACAAGCCATTCTACGGGGGGCAAGAGAAACAGGCACGATTTACTGTGCAAATAGGGAGCTCCACTTCTTTGCCGACTACAGTACTGTTACCTCCCAGTGTCGTAAAGCCTTCACCGAGGTTCAAAAGACATTACGATCCAAGAGTATTTCGTCGTTTATGATTTACTTATTATTTTACTCTGGAATGATTTACACATTGGAATTACTGTTTGCTTTATTACTGGAATAAACTTCCCTCTGACATTTTTTTTTTGTTTTCTCCATGCGGCACCCCAGCTCAACGCTCGTTCTGCCATCTCTGTTGGATAAGTACCCCCTTCCCTTTTTTTCTTTGTGTGTATATATATATATATATATATATATATATATATATATATATATATATATATATATATATATATTGTGAGGAAGGAGCAGTGGCGCCTTTAAGAAATGGTGTCACTGGGTAAGAAACTACACAACCCATAGACCCCAGTGGTGATTGAGAAGGCAGGGTTAGAGGATTTGAAAGGAAGCGAGGCAGAACAAAGGGGTAGCGATTGTGGGGAACTCTGCTCGGTTGTCCTGCCTGCTCAAGCTTCCAACGACTATTTCAGTGAGGAAGAGGATTTAGTAAGTGTGTCAAATCTAAATTATAGCGACTGTGGAAACGTCTAGCATAGAGTGTTTTTACCTCTTGGTGAGGCAGACTTTTGTTTTGAATTGTTTGGTTTTGTTTGATGGTTTTTGGGTTTAAAATATTTCACGGTGTTTACACTGTTTGGTCGTCAGCTGCAGGAGCAGCGACACTTTGACCGAGTGGATTATTTATATGTACAGGACTTGCTACAAATATTACATGTTCTTCAGTTGCAGGAGCAGCAATATTGGGATTGAATGTGTTGCGGGACTTATTAAAAACACTGTACAGTTACAGACGCAGGTGCAGCGACTGTGCACCAAGAAACGAGTCACAGAACCAGGTGTGGCTCATACAGTTTGGATACAGGTGGCCGGAGTAACGGTACCAGTCTAAGGAGGGGCACATTGGGAAGAAAACCACAAAGCACAGAATCAGGTTGGGAGAACAATCTTTATTATTGCTGGTTCCTTCTGGCTTGCCCTTGCTATCTTTCAGGCAGCCCAGGAAGAGGATGTACTGTTCGAGGCTCGCTCGACCAGAGGGAGCCCAACCTGTACTCACCTATGTTCCAGGCTCACTCCACCACCGGGGGGGGGGGGGGGGGGGGTGAAGAGCAGCCTAGGGCTGTGAAGGGACAGGGGACTGAAATGAGGGCGGGGAAAGAGGACCCATATTATAAGAATTGTAGGTGCTTTCGATGCAGTGAGCTGGGGCATATAGCGAAAGTTTGTAAAAACAGTGAGAGTATGGAATGTAATGTTGGTGAATACTTTTGTGGCCATATTATTGTACCTCGACATCCCGATGGAACTTACCCATATGTTATAAAGGTGATGGTAAATGGGAAAGATGCCGGAAGCTCTCGCCGATTCAGGAAGTGCACTTACATTGGTCACGCCAAAGTTGGTGGCAGATCGCCCATTAGATTATGGTCTCGAGACCGGAATCACCTGTATACATGGGGATACTAAGCACTATCCGACAGCAGTGGTGAGCATTGAGCTTGGGGCCCAAATGATGGAACTGCGAGTCGGAATAGTACCCCGACTTCCCCACCAAGTGATTCTCGGTAGAGACATACCGGGATTCAAGTCCCTGGTACAATTTAACAGGTCATTGGCAAAGCCTGAAATAAATTCGGAGGTAGAAGAAGTACCTCAAGAGAGTCCTCTGAGCATTTTTCCGTTTACTGATCATGACTTATATGTGGAGAGTCAATGTGTGAAAGTCCGGAAAACGCACCGACAGAGGCGTCAGGAATGAAATATGGGGGGACTGAGTTTGCTTGGGGCTAGACAAAAGCGAAACAGTAAGGGCGTAGCTACACAGTGTAGTGAGCAGGAGATTATTGACGATACGGGGGAGGTTCAAATAGAAACCGGGGAATCATTGGGAGAAGGGGCATGGGGAGATATCCTCCAACTCCCAAGTGAAGGTTTTGTCATAGAACAAGAACAGGATCCCACTTTAGTCAATATACGTGAAAAGGTGGTTGTTGTGAATGGTACACAAGTGGAGAATACGGTCTTAAATCCCTTGGAATATTTTGTAATTAAGAATGATTACTGTATCGCTGCACCCAGATTAATGGAGAGTCGGTGGAACAGCTGTTGGTTCCCCGGGCCTATCAAAACCAAGTCTTGTACTTAGCACATACACATTTGTTTGGGGGTCACTTGGGTTCAGAAAAGACTTTACAAAGGATATTAAAAAGGTTTTATTGGTTAGTGATCAGGAAAGCGGTAGATCAGTATTGTCGGTCGTGTCCCGAATGCCAATTGTCCAGTCCCAAACCGGCCCTACGAGCTCCTCTTCAGCCTCTTCCCATTATCGAGGTTCCGTTCGAGAGAATAGCTATGGACCTCGTGGGACCGATAAATAAGTCTGCTAGAGGTCATGAGTATATCTTGGTGATTCTTGATTATGCCACCCGATACCCTGAAGCGATTCCTTTGCGTAACACGACTTCCCGAACTATAACTAAGGAGGTAATATATTTGTTCTCACAAGTAGGAATTCCTAAAGAGGTCTTAACAGACCAAGGTACACCTTTTGTGAGTCACATAATGAAAGATTTTTGTTCGGCTCTTAAAATTACGCCTATTAGAACATCGATCTACCATCCTCAGACCGATGGGCTTGTATAGAGATTTAACAAAACCCTTAAGTCGATGTTGAGGAAGGTAGCTAGTAAGGATGGGAAGGACTGGGACCTCTTAATACCTTACTTGATGTTCGCTATTCGCGAGGTGCCCCAGTCTTCGACGGGTTTCTCCCCGTTCGAGCTATTGTATGGGAGACAACCGCGGGGAATCCTAGATATAGCTAAGGAGACTTGGGAGGCGCAAAAATCCTCAGGCCGAAACCTTGTAGATTATATTTTACGGATACAAGACCGAATTGAGAAAGTAACCCCCATCGTGAAGGCCCACATGATAGATGCTCAAACACGCCAAGCCAGGTATTATAATAAGTCGGCGACCCGACGACAGTTCAACCCTGGGGATAGGGTTATGGTATTAGTGCCAACCCCAGAGAGTAAATTGTTTACAAAGTGGCAGGGTCCCTAGGTGATAATGGAATCAGTAGGGAACGTAAATTATAAGGTACGACAGCCAGATAAATGGAAGAAGGAGCAAGTGTACCACATTAACCTCCTCAAGCCGTGGGTAGAACGAGAGGCCCTAGTAGCCATAACGGCACTAAGAGGAAAAGGGAGCCATCCTCTAGCAACACGGTCCGTTAATATCAGTCCCACACTCACACCACAACAAACACAACAAGTACATCAGCTGGTACTGGATAATCAAGTCGTTTTCTCTCCAGTACAAGGAAGGACTGCGGTTTTAGAACATGAGGTCCACACACCTCCAGGGGTGTGTGTCCGGGTTAGGTCCTACAGGATCCCAGAGGCCCAACGGAACAAAGTCGTTCACGAGGTCGAAGCCATGAAAAGACTGGACATCATCGAGGAGTCCTCAAGTCCGTGGAACAGTCCAATCGTGATGGTAGCCAAACCCAATGGAACTTGGCGGTTTTGTAATGATTTTCACCAATTGAACCAGGTCTCTAAGTTTGACTCATATCCAATGCCACGGGTAGATGAGTTAATAGAAAGACTGGGGTCAGTGAAATATTTAACAACCCTCGACCTCATGAAAGGGTATTGGCAAATCCCTCTTAGCCAAGAGTCACGGGAAAAGACGGCATTTGCCACACCCATAGGATTGTTCCAGTACAAGGTGATGCCGTTTGGTCTACATGGCACCCCCGCCACTTTCCAACGGCTAATGGACAAAATCTTAAGACCTCATGCCCAATATGCGTCAGCCTACATCGACGACATTGTAATATTTACCAACTCATGGGAAGATCATTTGAGTAAGGTAAATGCAGTCCTTGAATCTTTAAGAGAGGCATCGCTGACAGCAAATCCCGAGAAGTGTTTTGTGGGCTTACAAGAAGCCCAATACCTAGGGTTTGTTGTAGGGGGCGGTAGAGTGAAACCCCAAACCAGTAAAATAGAGGCGATCACAAAATGGCCCATCCCAAAGGATAAGAAGCAGGTGAGAGCCTTTTTAGGTTTAGCGGGCTACTACCGGAGGCTCATACTGGAGTTCTCCTCCATTGCCACACCCCTAACTGATTTAATAAAAAAATCTGCTCCAGTCCGGGTGAAATGGTCCTCAGAAACCGAGGAAGCCTTTCAAACTATTAAAGAGGCCCTGTGTAATAGCCCCGTTCTAAAAGTCCCTGATTTTTCACAGCCATTCATTGTACAGACCGACGCTTCGGAGGTAGGTTTAAGGGCGGTTCTCTCCCAAATTATCGAGGGTGAGGAACACCCAATAGAATACTTGAGTAGAAAACTGTTGCCCCAAGAAAGAAAATACGCAGTCGTAGAAAAAGAATGTTTGGCTGTAAAATGGGCTATTGAATCTTTAAAATATTATTTGTTAGGGAGGGAGTTTACCTTGGTGACGGACCACTCACCGCTTAAATTTATGAAGGAGAACAAAGAAAAAAATGCCCGGGTAACCTGGTGGTTTCTAGCGCTACAACCATACAAGTTTAAGATAGAGCATAGAAGCGGATCCAAAAATGCAAATGCAGATGGGCTCTCGAGAATGCATGGGGTTAAGTGTGCCGCTCAAACCGATAGGTTAGAGCTGAGGGGAGGGATGTGTGAGGAAGGAGCAGTGGCGCCTTTAAGAAATGGCATCACTGGGGAAGAATCTACACAACCCATAGTCCCCAGTGGTGATTAAGAATGTGGGGTTAGAGGATTTAAAAGGAAGCGGGGCAGAACAAAGGGGTGACGATTGTGGGGAACTCTGCTCGGTTGTCCTGCCTGCTCAAGCTTCCAACGACTGTTTCAGTGAGGAAGAGGATTTAATAAGTGCGTCAAATCTAAATTATAGCGACTGTGGAAACGTCTAGCATAGAGTGTTTTTACCTCTTGGTGAGGCAGACTTTTGTTTTGAATTGTTTGGTTTTGTTTGATGGTTTTTGGGTTTAAAA
Source organism: Acipenser ruthenus (assembly GCF_902713425.1). Taxonomy (NCBI): domain Eukaryota; kingdom Metazoa; phylum Chordata; class Actinopteri; order Acipenseriformes; family Acipenseridae; genus Acipenser; species Acipenser ruthenus. The sequence continues at coordinate 38,635,546 of NC_081194.1, forward strand.
AAATTTCACGGTGTTTACACTGTTTGGTCTTCAGCTGCAGGAGCAGCAACACTTTGACCGAGTGTATTGTTTATATGTGCAGGACTTGCTACAAATATTACGTGTTCTTCAGTTGCAGGAGCAGCAATATTGTGATTGAATGTGTTGCGGGACTTATTAAAAACACTGCACAGTTACAGATGCAGGTGCAGCGACTTTGCACCAAGAAACGAGTCACAGAACCAGGTGTGGCTCATACAGTTTGGATACAGGTGGCCGGAGTAACGGTACCAGTCTAAGGAGGGGCACATTGGGAAGAAAACCACAAAGCACAGAATCAGGTTGGGAGAACAATCTTTATTATTGCTGGTTCCTTCTGGCTTGCCCTTGCTATCTTTCAGGCAGCCCAGGATAGAGGATGTACTGTTCGAGGCTCGCTCCACCAGAGGGAGCCCAACCTGTACTCACTTGTGTTCCAGGCTCACTCCACCAGAGGGAGCCCAACCTGTACTCACTTGTGTTCCAGGCTCACTCCACCAGAGGGAGCTCAACCTGTACTCACCTGTGTTGCAGGCTCACTCCACCAGAGGGAGCCCAACCTGTATTCACCTGTGTTCCAAGCTCACTCCACCAGAGGGAGCCCAAACTGTACTCATCTGTGTTCTAAGCTCACTCCACCAGAGGGAGCCCAACCTATCCTGTCTTGTGTTCCAGGCTCACTCCACCAGAGGGAGTCCAACTTACGCTCGCCGTAGCACAAAGAGGGAAGAAGTGAGATAGTTAGTGGCCCGTACAGGGCAAATGAACGCAAGAGAATATATGTTTGATTGTAAATATTGTAAATAAAAGTATTCACCTGAATCAGTGACGTGTTCACTCCAAGTTTGTGAAGGAAGTTACCGGAGCCCAGCAACACCACACTACCACTCTTTTATATTTGGTGACAGCGGTGGGATCCTTCGACTGAAAATACACTTCAGTCAGACCCACACTAAAACAACAAGATGGCGGACCTACAGGTGCTGGTTAACGCAATTGTGGCGGCTACGGCGGTCCAGCAAGAAATGGCAAGGGTCCAACAGGAGACTAACCAGGTCCAAGCGCAACAACTTGAGGTGACCCGGCAGGAGGTGGCAGTCTTAAAAGTACGCATGGACAATCCCCAGTCCCAGCAACCTACCATGAGTTAGATATGGCCCGCTCATGTGTTGCAGAAGATGACAAGGGAAGACGATGTGGAAGCGTTTCTTCTCGCATTTGAGCGCACAGCTACCCAGGAGGGTTGGCCAACTGAGAGGTGGGCCGGAATTATTTCACCCTTTCTTTCAGGAGAGGCTCAGAAGGCTTACCATGACCTCGCCAAGTGTAGCGGAAGACTACACACACCTCAAGGCTGAGATCCTTGCCCGAGCTGGAGTGACCCCAGCCGTCTGGGCGCAGAAATATCATGCCTGGGGGTACGTTCCAGGAGTACCACCCAGGTCACAAATGTTCGATTTGATTCATCTGGCTACCAGATGGCTCAACCCAGCAGAGAATAGCGCGGAAAAAGTAGTGCAGATCCTCGTTATGGATCGGTACCTAAGGTCCCTACCGCCTAGGGCTGTGAAGGGACAGGGGACTGAAATGAGGGCGGGGAAAGAGGACCCATATTATAAGAATTTTAGGTGCTTTCGATGCAATGAGCTGGGGCATATAGCGAAAGTTTGTAAAAACAGTGAGAGTATGGAATGTAATGTTGGTGAATACTTTTGTGGCCATATTATTGTACCTCGACATCCCGATGGAACTTACCCATATGTTATAAAGGTGATGGTAAATGGGAAAGATGCCGGAAGCTCTCGCCGATTCAGGAAGTGCACTTACATTGGTCACGACAAAGTTGGTGGCAGATCGCCCATTAGATTATGGCCTCGAGACCGGAATTACCTGTATACATGGGGATACTAAGCACTATCCGACAGCAGTGGTGAGCATTGAGCTTGGGGCCCAAATGATGGAACTGCGAGTCGGAATAGTACCCCGACTTCCCCACCAAGTGATTCTCGGTAGAGACATACCGGGATTCAAGTCCCTGGTACAATTTAACAGGTCACTGGCAAAGCCTGAAATAAATTCGGAGGTAGAAGAAGTACCTCAAGAGAGTCCTCTGAGCATTTTTCCGTTTACTGATCATGACTTATATGTGGAGAGTCAATGTGTGAAAGTCCGGAAAACGCACCGACAGAGGCGTCAGGAATGAAATATGGGGGGACTGAGTTTGCTTGGGGCTAGACAAAAGCGAAACAGTAAGGGCATAGCTACACAGTGTAGTGAGCAGGAGATTATTGACGATACAGGGGAGGTTCAAATAGAAACCGGGGAATCATTGGGAGAAGGGGCATGGGGAGATATCCTCCAGCTCCCAAATGAAGGTTTTGTCATAGAACAAGAACAGGATCCCACTTTAGTCAATATACGTGAAAAGGTGGTTGTTGTGAATGGTACACAAGTGGAGAATATGGTCTTAAATCCCTTGGAATATTTTGTAATAAAGAATGACTTACTGTATCGCTGCACCCAGATTCATGGAGAGTCGGTGAAACAGCTGTTGGTTCCCCGGGCCTATCAAAACCAAGTCTTGTACTTAGCACATACACATTTGTTTGGGGGTCACTTGGGTTCAGAAAAGACTTTACAAAGGATATTAAAAAGGTTTTATTGGTTAGGGATCAGGAAAGCGGTAGATCGGTATTGTCGGTCGTGTCCCAAATGCCAATTCTCCAGTCCCAAACCGGCCCTACAAGCTCCTCTTCAGCCTCTTCCCATTATCGAGGTTCCGTTCGAGAGAATAGCTATGGACCTCTTGGGACCGATAAATAAGTCCACTAGAGGTCATGAGTATATCTTGGTGATTCTTGATTATGCCCCCCGATACCCTGAAGTGATTCCTTTGCGTAACACGACTTCCCGAACTATAACTAAGGAGGTAATATATTTGTTCTCACAAGTAGGAATTCCTAAAGAGGTCTTAACAGAGCAAGGTACACCTTTTGTGAGTCACATAATGAAAGATTTTTGTTCGGCTCTTAAAATTACGCCTATTAGAACATCGATCTACCATCCTCAGACCGATGGGCTTGTATAGAGATTTAACAAAACCCTTAAGTCGATGTTGAGGAAGGTAGCTAGTAAGGATGGGAAGGACTGGGACCTCTTAATACCTTACTTGATGTTCGCTATTCGCGAGGTGCCCCAGTCTTCGACAGGTTTCTCCCCGTTCGAGCTATTGTATGGGAGACAACCGCGGGGAATCCTAGATATAGCTAAGGAGACTTGGGAGGCGCAAAAATCCTCAGGCCGAAACCTTGTAGATTATATTTTACGGATACAAGACCGAATTGAGAAAGTAACCCCCATCGTAAAGCCCCACATGATAGATGCTCAAACACGCCAAGCCAGGTATTATAATAAGTCGGCGACCCGACGACAGTTCAACCCTGGGGATAGGGTTATGGTATTAGTGCCAACCCCAGAGAGTAAATTGTTTACAAAGTGGCAGGGTCCCTACGTGATAATGGAATCAGTAGGGAACGTAAATTATAAGGTACGACAGCCAGATAAATGGAAGAAGGAGCAAGTGTACCACATTAACCTCCTCAAGCCGTGGGTAGAACGAGAAGCCCTAGTAGCCATAACGGCACTAAGAGGAAAAGGGAGCCATCCTCTAGCAACACGGTCCGTTAATATCAGTCCCACACTCACACCACAACAAACACAACAAGTACATCAGCTGGTACTGGATAATCAAGTCGTTTTCTCTCCAGTACAAGGAAGGACTGCGGTTTTAGAACATGAGGTCCACACACCTCCAGGGGTGTGTTTCCGGGTTAGGTCCTACAGGATCCCAGAGGCCCAACGGAACAAAGTCGTTCACGAGGTCGAAGCCATGAAAAGACTGGACATCATCGAGGAGTCCTCAAGTCCGTGGAACAGTCCAATCGTGATGGTAGCCAAACCCAATGGAACTTGGCGGTTTTGTAATGATTTTCACCAATTGAACCAAGTTTGACTCATATCCAATGCCACGGGTAGATGAGTTAATAGAAAGACTGGGGTCAGCGAAATATTTAACAACCCTCGACCTCATGAAAGGGTATTGGCAAATCCCTCTTAGCCAAGAGTCACGGGAAAAGACGGCATTTGCCACACCCATAGGATTGTTCCAGTACAAGGTGATGCCGTTTGGTCTACATGGCACCCCCGCCACTTTCCAACGGCTAATGGACAAAATCTTAAGACCTCATGCCCAATATGCGTCAGCCTACATCGACGACATTGTAATATTTACCAACTCATGGGAAGATCATTTGAGTAAGGTAAATGCAGTCCTTGAATCTTTAAGAGAGGCATCGCTGACAGCAAATCCCGAGAAGTGTTTTGTGGGCTTACAAGAAGCCCAATACCTAGGGTTTGTTGTAGGGGGCGGTAGAGTGAAACCCCAAACCAGTAAAATAGAGGCGATCACAAAATGGCCCATCCCAAAGGATAAGAAGCAGGTGAGAGCCTTTTTAGGTTTAGCGGGCTACTACCGGAGGCTCATACTGGAGTTCTCCTCCATTGCCACACCCCTAACTGATTTAATAAAAAAATCTGCTCCAGTCCGGGTGAAATGGTCCTCAGAAACCGAGGAAGCCTTTCAAACTATTAAAGAGGCCCTGTGTAATAGCCCCGTTCTAAAAGTCCCTGATTTTTCACAGCCATTCATTGTACAGACCGACGCTTCGGAGGTAGGTTTAAGGGCGGTTCTCTCCCAAATTATCGAGGGTGAGGATCACCCAATAGAATACTTGAGTAGAAAACTGTTGCCCCGAGAATGAAAATACGCAGTCGTAGAAAAAGAATGTTTGGCTGTAAAATGGGCTATTGAATCTTTAAAATATTATTTGTTAGGGAGGGAGTTTACCTTGGTGACGGACCACTCACCGCTTAAATTTATGAAGGAGAACAAAGAAAAAATGCCCGGGTAACCTGGTGGTTTCTAGCGCTACAACCATACAAGTTTAAGATAGAGCATAGAAGCGGATCCAAAAATGCAAATGCAGATGGGCTCTCGAGAATGCATGGGGTTAAGTGTGCCGCTCAAACCGATAGGTTAGAGCTGAGGGGAGGGATGTGTGAGGAAGGAGCAGTGGCGCCTTTAAGAAATGGCGTCACTGGGGAAGAATCTACACAACCCATAGTCCCCAGTGGTGATTAAGAAGGTGGGGTTAAAGGATTTAAAAGGAAGCGAGGCAGAACAAAGGGGTGACGATTGTGGGGAACTCTGCTCGGTTGTCCTGCCTGCTCAAGCTTCCAACGACTATTTCAGTGAGGAAGAGGATTTAATAAGTGCGTCAAATCTAAATTATAGCGACTGTGGAAACGTCTAGCATAGAGTGTTTTTACCTCTTGGTGAGGCAGACTTTTGTTTTGAATTGTTTGGTTTTGTTTGATGGTTTTTGGGTTTAAAAATATTTCACGGTGTTTACACTGTTTGGTCTTCAGCTAAAGGAGCAGCAACACTTTGACCGAGTGTGTTGTTTATCTGAGTTGGACTTGCTACAAATATTACGTGTTCTTCAGTTGCAGGAGCAGCAATATTGGGATTGAATGTGTTGCGGGACTTATTAAAAACACTGTACAGTTACAGACACAGGTGCAGCGACTGTGCACCAAGAAACAAGCACCAGCACGACTGGGACCTGCACCTGCCACTGATCTTGCTTGCCTGCCGCACAGCTGTGCAGGAATCCACCCATTGCACCCCTGCGCTGCTAATGATGGGCCGGGAGCTCAATACACCTGCAGATATATTCTTTGGACAGCCACCAGACACAGGGAAGCCTCCTGGACCAGAGTACGTCCAGCTGCAAGCCGCAGGGATACGCCTAGGTCGCTGCCCCAAGCTCGAGTCCTCCTGGGTCGGCCCCTGCACGGTCACGGAACGACTGGGTGAAGTGGTGTACTGGGTGCAGTTAATTGCAAGGAGCCGGACTTGTTGCAAATGCAATGCTGGGACTTGGATTGCGGTGTTATTCCACTGTTTGTTATTGTTCATGATTGCATTTATTGTTGTGCTGTACATGGGATATGACTACCCCGGATATGCTAGGTATGTAGTGTACGGGGGTGAGCTGGGAAGCTTTTGGGGACAAAAGGATTTAAGAGGGGGGCAGTGTGACGTGCACGGGGGGCGCTATGCAAATTAGTTGCATAGCGCACAGGATCATGGGTAACTGTTAACTGGAATAAAAGGGGTAATTAAACATTGGGGGGGGGGGCTGTTATAAATGTGGGGAGGGATTGGGGGTGGTGTATGCTTGTGCAAACATAGGGGACACGGTGGTGGTGGTTTGGGGAGGGGGGGTGGGGGGGGGGGGTGAGGGCCTGTGGCCACCGTGAGAGGGGGGACGCTTCTCTGTAGTGACCCCCTCTGCTTTATTGTGTTCAGCAGATACCCTTTGGGCTCTGTGTTAATAAAGTGCTTGAGCTGACAAGGAGTGTGTCTGTTTGGTCTTCTCTCTGTCGCCAAATCATCGCAGTGTGATTGCTTCCAGGGAGTCCTTATAAGGGCTGCACATTAACCCTGTTTTGTTACAATATATTAACAGTTAAAATGCAAATGTATTTCTGTCCCTTTGAAGAACCGTACGTAAAATATTGGGGAGAGCTGAGTTGGAGGTCAGATCAGCAAGCATGGCACTGAAAAGGGATAAACAAAGCTAAATTAAGTGAAATAAACCTCTCTCTTCTAATAAAATGTCTCAACATATGTAGTTTGCTGAAACAATCTGTACGGTGGTGTGGCGGAGTGTCCCGCCCCTATGTATTATTATTTGTATTTTTGTTTGCGGCGCGGGTAAAAGCGCCGCGTCTTTTATTGTTATATTTAAAAACCCCGTGAGGATGCATGGCTGATCAGCTACTGATTATTTAACTAGCTGACAGTCATGCATCCTTACCAAACGCGTGCAGACTCTGGCCGAGGGATAATAAGATAATTAACAACTAGTTAATCCCTCGGCCAGAGTATATAAACCTGCAGCTCTCTGCACTCGAGGTGGAGTGTTGGAGTAGAGAGTACGGGAGAGCGAGCAACATTAAAAAAACAATTGCTAAAACGTGCTGGATTATCCAGCACGACACTTACTTGTTTGTTTGTTTATTCGTTTGGCCCTCGTGCCCTTTTGTTTTGTGTTTTGTTTAAATCTTTTGTTTGGTTTGTTAATAAATACGCTGAGTGCCATTGCACTCAGCTTCACCCGCCTATCCATTGTTTGTGATTCAGTTACTTCCTTGTCCGTGACGTCATCACACTCACCACTGCCAGCCAGACTGTCACAGGTGGAGAAAAGAAAAGGGGGTATCTGCATTTAAAGAACTTAGAAAAAAGGGACATTGCTCGACAGACGAATCAGCTGTTTTAAATGCACTTTGAAAATAACTTGGAAACAACTTTAATCCAATTAATCCAATCTATTTAACGAATACAATTGCTTTTATAGGAATGCATGAAACATTAACACCCCACTCAGGTTGTGTGTGGTGGTGTGTGTTTTTTTTTTTTTTTTTTTTTTTTTTTTTTAAGACTTGGGTAAACTGCTTTGCTGTTACAGGGTCACTGAAATGGACCTAGTGCTGTTCAACATTACCTTCCTCCTGTTGCCAAGTCTGCTAAGAAGTCACCTAAATAGTGGAAAGTTATATGAAAATTATAGGAAGCCACACACTTAATTGCTTGTACTTTGAATTCAGGGCAATCTCCTCTACAATGCCTGTCTCAATTACTTCACAATCAAGAATTAACCAATTCCTATCCACAATTAAGAAACCTACTTAAAATACAAAAATAACATTTACTCAGTAAAAATAAATTAAAAACAAAAAATCTCCATGGGGAATTGTCACAAAGACGGCCGGAGTGGGTGGCGTCAGACCAGAACCAGGAAATAAACAAAACGAGAGGTAGAGTTTGGTGGAGCTGAGCGAATGCTTTCGCTCAGCATTTAATAAATAAACAGAACAGAAAATAAAAGGTTTTAAACACAAAAACAGGACACGGCACCGGAGCCAAAATAAACAGACAAACAAAACGTACTACACAGACAAACACGGTGAGCTTCTATTTTTCTTATTTTACGCTTACAATTACCTCCGTCTCCAATCCCGTTCTCCACTCACCGAACACACCCAACCCTGACTGAATGAAACGTGCATCTATATATACTGTTGTGCTGGGATTCAATTACTAATTAATTATTCACTTGAATCCCAGCACGTGAATTAATTCTGTGCAACCCCGTGCTCACATATTACATTTAACCAGCACGTGAAGTGATTTGTGCTCTCCTCGTGCCTAAATACAAATCTACACTTTTTAAATACACGTGAAACACAGACCCGTTTATATCCCGTGTACCAATGACTATACACCAACATTTACACACGCACGCAACACACAAATGCACACAGGGACGGGGCACATTGCCACAGGAATATATTTGTTAAACCCCTTAATCTCGGAGGATGCATTAGTTGGATCTGCTGACATCTCGGATTTCAATTAACGAGACAGGAGATCTAACTAATGCATCTTCCTCAAAGCAGGGTTTATATAACCTAAATTGTATAAATAAAGTACTAGTGTGTGTACAGTATAACTTGCCAGATGAAGTTGTAACATCCAAAACCTTTAAACTGTTTTAGATGTTGGATCCTGCCCAGCTAACAGTACATCAAAGAAATAAGATTTGATGCGTCAAAAGGAGTGAATGGGTTAAAACTTGTTACTAGCATGTTTTCTTAATTTTCTCTGTTTTACTTCAAGGTGCAAAGGTCAGAGCAGAAATTTATGAAGCATTTGAAAACATCTATCCAATTTGAAAAGGTTTCAGGAAGACCATGTAACCACTTGGATAAAGAGGACCTTTTTTCAAATTATTAAAATGACAGTCCAGTAGCGTTCATACACCAATGCCACGGAACTTCTCATGGAAGAGAGGCTTGTATCATGGTGCTGAAGCTAAAATCCACAGTTCCTCCAGCAAGTGCCTATGTGGTGGATTTCCCTGTCCTTATTTAACAGATATGTGTGTTTTTAATTTGGACTTTTGTCTAGAGTACTTCAGGAAACAAGGGGGCCTTTTTTGACGTTTTACTTGTGAAGCACTTGTGAATTTGCAATAAACAAAGTACCATGTTCCATATTTACACTGTATTAAAGGAGTTTTTCATTGGTGTTATAAGTTTCTCTTAGACCAGTTTTATCCTTATGTCTCAAACTTCAGGTCATGTTTGGCTTTTATGTTTTAATGCTTCTCAAAGGCTAAATGTACATGCTTTCAGTGTACACCTGAAATGTGTTTTATTACATTTATATATGTTACGTTTCTCCCAGTGCCACTATTATGTAAGCTTTTCTTACTAGTTGTTTGGTGCTGCATGGAAGGCCGAGTGAACCATGTGGCTATGCATGTCTAGTTTGGATTTGAGGCCCCATGATGTCCCAGAATCCAAATATGTATAGTGCTTCAAAGTACATCTTTAATCATAAACACACTGTGACTTAGTTACATTAAATATTTACATATGTTAATCCTTGATCTATTGTGTGTGTAAAATTATTTCAAAAGGTTTGATCGTTTTCAAGTTATGCCCGACAACTAGCACCAGTTGTGGGTTAGAAGTTGAAACTAGATGTGTTAATTTTAACACTGACTGATGTTTAATTTTTTCTGAAATAATATCGGATACAAATGTATAAACCTGTAATGCACCATAGTTAAAGGGCTAGTATAGAGCATATATGTATTTCTGGCTACAGAATGTGCTGTATATCTTTATAAGCCACTAGTAGTTGTATGCATTTCCCTTTCAATTTTCCCTTGTATGCAATTATAAACGTAATTGCATTTATGCTCTTCCTCAACTTTGACCCCAACATAATGAATGCTGCATAAATACCCTTGAGTCTGAACTTTTAGCAGAGCTGTAAACACATGCTTTTTGCAGTATTCATTATAACACGTTCCCTTTTAAGTACGAAATGTAACCATTACTGAATGGGTATGTACCTCCTAAAGACCTGAATATTGTATACCAAAGCTGTTCCTTTGAGCCTGTGACACATTATTTTATTTTTGTTTTACAGAGATTGCATGCAGGTTATATTACAACCACAATATCTCAATGCCACTTTGAACAGCTATTAGCATCACCATTGCGAAGGCTGTTAGTTTATTCTGACAAGCAGGCTCCCCTCGGTCTCGTGTTGGTACCAACTGAGTGGTTTTGCCAGTGGCTTTTACTGTACAGTGCCACCTGCAGTAACTGATGAGGTGGACTGTTACCGAACTGGGTCCAAGGTTATCGCACCGGTACCCGTCGTGCTAAAGGCACCGAGTCGGTTCAGAACAGTGCGAAAGCCACCGAACTGGCCTGGTGCCGACCAGGTTCCGAACCAGTACTGAACCGGCGTTAAATACAATAAACCAGTACCGCTTGGGTCTTGACCCTGCCGATCGATTTATATATAAGCAGATTGAGACAGCAACTGTATACTGTACATTGCATTGCTTACTCCTATTGTCATGCTCAGGTTCATGCGAGATATGTAAGGCCAATCTGCCTAAGGAGGACAAGCATGACAGGTGCGCTTCCTGCTTAGGCCTAGAGCATGCCGGGAGGCGCTAGTTAACCGCAGTTTCTGCAAGTTTTGTGTCCCTTTCTCTGAGCACACGGTGGAGGGGAGGAGTGTGCTGGTGATGATTTTTGCACATGGCTGACTTTTTTTTTTGTCCCACATAGTTGAATAATTCATTTCGGGGGGGGGGGGGGGTTCAAACCCCTAAACCCACCCCCCTTGGTACACCACTGATCCTCACCCCATGGTGCTACGCCAAGGCAGAGCAAACGATGCACCCTATCCCTTTCCACAAGCCACAGGACCTCGCCACAACAGCTGGACAAACTGCACCTGGTGAACAAAAACCTGCTCCGGTTGTCTAAGGTCAACGGACAAGCTGTAGGCAGAAACCTGGCTCCAATGGTTGATTCCCACAGGTAGCTTTGGTTTTTCCAGGCACATGTGCCTGACGGGGACAAAGCACCACTGCTGTACGTCATCGTCCCGCGGTGGATGAGACGCTGCAGCGTGGGAATCCATTAAGGAGCTGGTTCGCCTGCTTCCCAAGTCACCACCTCTGGTAGGTAAACCAGCGGCAAACTGGTGCCCTAAGGCCCAGCAGCCTCAAAGACTGGCACAGCCGCCTGCGTCCGATGCCAGAGGCGATTTTCGGGACCGACCAGCGCCGGAGGCCATAATAGGTTCTGCTGCCCTGCGCAGAAACAGAAGCTGCAGGCCAAGCCCCAGGCTAAGCAGCAGCCCTAGGAATTTACTGCCACAGGCCCAGGGCCCCTTCTCAGGGAGCCATCTGTACTGTTGGCGTCAGTGCACCACAGACATCTGGGTGTTTACTACCGTTCAGATCGGCTACTCACTACAGTTCAAGCACAGGCCCCCTCCCTTTTGGGGCGTGACAACAACATCAGTCACAGACCTACAGGACACCGCTGTGGTGTCTCAGGAGGTAGCAAAAATTGGATATTCGCATGATAGACCCCCTCCAGTTCCTACAGGGGTCGTACGGTCATGGAAATCCTGGAAAATCATGGAATTTGAAAATGGCAAATTCCAGGCCTGGAAATACCATTAATCAAAGAAAAACAAAAAACAAAAAGCAATAAAAATGCACCCTATACGAACATTGGTTTGACCCATAGTCTGAACTGCACTGTTTACTATAGCTGACTTTAGCAGCAGCATGTCTGCAACAGAAGATGCTGGGCAGTTTGGAGACTACAAAAAATGATTCATTTAATAATATAGGCTAGGTAGTTGTTAGTTTAGTTTTTATTCTGTATTTATTCAATTATATTCATTTAATATTAATTTTATGATAAGCACTACTAATAATCTGAAGCAGTGGCATTTCAAAATAACAAAAGCCCATTTTTACTTTATCATAACCCTGGTTCCCTGAAATAGAAATGAAACCATTACCTCATGGATATTTAACCTAAAGACCCTGAAACCTGAATGAGATATATCAAAGTTGCACGTAGTGCCCACCCACCAAGGGCATAAAAGGACTGCCGACACAAACATTATCATTTTTCCTTCAAAACTGCTGCTATAATGGACGCAGCGACCTTGAAGGTTAGTGGTTACATTTCTATTTCAGGGAACCAGGGTTATGATAATAACCTAACATTCCCTAACAAGAATGCAGCATTCCCTCTAAGGCTACAATGCAAATATTTTTCACAATAACTGGCAACAACCTTCGCATTCAGTTTACTAACTTTCATAAGTTATCATAAAAATCAACCTTAATCGAGACTCCAACATCTCGAGACAAACCATCCATTTGAGAGGTTTCTTGCAAAGCGTTAACATAAACATATTTGTATTTGTTTATGTCTTGCAGCTGATTTTCAGATTTCCCTCTATAAAAGATTTAGGCGCCAGCGAATCTACAAGTCAGGGTGGGCGAAGCAGGCGTCTGGTGATTCTGCCTCTATGGAGAGGGCTGCTCGGTACTGCTAATGAACTTCGCAGTTTTGAACTTGTCGTATAATTGAATACTAATCTGAAGCACAATCTTTCTGCATTATTTGAAGTATAAATATTCATATAAACATAAGTAAAAATCACAGTACACGTTCTGTTTTATTTCCCTTTGAAAAAACGACCATTTCATAAATATCACTCAAGCGTTTGAAACTGGTAAAAGTTTAATTAAAATAGTAATTTAGAGTCAAAAATACACATTTAAGTGTATAATATAGTAAGTGAAGACGACATACCATGTGCATTTGTTTTTTGCAAGTTCAGTTTATTCATCACTCACATGTCTGCTGAAACTCAACATGGCAGCTGCACCAACAAAGAAAAAAAATGCTGTCAGAGCTAAAAAAAATAAATAAAAAAATAACCTAATTATCTATGAGTTTTGATGTCATTCCACTGATCACGTATGAGTCAATACCATTAAAAGATCATACTGCCAGTTGTGAACATGCAGAGAACAAGAAAGCTAATAAGACGGCAGCAATGGCAAAGCACTGCATTCTTCTGAAAAACTAAGGTACTGTACTGCACTTAGACGGGGCTTCCCCGAAGTAAGTAAGCAAAATCAATTACGTGTTTAATTATTGTTTAGTTTATTTCTTTCCATGTTACCTGCATGTAATAAAGCTATAATTAGCAATATTAAACCATGGCCGTTTCTTAATTACATTATATTATCTGACGATGAAGAAACAAGCTCAAAGCTATTTTTCTAGCTACACATTCCTTAAAGGAAACTGATCACTTTACTGTGTAAAAAGGATGTAGTGTTTCATATTTTATCCTGGTTATTGTAATGCCAGTAAAACGCTAAACTTAATTTGTGAAGTGCTGTAAATAGGATTACTCTTACATGACATTGCTGGACTGTTACTAAACTGTTTCCTATTTAAGCTTCCAAGCCCGTAGCTGGGAAGCCTATTGTTGTTGTTAAGATTATTAGGCTTCCAAGCTGGCTTGGGAAGCCTATTATTGTAAAGATTTATTGATTTATTGATTTATTTTTATTTCTTTATTTATAAGTCGTTTTTTCTCCCAAAACTTTAAACTGCTCCTGTTCGCACGCGGTGTAACCAATCAACATGGAACTTGGCAGGTATCATCCCGTGTAGATTACAGTTCAGATGCAAAAAAAAATGGTGCTCCTGCATCAACCAAAATTTTTTGGGAACCGGTGAACCGATTGATCTGAAACTTTGCATACGTCATCAGCAACCAAACCTGCTTCAAGTTTGCGAAGCAGAAGTTGCTGGGATAAATTTTATTCAAAATGGATGCCACCAACACCTCTCATTAAGGTAAAACTAGCTCATAACCCCTTATAGAGTGGAGATAAGGTCATGGTTACTATAGAACACAGATAGGAACACATATATGCTCTATCCAAAAATGTATTTGTCTGTAACCTTTGACCTCTCCTTAAGTTCAAATACTGTACATACAGCTTACACCGTGTTGTAACTATTAATGTGAAATTTGTAAAAAAAAAAAAAAAAAAAAAAAAAAAGGCCTATGGAAAGTGATGGCTACAACTGAGTGAATGGCAACCAATGGATGCAACTTCTAGTTTTTATTGTTATTGTAATACCAGCAATAACATAAACAGGTATTTTCAAAACACCTTCAGTGGAAGACTGTAAATATTCTCACAACTAGTGCTGATCTGTTGTAATATAATTCGTAGGTTTTCCTGCTTATTTATTTATTTTTTTCATTTGGAATCACCATAGTTTTTTACTCCATTTTCTCCCCAATTTGAAAAGCCCAATTTTAAGCCTGGCTCACCGCTGCAACCCCTGTGCTGATTCGGGAGAGAAGAAGACACGTGTGCCGTCAGCCGTCCACTTCTTTTCACTCTGCAGGCCCGCTATGCAGCTACCTTCAGAGCTACAGCATCGGAGGACCACGCAGCTCTAGGCTGCTTGCAGGCAGGCCTGCAGGCGCTGGTGCGCGGTGAGACCTAAGTCCTCCCCACCCCGGGCGGCGCTCGGCCAATTGTGCGCTGCGCCCTGGGAACTCCCATCTACGGCCGGCTCTGGAATAGCCTGGACCTGAACCGCCAATCTGCACTCCACACGGAATGCCTTTACTGGATGCACCACTCAGGAGCCCCTCCTGCTTATTTTAATGCCAATAATGAGCCAAGTAATCCTCCCTCAGATGTGGAAAATCAGTCTGCTTTCAATTACAAATGCTATTTAATCTCAAAATGTTACTATAAATGGCAATGTTCAATTTAATGTTTATGGCAAATAAAAAAGTAAAAAATATATATGTCACAATGAAACAGTACTCAGGGACTATTTTTTCTTGTGGAAGGATACATAATACAATTCTTTTTTCCTTAAAAACGTTAGTTTGTGTAATTATTTTCAAGAAAAAAAAATTGACACTACCTTGTACCTCTCAACGCACCCAGGGTAACAATTGTCTTACCGCACACCCTGTTGTGGGTTATTTCTTACTTAATGTACAGGTAGTGGACAAAAAAATGGAAACACCAATGTAAAGTCACTTAATAGGGCGTTGGGCCACAATGGTATCCCGCTTTTTGGAGTTCTCGGTGGACCGTTGTGGGAGGGTAGTTGGTGGAGCTTTAGGGAAGGACCAGAAATGACAGCACACAGGAGCCGGAAGTGTCGTTTAGTCCTTGGAGCCCTGTACCATCAATGGTAACAGGCAGGATTTTATTTTAACAAACAAAAATAGAACAGTCCAGCATTGCAGAAAATAAACAAGAAAACCACCTGGAATACCAGCAATGGTAAACTCAGGTTTCAAATAAAAAGAATAAACAAAAACGTCTCGTTACAAAACAACAATAAAGGAAGCACTGGGTTTCTCCGTGCTACTGCAGTGGGTTTCCTCTCACCGCCTCTTGGCTCCCTTCCAGCTAAATCTGACTGCAGTCTGACATTAAAGAGACCTATGTTAAACATTCTAGATTAAGCAGTGTCAGAGATGGAACACAGATTTTCTCAGAAGAATCTGGATTTATTGAAGTCTTTGTCTTGCCTTGTACCCCAATACAGTACATTTATGCTAGAGCCTCTTCAGATGATAGCTGTTGTTGACAAAAATGATATGGCCAATGAAATTGTTGTAGCTAAACCTATGTTGCTTAAAAAACTCAACAAAGATGGTGCTGCTGTCTGTAAACTTCTGCATGGATATGCAGATGCATTTCCTTTGCTGCATAAGGAATTGCCTATAAGCCTATATTATTACTGCAATGGAAAATTACTATGTTTAAGAGTATGTGTCTAAATGGTGACCTCTCTAAGAGGTCTACTGGCCCTTCCATCCTAAAGAGCTGGAGCCAGGCCTGATGCTATATAAGTCCCCAAAGACCGGGAAACAGACGGAGCTGTAGTTGGGTGACCCCAGGATGAGTGTACCTTGAAAAGAAAATCGAGGTGCACTGGGGGGGGGATGTATGAGAGGAAGTAGGCTCGTCCTCAAAACTGCTTCTGTGTCTCATCAGTAAACTTGTAAGGCTACAATAGCCCTCTTAATCGGAGGCAGAAGTTCTGCCGACAGTGAAAGGTTCTGGATCGCCCACCTCCTCACAGGCGGTGATGGAAAGCAAATCGTCTTGTTGCGAACTTGGGCTTGGTGCCCCTTGTTGCTCCAAGAGAACAGCGGGGGCTAATGGAGCAGTGCATTCACACAACAGCTCAGCCAGTACTGTGCCTTGCCGGGAAACAGCTGCCCAGAGCTTGTCCAGCTTTTCAGACTCCACTGATCTACGAGACCGGTGACTCATTCTCCTCTTCTTAGAAACAGGATGAGGGGAGGGAGAGGCAGAGGATAATGAGGAAGACCGTGCCACCTGTTCAGCTCTCCTGCTCTCCCTTTGCACAGCGCCGTCAGGAGGAGGATGCAGCCATCCCTTTAAGGCATTTCCCAAATTATTTTGTCTCCCGCCCCACAGCAGTGAAGGTGAGCACTGTCGCGCCCCCACAAGTATAAATAGAAAACATACAATTTTTTCTCAGTGACTTGGATGTACCTGCTTCTCTCTGCAAAGTTTTTCTATACGAGGCTGCAATTTGGAAATTACTAATATTAGTTCTCGTTCGATGTTCAGTTGCGACCTGTATTTTGTCTTGATGCTGGCAACTGCAGAGAAACCAATTTCACACAAATAAGTAGCAAATGGAAGAAGTATGCGCATAGCCTTTATGCTTAAAAGTGGATACTCTTCTTTTATACTTGATCAAGTCATGTCTATGTACTGTTCTTCTTCAAGAGTATTAAAATCCTCATCAGGAGTCCTGTGCTGAATGGGTTTCTAATCCAGTTGTATTTTCCAATATCGGTATTTCTGAAAGTTCTCAATGATGAAAATAGTTTTTTATGCACTGCAGTACTTCTCTGAAATTCTGAAACTCATTATTTTCGACTAATGTTTTGAGATCTGGGAGCATGTCCATGTTATTCTTTTCTAGCCTGCTGCTCCACATTTCCAGTTTCCTAACAAACAAATGTATCTTATCTCAAAGCTGAAGAATTTGAGTGTGAGTGCCTTGTAACTGTGTGTTCAAAACATTCAGTTTATCAAAAATATCACTTAGATACACTAATTTCATTACAAAGTCTTCATCATGGAATTTCTCTGCATGTGCATGCTCTTCTTCTTCCAGAGAGATGCGTACCTCATCTCTGAGCTCAAACATGCGTGTCGTAACTCTTCCACGTAATAGCCATTGAGAGTCACAATAAAACAACAGCGCTTTGTGATCTGCTCCCACTTTTTCACAAACAGCAGTAAAAAGTCTGGCTTTTAAAGGTCTTGGTTTTATGTAGTTCACAACGATGATGACAGTTGATAGCACCCAGTGTAACTCAGAACTTAAATCGCTTGAAGCCAGCACCTTTTGATGGATCATACAGTGTGTCCAAATAGTATCTGGGGCTTCCCTTCTTATCAAAGCCTGAAGACCTTCCTTTTGCCAGCCATAGCCTTTCCCCCATCTGTACAATGCAGTCCTGCCATTTGAAACCAGCCTGTTGCATAAAAGTGTCAATCATTTTGAAAAACTGTTCGGCTGTTGCTCTGTTTGATATAGGTTTACAAAAAAGTAACTCCTCATTCACTGTTGTTTTATCCAAGTATCACAAGTAAGTAATCAGATGACAGTCTTTGTTGCTGTCAGTGGCTTCATCCACTTGAATAGCAAAGCAATTATTCCAAAGCTTTTCAATTAGTTGCTCTTCCAAGTCTTCTGACAAATCACCTATATGTCGAGCTATTGCGTTAGATAAAGGAACACTCCGGATTTGTTCAGCACTTTCTTCACCAAGCCTAGTTGACACAATGTCAATAGCAGCAGGAAGGATTAATTCTTCCGCAATGGTGTTTTTTACACCAAGCTAATCTGTATGCAACCTGATATGACGCTAATAGGGCCTTTGCAGGGATGGACGTAGTTTTGATGAAACAATTTTGTTTACCACGATATTCATTCAGTTTTCTACAAAAAAATTGCAAGGTTTTCCCCACAAGATCTCTATGCTTAGTCTCTAAATGTCGTCTCAGTTTATTTGGTTTTAAACTATCAGCTGCAAGTATATTTAAGCACACTACACACTGGGGTCGTTCTTCAACCCCTATCACGGTGCTTGTAAAACCGAATGAAAGATACACTTCATCGTATTTCCTGGATTTAGGTTTAGTTTGGAAGTCGTTTCCTCGGTTTCACTTGTTGATGATATTTCTGAGTCTGTTTATCTTTTCACTCTGGTTAAAAACATATCCATTATTAGAAATATTTTTTAAGAAGAAAGAAACACAGTCTCCAGGAATTGTACTTTGACTTGGCACTCACTTCAACATTTTAACACACAAAATACGTAACTGTTACACCAGCGGGAAAGGCACCTCCCACACATACAGCCCATTGGCCGTTTGCCGGAGTGACGTCATTGCCATTTTGTGACACTTCCATGCTCACGTGAGTGGGTTATCGCAATCTAATTCTCATTCACTTCCTGACAAATTACTGTCTGGTCACAAATTATATATATATATTATATATATATTATCCCCATATATATATATATATATATATATATATATATATATATATATATATATATATATATATATATATATATATATATATATTCCCAACCTCTTTGCGTCCCACTGTAAGAAGTTCGATTTCTTCTTAAAAATAATTAATCTTCTTCAGGTAAAGTTAATCAAAATAGTTTATTCAGGAATCAAAATGCAAACAAGAACAAAGCAAATCAAAGGTGATTAAAGGTGATCATCAGTGATCTCACATACAAATCTCAGTTGCTGGTGTTCTGAGCTGGCATCAGCATAGATGTTATTTACTTCTGAACCAAGCTGAGCTTTCATGGCATCAGAGATGTTGGCTTACGTAATTTCCTTGCCCAAATTTGGTCTTATTTCCCTAGCATGATGCATGGTGTGAGACAAGGTACTTTACCTAGATTGCTCCAGTAAAAAAAACCCAACTATATAAATGGGTAATTGTATGTAAAAATAATGTGTAAAAAATAATGTAATTGTATGTAAAAATAATGTGTTATCTTGTAACAATTGTAAGTTGCCCTGGATAAGGGCGTCTGCTAAGAAATAAATAATAACACCGTGTAACAAATTTTTTATTTTTTTTGGTTCCTGGGTAGTAAGTGTTATTTCCTAATTGCTTATGCCTCAGAAGTATAGAAAATGGCTATTATTCCCCACAAACTTTGCTTTTGTGACCAGGACAGTGATATTTTGAAATTTACCTATTTTCCAGAACATTCCAGATAGATTCAGTGCTGAGTAAACTTGGAGTAACTTCTAGAACTTTCTAGAACTTTCCAGTAATATAAATAGTAGTATAAATACAGGGGCCTTAAGCCCACCAGTTCAGTTTAGTTCCAGCTGCCTAAGTGGATACATATCTGCATTATTCTGAGATGGCATCAAGGTCATAGGAGACTACAAAATGGTGGCATTCCTGATGGGTTTCCAAGGCGGTTTTACCAAGTTTCCCTGCTATCTTTGCCTTTGGGACAGCAGAGACACCACGGCGCACTACCACAGGCAGGAATGACCACAGCGGACCGAGTTCTCTGTGGGGAGGAACAACGTCAAGTGGGAGCCACTGGTGGACCCCCGGAAGGTGCTGATGCCACCACTGCACATCAAATTGGGCCTTATGAAACAATTTGTCAGAGCTCTAGATAAGGAGTCAGCAGCCTTCAAGTACCTTTAAGACTTCTTCCCTAAGCTGTCTGAGGCAAAGGTCAAAGCCGGTGTCTTCGTCGGACCACAGATAAAGAAGATCCTGGAGTGCAATGAATTCCCCAAGAAGCTCACTAGTAAGGAGAAAGCGGCTTGGAACAGCTTTGTCGCAGTGGTTCGGGGCTTCACAAGGCCGAAAACTATGTGGAGCTGGTTGAGACTCTGGTGAAGAACTACGGCACAATGGGCTGTAGGATGTCCCTCAAAGTCCATATCCTTGATGCTCATCTTGATAAATTCAAGGAGAACATGGGAGCGTACTCGGAGGAGCAAGGCGAGCGCTTCCACCAGGATATTTTCTCATTGGAAATAGGTAAATTTCAAAATATCACTGTCTGGTCACAAAAGCAATGTTTGTGGGGAATAATAGCCATTTTCTATACTTTTGAGGCATAAGCAATTAGGAAATAACACTTACTACCCAGGAACAAAAATTGTGTTACATAGTGTAATTTGCGTTTCTTCTTCACTTTACCAATGTCAGCAGAAACACAGATAACAAGAAGTTACATTTGAGAACAATGCTATGAGCTCAATTCTGACAGGCAGCAAAGCGCTATACCCATGCATCACAAAGTCGAACGACAAGGCTAGTGATTGCAAACTGCTGATGTACACCAGCTATGTACAGCTTAATTTTAAGAGTTCATTAACCCTGCGTTGATTCAGAGCTTACATTAAACACGGGAAAATCACACAATGTTTACAGACAGTTTCAATGATTTCTTTACCATTTAAGGGAAGCATAAGTAACAGTAGTATAATGGAAAAGGAGCAAAGGCTGATGAAACAATAAAAGCTTGTGCCATTTAACTAGAACAATGTGTGCACTGCCACACACAAAGTGCGTGCTTATCAGAAAAAGCCTACGTGTTCCAATAGTGTGTTATTATGAGTTATAGCATGTCTCTTTTAACAAAAGTAAATGGTTTGTACATAGGCTCAAAACAGCTAATTAAGCAGAAATAATTTATGCGAAAAACAAAAGTGTTATCTGTCCCGAGGTCACAGCTGCACTCTGAGTTATGCAAAGCCAGTCACTCCCTTCAAGGCCAGGGCAATACATAGGCAAAAATCCTTACACCACAGTTTGGGAAACGCTGCTTAAAGGATGATGCTGGGGAACCCTGTCCAGGTTGGACTGTTGGACTGCTCCATGCAGCTGCGAGACACCCGTTTCTCTAGCATACGCTTAGAGGAGGACACGCGGAACTCACAGAACACACGGTATGCGAGTGCCCCCGTTGCATGCTCCAGCCCCAAACAGGATAAGCATCTGCCGGATTTATCCTCTATTGGGAGATTGGCCTTGCATATGTCATACGGGTAAAACCCTGGCATGACGCAAGCAGTAAGCAGTGCATTCTGTAACAACTGCTGCCTCAATCTGTTCAAGCTGGCGCTTTATTTAGTACTTTGCAGCAAGTGCAGTACACAGTACTTGCCACTAGAAGCCACTGTCACCGACAGCACATGCAGCAGGCAAAAGTAATGTATTCCAAAATAGATATAAAACAGCTTGTGTCGAGCCTCAAACCGGTCCACTGGTCCTGGACTAGGGATGGTATCACTGTTTTGCACCACAATATCACCTTTGAACCGAGTCTGAACAGTGATGAACCAAGGTTGAACCGAGCAGACAGCAAGATGAACCGATCGGTTCACAGCCGCACGGTGCCTGAGCACTAGTGCTGTACTGTGCAGTACCTTGCAAGGCATGGTTCAGTCGGTGGTTACACTTGGTGGTGGTACACCGTCGGTGGTGGTACACTTGGTACAGTACCTTAGGTACGATACAGTTCGGTGGTACACCCGGTGGTGGTTCACCACTCAGTGGTGGTACACTCAGTCTGGTACCTTCGGTATGGTCTGGTTCGGTGGTACACTTGGTATGGTACGATTCAGGTACCCCAGTGCAGTAACCTAGTTACCACGGGTTAATCCAAGTCAGAAAACTGAGGAAACCTACTATTAGAGCCAGTCTTCACAATAATTCTGCTTGACAACGAGACACTGTGGAAGAAAACGTTTAAACGGTTATTAACAGAACTCTGGTTCCCTGAAATAGGAATATTAACCACTACAAAATTGGTGTTTCCCCTTTAAGACACCCAAACCTGAAAACTTTACACCAAAGACTGTCGTCAGAGCAGTGTGACGCAGCTGCTGCTCCGCCCCGTAGCTATGCACACTGACAAAGATGTCATTTTCTTTCGAGAACTGCGACCATGAATGCTGCTACCCCAAAGTTAAAGGTATGGGTAGTAACCCACACCCCTGCATTGCAAATGTTATTTACAGATGCACCCTGGAATAAACCAACAAAATTGCCATACCCCTGTAAGGAATGAGCAGTGAGCTTTTCTGGAGGGGGCAAGTTGGGCAGCTTATAAGCAGTCGTGACTGTGTCTGTGATCCATTTGGACAGCCTCTGCCTAGACAGGGTTTGATCACAGATCTTTGTTCCAGAACAGACAACACATCGTGCAGACTGCCTCCAACTTTTTTATCCTGTCAACATAGCACACCAAGGCCCGCACTGGGAACAGCGTATGGAGCTGCAGCTCCCTGTCAACTGGAAGGAGGTGGAAGCCTCCAAATCCACAGATTGGTTGATATGGAATGCCGAGACAGTGTTCGGCAAAAAAGCAGGATTGGTATGAAGCATAACCTTTGTCCTGGCTTCTGAAAAAATTAAGCAGACTTTCGAAATCGAAAATGTTTGCATCTCACCCACCCGCTTAGCGGATGTGATTGCAAGCAAGACAGCCGCTTTTCAAAAGGAGGCTTCATAAGTGCTTCAAGCACCACGTTAAGCCTCCAACAAGGGACAATGTCCTTCAGAAGCTCCTTTTAAAAAAATAAACATCAATGCCAGAAAGCTGAGCTCCTGGGGAGACTGAATCAATTTTGATATAGCAAGCTGAAATAGCTGCCAAATAGACCTTTAATGTAGAGGGGGATTCCCCTTACAAACAGATCCTGCAAAAAGAATTGCAATATAACTGCCATGGGACAGGTTGTTGAGTCAAAACTCATGCAGATAATGTGTGGACGCTGCTCTAGCATTCGGCAGGGTGTCAGTAACCCTGTCGGAAAACCCCAGACGGCTCAAATGTTGCCGTTCAGGGGCCAGACCCAGAGCCACAGGCTCGATGGGTTAGGATGGCACAATGTCCCCCACGCCTGACTCAGAAATGGAAACCACACTCCTGGGCCAGAAAGGAACTACTAATCGCACCCTGGCCTGGTCCTGTCTGATCTTTTCCAGGCACAGCAGGAGCATGGTGAGTGGTGGAAAGGCATAGAACAGCTGCCTCGGCCACTGGTGTGCCAAAGCATCTATTGCCAGCGGGTCCCTGGCTCCTGTTATGGAGAACTAGTGGGGACAATGTATTAATAGGGTCAGCATAGCTTCCCTGTGCCTCAAAACACATGTATGCTGTTCCCTTAAAGCAAACCGCAGGTACTCAAGTGTGCCGGTCTTTATGGGGATATGGAAATAGGCATCTTTAAAGTCTACCTTGGTGAACCAATTGCCTGGCCTGAATAACTGCAAGTTAGCTGTTGCATCATCACATTTTGAACCTCCTTCGACTCAGAAGAGGTTGACCTGCCTGAGTTGAGGACTGGTCTGAGGCCACCATCCCGCTTGGGCATGGAGTCGAACCCATCCTCCAATTGGAGGGGGTGTACCATATAAATAGCCTATTTTTTGCAACAGAGCTGTTACCTATTGAGACACCACAGCAGTGTCATGTGGGTCCATGACTGATGCTGCAGTCACGCACTGAAAGGGAGGAGGACCGTGCTTGTGCAGTGAGTAGCCAGTCTAAACAGTGGTAACCACCCAGATGTCTGTGGTGTACTGATGGCAATACTCCAGATGGCTCCCTGAGAAGGGGCCCTGGACCTGTGGCAGCAAACCCCTAGGGCCGCTGCTCATCTTGTGACTTGGTTTGTGGTCCCTGAAGCTGCTGGCTGTCAGAATTCTGAGAGTTCAGATTTTATACGTATTCTTTTTAGTTGCTCTGCACACACTCTTAAACTCAGGGGAGATGTTCAGGAGGACAGAGATGTTAATAACTCCTAGTGGTTCATGTTCATGCGCTGGACCTGCAATATATCCAGATGACTTTTAACAATCAAGAAATTCACACAGACTCATGTATTTGAAGTTTTACGAATCAGAGTATGATCAGTACTCATTCGGTTTATTAACTGCTAAATATTGGATTGAGTAGTTACAGTCTACGTCGAATCCCAGCTGACAGACGATCTGGGCAGTTCAGTGTCTTATCAGATATCAGAATTAACACTTCAATACAATTATATGTATTTGCAAGGCCCGCGGGCCAGCCAAGAACACATCGCCTAAAGCACCCACTGCTATATCTCAGCACATTCAACAGAATACTCTCGTAATTCTAAAACATAGTGTAAATCCCTTATAGCAATGCATTCAATACATGTGAGATAAAAAATAATCAAATAAATGCTTACCCTTCAATACAAAGAAGTGCAGCATAAACAAAAGAACAGAACTGTCTTCAAGAAGCAGATGAAACTGAGTTAAATCAGCCTAAATGTGTAAGTCTACAGGAAATTGACCACTTTACCCTGCCAGGTATGATTGTGGTACTCCATTGTGATTACCTAGGAGTTTTATAGGATTTCCTCCTCATTGGAATACATGAGAAGCCTCAATTAAATCCAATCATTAATCTGTTTAGACAGTTCTTATATTTTTGGCAAATAACAATTTTCAAAAAGATCCAGCCAACTTTTCAGAATTAAGTGGAGTCATGTACCAATAAATTCAAGACTTCATATTTGTCCAACACTAAACCATGATCTCATCCTTTGCTTTCTCGACCCCCTCCTTTATCTGAAAAGTTAGGTGAATTAAGGTTCACAAGATCCTGGTTATAATATAATACAAAAAATACTACTGTTATATGTGCATGCAAACACTATTTCTTATATGTGTATATATGAGAGATGTTTTTAATATGTGACATCATCTCTAATTGATTATATTTTGCTAAATTCAAAGTATGTGTTTCTCTTAGCCTCATATTGTGTTTCAATATATTTTTAATGAGTCAGTTTTGACTCCATTTACTAATGTCTAACAAAGTATTTGACAAAAGATTGCCTCATACAATGGTCAGTTTAATTTGTTTCATTAAGTTTAAGTGGTAATAATAGTCTTGTATTTACCAGACTCTGACCTTTATCTGATTCTAAGAGTTGCCTACACAAGCAGATTTCCACACACCCCTCCTTTTTTCAAGGCTAATGTCTTTGATTAATGTAGAACACCATTGTAAGCACTTTTTCAAATATATGGCCTACTAAGGTCTGTTATGCTATAATTTTTGCATGTTGTCCCAAGATATATTTCTTATCTGTATTAGACCATTAATTACATAAACCTTAACTTCCAAACCCATAAACTTGCAGCCTGAAGTTATGGACAATCAAGGATCACCAGGATTAATTACCTTCTCTTTTGCTTTACTGGAGAAGAAAGCAAAGGAGGCCCTCTGTTTATTTTATAGCTCTTACATCTTCATAAGAGAGAGAGGCTACATTCCCAATGCTAGCAAGTGTTTCTATCAAAGAACTGCTTTAAAACAGACTCTAGCCAACCATACTAATTCCACTGACATTAACTTCCAAAAAACCTTTTTTTAAATGGTAATAAGAGAATCAACAACAGGATACATGATAGTATATTATTACAAACTAATACAAAGAATATAGTATAATACCTTTATATTCTGTAATTTGTTGGGTATTATAATGTCTAAAGGACTTTTTATTTAGTTGGAGGAAGAAACTGAACTAATCCTTAAATTGATTAAATTAAATGCTCACTCCGACTTCCACAGTCCTCTGGCACTATAGTAAAATCATGAACAAGCAATAACACTCGCCAGTTTAAATATTATGTTTCTTATTAGACAAAAATACTTAAAACATATTATTAATCCTATGAAATCAAATAGATCTTTTTAGTTTCAAATGTCTAAAAAATGGTTAATCATTTATTTTTACTAATTTGCAATACCTGGCCTTTGTGTCTGATTTCTATTTCCTTGACCATTATAACCTTCAGACAGTGTCAGTTAGTACTGAACTTCTTTTGTCTTCAACCATATTCTAATATTATTGGTATAACAGTTTAACTATAAATGGCATTATAAGATGTACTTTTAATTAATTTACTTCAGTTTAACAGTTGCTCCTAGAGTTTGTAATATTATTTTATTTAATTGGTAATTCTTTCTAAGATTTGAATGGATGGTCCCGTTATTTAAATCTAAATACAGGCCAGTATTAATACATTAAACTTCTATAGTACTATAATGACTGAACTAAGTCTGACCCTGTCCTCTGTTCACACAAAATCCAGCCAAAACAGGTTTTTCTTAAGACCTTGGCTGTTGCCAATTTCAGTGTTAATTAATATGTTTCAAAAAGTCCCTCTCTATGCTGCTTTCTCAAACATATATCTAGAAAATAATCCTCCCCTTTGAATCCTGTCCTTGGAAACATAAATGTATAGGTAGGAATAGTGTCTGCTTTTTCAGATGAAATTGTACCTTTTTATCAAGCGTCATGCTTTCTGAAGATAAGGATATAAAACAAATCCAGAAGACATGCAAGCGGTAAATCGTTATTCTACATTTTTCTTTAAACTCCCTCTCCTAACCTCAAAGCTACCTAACCATGTCAATTAAAGCCTTTTAAATCAATGTTTACTTATTTATCTAACCAACACTAAATCACAAGCTTTCAGCTTAATGTTTCGATGAAACAACGGGTGAACTGACCTATTTCATGGAGCAAGGGAATCATCTACTGGCGATGCAAGGGTACTCTCTCTTTCTCCTTTTTGTGTTTTCTCTGCAAAAGACCCCTAACCCTTTATTTTTCATATCAGAAAGTCTATATTATTCAAAACAACCATAAGAACACATATTATTTCATCAATACATTTCATATTTGAAATCGTCTAGTACATGTCCAGCATATCAGCACGTTTCCAGCAGGATTCAAATTCTGTGCCAGGTTCAGCTCGAGTTTGTTCTGCAAACACCACAACAGCTCCTGGTCCAGGCCCTGGTACTCTCCCGCCTAGACTACTGCAACTCCCTCCTGGCTGGCCTCCCTGCGTCCGCCACCCGTCCGCTCCAGCTCATCCAGAACTCTGCTGCTCGCCTGGTGTTCTCTCTACCTCGCTTCGCCCACGCTACTCCACTGCTCCGCTCGCTCCACTGGCTCCCGATCACCGCTCGCATCCAGTTCAAGACTCTTGTACTAGCCTACAGATGCCTTGACCAGACTGCACCCAGCTACCTCCAGACCCTCATCTCTCCCTACACCCCCACTCGACCTCTCCGCTCCGCCTGCACTAGAAGACTGGCTCTACCTCCGCTACGCTCCCCTGCCTCCCGAGCCCGCTCCTTCTCCACCCTTGCTCCGCAGTGGTGGAACGACCTTCCTACAGATGTCAGGACTGCCCAGTCCCTGACCACATTCCGGCGCCTCCTTAAGACTCACCTCTTCAAACAGCACCTGTAGAACTCTGTTGTATCCTGGGACACTATCACCCTTCATTTAAATATGCTTTATTTTGCTCTTATCTGCCCCCTATTTTACTACATTTAATCCTGTACTTCAGAATATTGTAATCTGCCAAGTGTTTAACCTGTAGTATTTTGTACTTAATCATATCCTGATGTAACTATCACTATTTAATCATATCCTGATGTAACTTTCACTATTATCTGCTGTATTATTGAATTGTGGTTTGTCACACTTGAAAAAAATATTGTATTTCTTGCTCTTATTGTATGACTTGTATTGTAACACTTGAATGTATTTGTATTTGCTTGCGATTGTAAGTCGCCCTGGATAAGGGCGTCTGCTAAGAAATAAATAATAATAATAATAATAATAACAGGTCCCTTGATCCAGCGCCTTGCATCACAGGTGTGGGTTGCCATGGTCTTGACTTCATACCTACAAGATACTTGGACACGTTTAGCTGGGACACCACCTACACATTCCAGCTTGCCTAAATGTGCCCATTTCACTAAGTGACTGCCTGCACAGTTCATGCATTCAATCCTTTTAACATCCTGTGAGTCCACATTCAGATGAGAGAAAGAAAATCCTTCAGAATCATTACATTCAAACAAGATCTGACAGTGTCTAGCTAAATGACTGCAAGCTGCACAAAGTTTGGGCCCAATCACTGGTGATTTACCTCTGCACCTATTACATGCACACATGACAAGAGGATTACTTTTCATTTCATGAGTCAGGGTTAGCTCTGCACCTTGTACAATAGTTCTGGATCTGTACATATTGTTTCTATACATTTCATTTTGTTCACATAGAGTCACTTTGCGAGGTATGCCCTCCATCCAGAATACTGAAGGAGGGCAAAGCTCACTGTTGTTCAAATTTTCAGGCACCCAGTTGCTGCTTTGCTCCACATCAT
Source organism: Acipenser ruthenus (assembly GCF_902713425.1). Taxonomy (NCBI): domain Eukaryota; kingdom Metazoa; phylum Chordata; class Actinopteri; order Acipenseriformes; family Acipenseridae; genus Acipenser; species Acipenser ruthenus. The sequence goes on from NC_081194.1 coordinate 38,663,965, forward strand.
CAGTTGGCAGACTTAACACAACTGAATCTGAATCAAGTGATGAACTGTGAACCTTAGAAATCCGCCACCAAAGGGGTCCAATGTTTTACTGCACAGAATAACTGGTTCAGAGTCAGCTGCGACATGGCACAGGGATAAAAACCCAGGCATATGCAATAGCAAGCAATGTGAGGTAAGAATGTACAGCTGCTAAAGACAGTAACAGGCCTGTCAACAAGGCCTGCTTGGAACTAGACAGGCAGACTGGCTTGCATACCTCACAGAAATAAAATCGAGATATAATGCAAATAGCAAGCAATGTACAGTAAGAATGTACAGTTGCTGCCTCAGCTTGTTAAAGACAGTAACTGGACTGTCAATAGGCCTCCCCTCCCCCTGCCATTCTAGACCATGCCCCAGCCGAGGCTGGACACGTCTGCACAAGCAGCAACACCGCTGTGTAACAGGGCGGGAGCTGCAGCTCCTGTATACAGTACTGTAACAGGGCTGATGCAGTATACAGTACTTGTAACAAAAAATCCTGTTGTCTCAACAACACAAGCAGCAATGCTGCTGTACAGTATGTTACAGCTGGTACTGGACCAGGGATGGTACCGTTTGCACTCCCAGTCGGTACTGACACAGTGCACTCGCCGAGACAGTACTTGGTACCGAACGGTAACCTCGGTCGCAGTATACCAGGAGCGGTGGCGACAGTGTTGCAGTTACCAGAGAGAGAGACACAATATTAATATAATAATATAAAAAATAAACAATATATTAAACACAGTGGCGACGCGTGGGGGGGGGGGGAGGACGCGGGGAGGACATGGCACGGGCGGCGCTGATTTTTCTTTTCGCTCATGGAGCAAACTTTTTATTTACCGCGTTGCTATTAATCAATGAGAATTAAGGAGAAAGTTACATCAGGATATGATTAAATAGTGATAGTTACATCAGGATATGATTAAGTACAAAATACTACAGGTTAAACACTTGGCAGATTACAATATTCTGAAGTACAGGATTAAATGTAGTAAAATAGGGGGCAGATAAGAGCAAAATAAAGCATATTTAAATGAAGGGTGATAGTGTCCCAGGATACAACAGAGTTCTACAGGTGCTGTTTGAAGAGGTGAGTCTTAAGGAGGCGCCGGAATGTGGTCAGGGACTGGGCAGTCCTGACATCTGTAGGAAGGTCGTTCCACCACTGCGGAGCAAGGGTGGAGAAGGAGCGGGCTCGGGAGGCAGGGGAGCGTAGCGGAGGTAGAGCCAGGGCAAGCTGTACTCGCTCAACCCCCCCCCCCAGATGCATGTAACATATAGGCTGTGATTACTGTATATGCTATGTAGTCTAGCTGCTACACACATAGATGGGGTAGAGGACATCTACTATGTAATAGTAACCTATGTATTTACGTAGAATGCACTCGCCTCTCGACATATCTTACTGCCAGCTGACCTCGCCACCTAATAAAATAATCGTTTTTTACGGATTGTGCTGCCAGCTTCATCAAGGGACAGTAACCAAGTCCATCCAGGTCTTGGAGATGGAGTGGTAAATGTACAACCTATTATTAATTGAATAACTAAATAAATAAATCAGAATGAAAAAAGTTCTGGACGCTGCTGGGAGAGAAACAGCAAAACTGTTTCAATTCCTGAGTTCGGTTACCTATTACTAGTTTTCATTCTGATTATTTGTTTAGACTACAGCGCGTCTGTCAGCTCAACAAAGCCTGACAGGCTAGCGAACGTCAGTGCAGTGTGATACCATAAAAACGAGTGGCTGGATTTGCTGTCAATCAACCAAAGTTTTTTGTTGGATCAGCTGTTCGTACATTTTTTTTTTTTTTTTTTTTTTTTTTTTTAAAGGCACTGTAGTTATACAATGTAGTTAATGCAACCGTCTGCACAAGTCCCTCCTCCCCCGAACCTCCAGAAGATTAGGTACCACCGGCAGTCTTGCGTCAGTCAAACGGTAATTAAATTAGTCAGGATTTGTGAAATTAAATAAAATGGTTTGCTTTGCTTTGAACACCAAATGTTAGTTAACAAAAATCAACAACCATAAGTACAAATGAAATTATATATATATATATATATATATATATATATATATAGTTATATATATATATAGTTATTTTTATTTATTATCATAATGTGAAATTGAAATCTGATGCGCATGTTAAAAGTTCAAGTCCTTTGCTTTGTATTTCTTTTGTTTTTAATCTGTGTTCTAAGTTTTTAAGTGTTCTAAACTGATTTTTTTTTTTTTTTGCACAACAGTGTATTTGGTTATTGGATCTTCTGTTAAAAAAAAAAAGTTCTTTATTTTTCGAAAATAAAACGTCAATGCACTAATAAGAAATCAGGTTGCCAATTGCACCACTGTGACTACTCACCTTAAAAAAGTTACCATTTCCACCCTCTCCCGAAAAAAAATCCTGGCTACACCACTGTTGCCAGGGTTTATTATTTAAAAATACGTAAGTGCGCAGTTTATTTCAAACTTTCAAAATGTAATAACATAACCAAAGAGTGTCTAAGACCCTTTACCGTTATATTTGTTATCGTGTGAGACTCACTTTTTCAGTCAGCGAAATATGTGCTAAAAACGGAGTGAAATGAGCCCTGTTAAAATGGCAAAGACAGCTACGTTTGGAGTTTTTCTACAACAAAAAAGCTAAACCATCAACGCCAGAGACATCAACAGAAACCAAACCTGACTCTTCTGTAGTTCAGAATGTTATTAACAGCACGAGACAAACGCTCAGGTTAGTGCAGGTGCAGCTGTCTGTCGATAAGAGACCCTTGCTTGTAAAGTGTTGTTTGTAGCTCTCTTGATTGTGATAATCTGGCGTAGAACTGTTTGTGATGAAAGATCTGGTAATGTTAGAAAGCTAGCTTAATGTTTACGTAAAAATTGTTAAAATCGGGCATCAGGTTTGAGCACAGTTTCGTTTTTTTTTGTTTGTTTGGTTTTTTTTGGGGGGGGGGCTGTGCCCTATCAGTTTTTCAAGCCACGAGCCACCAATGATTACACACAACCGGAACGCAAGCAAACACGGTTGAACAACAAATATTTTTTAGTTTTATTTATTTTTTAACTCCAGTGAAGAACAGATTGCACAACCGACTGAGTGCTAAGGATCCCAGGAAGGATGGTACTTGAGCCATAGGCCGTGGCGGGACTTTACCAGCACTCAACTGAAATACAAGAAAAGCTAAATAAACAGCATTCCGACCCATAGAGTCTGTAGCTCTGGGTCTGGCCCGAGTGGCTGCATTGAGTTGTCTGGGTCTGTCCAATAGGATTTGACATCTTGAAAAATGTCACAGCAGCGTCCACACATTCCCAGACATGTTGTCTGCCTCGTAATACTGCAGTTTTGCAGGACCTATTGATGAGCAGAAAGGCCTATCTCTGTGGAATTGGATGCTTCTTTCCACCTCCTTCCAGGCTGACAGGGAGCTGCAGCTCGATACGCTCTGCCCAGTGCGGGCCCTGGCGTGCTATGTTGACAGGACAAAAGGTTGGAGGCAGTCCGGACAATGTACTGTCTGCTCTGGGACTAAGTCCCATGATCAAGACCTGTCTAGGCAGAAGCTGTCCAAATAGATAGTACATGCAGGACTGCCTATGAGCTGGCCAACTTGCCCACTCCAGAAAACTCACTGCCAATTCCTTCAGGGGCATGACAACTTTGTGGACTTTATTGTAGGGTACATCTGTCAATGATATTTGCGTGGGCTATTCCTCATACCTTTACTAGGTTCTACAGACTTATGTTGTGGATCCACAAAACCCTGGCTTTGGAACTAGAGTATTAAGGGCGGCATTCGAGTTAACCCTTACAAATAGACATATAGGTGAGTTTCTCCCTCAATTTTTTAGCGATAGCTACTTGTTACTGGGGTTCTGCACAGTATTGGTAAAGGTAACCTTCGGCTTAGCCTTGTAGCATTCTAGTCGTTATGCAATATTGCCCTTGCGACGGCTTTGTTACATCATGCATACAGTTACATTTCGTACTTGAAAGGGAACGTTAGGTTATTATCATAACCCTGGTTCCCTGAAATAGAAATGTAACCATTAACCTTCAAGGTTGCTGCATCCATGACTGCAGCAGGACTGAAGGAGAAATGACGCCGATATCTGTGAGTGCCGTCTTTTTGGTCCCTCAGGGGCGGGGTCACGACTGCGTCACAGGCTCAAAGGAGCATCTTTGGTATATAATATTCAAGATTCGGGTCTTTAGGAGGTAAAGACTAGTAATGGGCACCAATATCGATATTTTGAAGGATAATAACTTCCATATTGTGATATCGTAGGATTAAAAAAAAAATCACATTCGCTCGCAGACATACTTTTTATTGTTAATACTGCTAAAAATACAAATGCAGTATAATCAAGTTTTATATTAAGATACAACAAACCCTATACATACCAATCATTGTCAGTCTTGTAGTCAGACACCACATACTAAAGTATTATTTAACCATTTTATTCCACGGAATGGCGTTTAGGTACCAAACGCTATTTGCATGCTGCATTAAGCACTATTTGCATTACTTTGAGATATGTGCATGCATCAGCGGTTCATTGCATTTTGTCCATGTGATCACATACACTATTATTGTATTTTTTAAATGTGAACTTTCTCTATTATAAATGAGATGTACTTTTAAAACATCAAAACACATTTCAAAATAATGCACAATTAGGCATGACACCGTACTTAATACTTTTAGAGGTGTTGTGAGTCGGCATTTATATGCAGAGCAGCTGAAGAGTCAGTTACTTCCAAATTGGCTAGAAAGTCTGTGCACGGTGAAGTATACAAATATTTCGGTTTTGAGGTGGCTGATGATGTCATGGAATAGTAAAACTATAACAAGACCTTGTTTGTCTCCATGGATATTGTGAAGCAATGCACCACTAATAAGTGTTTGCTTTTCTTATGTAAATATCTATTAATGTCTATACAGTCACCTCCAAAATTATTGGCACCCTTGATAAAGATGAGCAAAAAAGACTGTATAAAATAAATAATACCAGTACTGAGCTATATTGTAATTTTCCAACATGTGGAATATATTTGACTTTATTAATGATTCAAGATCAACCAAAATTACACATTTCTCAAATTACAAATTTATTTCCAAAAAAATGAAGTGTCACAATTATTGGCACCCTTGTTTTCAGTTCTTTGTGCACCCTCCCCTTGCAAGGATAACGGCACTGAGTCTTTTTTTCAATTGAAACCACAGGTTTTCAATGGGGTTCAAGTCCGGAGACTGAGATGGCCATTGCAAAATGTTGATTTTGTGGTCAATTAGACATTTCTTTGTGGATATTTGATGTGTGCTTGGGGTCATTGTCTTGCTGTAAGATCCACTTGCGGCCAAGTTTCAGCCTCCTGGCAGAGGCAACCAGGTTTTTGGCTAAAATGTCCTGGTACTGGGTAGAGTTCATGATGCCGTTGACCTTAACAAGGACCCTGTCAACAGAGAAAATGAGTGAGCTGGCGACTGTTCTGGCTGAGTTAAAAAAAACTCCGCAAAGATGTCAACACCAGTATTGAAAGAGTAGAAGAATCTGTGAAATAAATAAAACAATCAGTTTCAAGACTTGACAAAAGAAACGGGGAAGCCAAGAGCAGAATTAGAGAAATGGAGGACAGCCGTATCAGAGGTGAGAGGCTGTTAACATATTTGCTTAAGAAGGAAAAGTTACTGACGGAAGGCTGTGAAGAAATTGAAAATCGAGCAAGACGTAACAATTTACGAATTTACGGGGTGCCAGAAGGAACAGAAAGGGAGAACTTGATTCAATTTACTGAAACCTTTCTTAAAGAGCTGCTAAAACTGCCACCTGATCTTGAATTAAACATTGAGAGAGCGCACAGATCACTACTTTCACGGCCAGCTGACCCAAATGCACCGCCAAGGTCAATTGTCTTGAAATTTTTTAATTTTCAAAACGAAACAAATACTTTTCAAGGCATGGGGCGAAAAGGAGCTAAGGTACGAAGGGAAACAAATCTCAGTGGACCAGGACTACTCTATAGGATTGCAACGCAGAAGGAAAGAGCATGCAGATATCAAGAAACAACTCGGAGAGCGTAACATCAAGTTCCAGCCTCCCTACCCCGCCAGATTGAAGGTGTTCCTGGATGACGGCATGAAAATATTCCACTCTGCCTGGGAAGCACTTGAAGGTCTACAACATCTGGGCATATCAGCAAAACTTTCTGAACCTGAACGGTTCGAGAGAGAACTGCACCGGATAGGATAGCAGGCAACCGGGAAAACTCGCCGCAACGAAAGCAGCCTAACAAGCAGTGTGGTTCGTGACATGCAGACCTTGCTGGGAAAGAAAGATTGAAATGTGCGACTGCAAGTATCACAGTGACTCAACCCAGTAAGATAGTATCAATGTTTAGGCTATAATAATATTGAGGTTGTGCACAAGATCTTATTTTGTACTATTACTACTATTTTTATTTTATTGATTGTTGTTACCCTATATGACCCTGCATTTTAGGCATTTTTTAGATTTTAACGTGAGGCCTTAGAAAGTTCAGTTAGTCTCTTGAACTTGTAAAAGTAGCACAATATACAGCAATAGGCCTACACAAGGATCTTGTATTCAGTAAGACATTTTCTTTTATTTTTTGTAAACTATAATCTCCAACTAATCGGGGAGGAACTAAGGCTTTTTTAAATTTATTTATTTTTTTACTTGGAGGCTCTATTAATTGAAGTCCTATGCCATGGAGCCGATCGTTTTATTTTTTTTTTTATCCCTCTTTTATATTACTTACTTTGCGGGAAACTCAGGACAAACCTGGTTAATAGGCAGTGCTAACTACTCCGCTTACAGTTTAAATTATTACTATCAAGGGGTTAAGAGCAGATCATTTGTGAAGGTTGTAGGAGCGAGGGGAGGGGGGGGGGGGGGTGGATTGCTTAGCAGCGGTTATCTCCTACTTGGAAGCGGTCGTGATTGACACGGTCTCTGAGCTGAACTTAGGTTGAGACCCAGATTCTGTGTGGCTGCTTTAAACAACATGCAGCCAAAGGCCCGGGCACTACAGTTGTTGCTCTGGCTATTCCTAATTCCCTTAGACACACAAGATAAATGGCAAACAGCATGCGACTGCTTGCAATTAGTAAGCTGTCAGGGTTATGAAGGACTGTGTCATGGGAGACCCACAGTATTGTGGGCCAACAGTGTGGAAGTATGTAAAAAAGAGTTTACAGTGTACATAGTTGTTTTATCCTTGACATTTATGTTAAGTGTTACATATGTTATCTTGAAGTTAGGGGTTGTACTCAGTACACAATTGGAATGCAATGGAATTACCTTTGTATGTATCTCATGTAAAAATATTTGTGTTTGGTTTAACTACTTGATTCCCAATGCCCGACAGGGGAGGCACGCATATTTTAGTACCGTTAATTATACAGTGGGGGGGATAAAGATGGCAAAGACAATCCTTGGCATTAGGAACACACTATGCAAGGTTTGAAAGTAGTAACATATAATGTAAAAGGCCTGCTTAGTCCTATTAAAAAGAAAAAGATACTCAACCAACTTAAACAAATGCACTGTGAAGTGGCCTTTATGCAAGAAACACATCTTTCTAATGCAGAGCATTGTAAATTATCCAAGTCTTGGGAAAATCAAGCATTTTTTTCCTCCCATCACTCAGGCAGAAGGCGGGGTGTGGCAATATTAATACATAACTCTATTACATTCTCCCTCCACTCACAGTTTAAAGATAAAGAGGGGATGTTTGTGTTGGTTAATGGGACTTTGGCAGGAGTAGCAGTTTCCCTAATGTCTACGCTCCGAATGAAAATAATCCTCACTTCATAAAAACATTGTTTGATCTCATAACTGAAAAAGCAAATGGGATCTTACTGGTAGGGGGAGACTTTAACTGTGTATTGTCGCAAGTCGTGGATAGGTTTCCAGCTTGTTCAGCCCCCCTCCCTAGAATGAGCAGAGCACTTAAAATAACTGTGCAGAGTTGGGGTTAATAGATGTTTGGAGATACTCAAATCCAAGAGGACATGACTTTTCTTTTTATTCTCACCCACATTCTTCATACTCCAGAATAGATTATTTCTTTTTGTCAAAAACAGAAGCCCATAGAATTTTGGACTGTAAAATTCTTAATATCACATTGTCTGATCATGCCTGTGGTTTTAGACTGGGACCTGGGTAAACAGAGCACTTCTGGTGCTTAAACACCTCACTATTGGGTGATGCCATATTTCAAGATTATGTCACTAGTGAACTACAACTGTATCTAGAACTTAATGAATCCCCTGAGGTTTCTCCTGTTCTATTGTGAGAGGGTGCAAAGGCTTTCTTAAGGGGGCGTATAATTGCATACACATCAGCAAAGAAAAAAAAGAGGCGCTGAGAGCAGTTAGAACAAAAAATACAGAAACTGGAACAGCAACATAAAAAGCAGCGATCTCCTGAAATCCTAACCCAGCTCAAAGATGCACGGAGGTCATTGGATGTTTTTCTAACTGAAAAAGTTACAGGAAATTTGTGTTTTTTAAAGCAGCGTTACTATGAGCATGGTTGTAGGTCTAGTTGGTTGTTGGCTTTTCAACTTTAGAAGCAACAGGCGTCCACGATAGTGCAAAAGCTTAAAGCTAATAGACCAGACGGGGCTGCTTTAACTAAACCAGACCAGATCTCTGAGGCTTTTGCATCCTTCTACAAGAAGCTCTATGCCAACACAGAAACCTGTCTTGATTTGTCTAGACTAGAAGCCTATTTACAAAAAATAAACATCCCCCAGCTACCCAGGGCACTATCCCAAAAGATAGATGAGCCTATTACTGAAGCAGAAATAAAAAATGTGATTAAAAGCTTGAAAAATAACGAAAGTCCTGACTCCGACGGATATACAAATGAGTTTTACAAATTCTGCAGTGACACCGTTTGCCCACTGTTGTTACAGGCATATTCTCATACATTAGACACTGGAATACTACCCCTCACCTGGAGGGAAGCTATTATTACCGTCATACACAAGGAAGGTAAAGACCCAACGGAGTGTGGCTCATACAGACCAATTTCTTCTTAACACAGACCATAAGATACTTACATCTATTTTAGCCAAGAGAGTGGAGAAAGTTATTAGGGACATTATACACCCAGACCAAACAGGTTTTATTCTTGGACGTCATTCAGCAGACAATATCCGTAGACTTCTTAATATCATGGCGCATGCCCAGGGCCAGGGTACTGGTAGTATGGCATTGGCATTAGATGCTGAAAAAGCGTTTGATAGGGTGTCACGGCCCTTTCTTTTTTAAGGTCCTGGGTAAGTTTGGATTCGGCCCTAACTTTATTAAATGGATTAAAATTAATATTCCGCTCCACAGGCCTCAGTGCGAGTGAATGGCAGCTTTTCCCCGTCATTTGGGCTAGAGAGGGGAACAAGACAGGGATGCCCACTGTCCCCGCTTCTATTTGCGATCAGTATAGAACCACTGGCACAGCTAATTAGAGATAATGTAGAAATTAAAGGGGTGGATGTGAAAGGGGAGGAACATAAGATATCGCTGTATGGAGATGATGTTCTTATATATATATATATATATATATATATATATCTCGAAACCTCTGAACTCAATACCAGCCCTCATGCTATGCATAAAGGAGTTTGGACTCTTCTCAGGGTACAAAATAAACGTGAATAAAAGAGGCTCTGGCCCTGAATAAGATGGTCCCTCATCAGTTAAAAACTTTGTTCTCTTTTAAATGGCCAGTGGGGGGCATAAGATATTTAGGAATCAACATACCTCCTTCCTTAGATAACCTGTATAAAGCAAATTATGTTAAACTAATTGATCGGATTAAGGGAGACTTGAACCGCTGGTCAGTCCTACCACTGTCCTTGATAGGGAGAGTAGAAATGATTAGAATGAACGTACGCCCCAGGCTTTTATACCCCTTTCAGATGCTTATTTGGCAAGGCAAACGGCCCCGAATACATTATAAAGTATTACAACTTCCAAAACAGGCAGGTGGGCTGGCGTTAGTTGACTTAAGTCTGTAGTATTGGGCAGCCCAGTTACGGGCCATGACAATCTGACTGATGGAGCTTACGGACACTAGGTGGCTTAATATGGAGCAGTCTAAATGTACACAGGTCCCACTGTCAGCAGTCCCGTTTGTGGGAGGGAGGGGAATAGGTGGCTCTGTGGGTAGATGGTCTTTACTCACTCTACAGGTCTAGAAAAGTGTGCAACATACTTACCATTTGCCCTTGTCAATTTCTACAGTAACAAGTATTGCTCATGTTAATGATTTTGTACCTTTGTCACTTGATGCAGGGTTTAAAAAATGGTCTCACTTAAATCTGCACTTTGTACATCAGCTATTGCGGGATAATCAATTAAAATCTTTTGACCAATTAAGAACAGACTTTCAGCTTCCTCAGAATGATTTTTTTCGCTACCTGCAAATTAGACACTATTTATTCAAACAGAAGGAATGGGGGAAAGTAACAAGAAACCCCTCACCCATTGAGCAATACTTTACTAAAATCCAGAAAGGGGAATATAGTGGTAAGCAAATAGCTGGTATGTATCAAGCCCTAATTTCTATGGGAACACACAATACAAATTATATTAGACGGAAATGGGAAGCTGAGCTTCAACAGGAAATCACAGTTGAAATATGGGAAGGAATATGTAGCGAGGCCCACAAAGTTACCAATGCAAATATATGGTGGGAATTTCAGTGGAAAATTATAAGTTGATATTTTAGAACCCCGCAGATAGTGACAAGGATTAACCTTGCTCTGACTGGAAATTGTTGGAGGGGTTGTGGGGAATTGGGTAATCATCTGCATATATTCTGGTCCTGCCCCAAACTGAATGGGTTCTGGGAATCTATTTTTCAGACCATCAGTAAGGTTTTTGGAGTGATCTTTTCTAGGAACCCTCAGATAGCAATACAGGGAGTAAAACCTGAGACTGTGGAAAGTAGAAACCACATATACTTACTCCAAATTCTACTTGCAAGTGCAAAGAAAGCTATCACTTCAAACTGTCTTAAAAATACCCACCAGTATATGGAGAATGGTTAAGTCAAGTACAAGAAGTATTTGTTATGGAAAAAATAACATACCTGTTGAGATTGCAATTAGACAGATTTACAGAAAGATGGGCGCCTCTTACTGCCATCTTGGAAATATAACTGACTTAGGCCTACTGTATACATGATTATGACATCCTCTGCCTTTATTGGGAAATCCAGGGTTTATAAGATACAGAGATACTCTGACCAACCCTGTGTTGTTTTGTTCTTTTCTGTCTAAAATGTACCATCGATGAAAAGTGTTAAGGAATGTTCGGTACTTCTATTGTATGTCAAAAGACAATGTAATCGAAATACAATGTGTATTTTGTACATGTGTTATTATTTTTATTTTTTTACATATATTTTTATTTGCATTGTATGTATGTATGTATGTATGTATGTATGTATTTATGTTTCTGACACCTATCTTTTTGAGAAAAAATGCTATTACTTGTTAATAAAAAAACTTTCTCTGAGCAATTGTATTAGAATAAAATAATATGGTTTTCCCATATATTTGAGCATAAAATATAGCTCATTACCTGTTTGTTTGTGCAGTGAAATCAACATTTACCTCTACAAATCGAATCCTTCCAAGCCTAGAGATAAATTATATGCTGCAATTACAGCATGTCATTTGTTTGGGGAAATAATATAGTTACTAACCTGAACCTAGCAAAATAATTATTCGTATTAAAGGTGCTGTGTTACAAAAGATGTGTTTTTTTTACCATGAGATTTTGCTTCATGAGCAGGAAAATGTCTATTTGGTATATTTACACAATATAGTGCCAAGGCAAGCGGATAGATAAATATCAGGTCTGCCTTTTTGTGCACAATGGGAAAGAGCACATTGTATTCAATATAACATTTTCAACTATACATATTAGCTTATAAATTATTTTAGTTGAATGGAACGTATAAAAAACTCATACTGAACATTACACCTTTGCCTTACAAAGTGCTCAACACAGAGGACCAAATATATAACAGTTTGTAGCAGGGAGGAAGAAAAGCCCTGCTGTTTAATCATATTGTTTGTTTATTTTTAGAACGGAGTCCCCTCCGCCCCTGTGCAGATTATTGTTTTATGTTTATTATGATTTAGTAATGTTTTGTATATTATATGCATGACGGCGAGTGCCGTATGTTTTGTTATAGTTTTGTATTATGACGGTATAGCCGTTTGTGTTATTATTTAGTAGCGTGGATGGGAAGCCCCATCCACACAGTATTTAAAAACTCGTGCAGAGGGTGGCCATCTCCCGAATTAGTTAAGTGATTTAATTTGTTGCTAATCGGGAGATGGTCACCTGTTATAAAAAGCCTGCAGCTCTCTAGCTCCGGGTGTGGGTGTTAATGAGGAGCGTGAGTGGAGAGAAACGAAACGTGATTTAAAAAGATTCCAGGAACAGTGACAGCAACTGCGCAGCCTGACCTGGGATCGGATTATTTAGTTTGTGTCAGAGATTTGTTTTTGATTACCCTTTTATTTTGCTCTGTGAGCACAGTGTTTTGTGTTTGAATATTTTATTTATTTTTGTTTGTTAATAAAAAAAGGCTTGCGCTGCCGTTTTTATTAACAAACAAAAATAAAATATTTTACTTGGTACTTCATACCCTTGATTTCCACCAATCTTTTTTTTATTTGCATCCACTGGCATCACAGACCATTCCACTCCTAGTTACATTTCAGAACAAGCAATTTTAAAATTACATGTAATACGTAATACTGTAATGCTAGTCAAAGTCCTAACTTTATCAATGATGCTGCAACATGATTTCAATTATTCTCATTAACTAATGTTTCTAAGTCTCCCACCCCAGATAGATTCAACAGTAATATCCAGGGATGCACAGATGTTGCTCTCAATATATTGTTCTTTCACATTGAACCAAAAAACCCTAACATACATATTTGTGGATTTCATATGTGGTCTGCACCGTAGTCCTGTTTCAATATGAATTCAGCTGTGTATTTATTGCCTTGGTCACAGCTCTCAGCACAGGTATAGACTACTAGGGTCCCCCAATCAATACTGGCGTCAGGACTGTCAACCTTCAGGTAATTCAGCAACTGAGGCATAATCTGAAAAAAACAACAAGAGAAACAATTAGGAGGGACAATGATATTCCCATTAAAAACTAAACTAAAATACTGATTATTCCTTTAATAGAAACTTCGTATATACAGTCACAGACAAAAGTATGGGCACCCTACACCCTACACACTCAAGAAAACATGTTAAATACAAGCATTTAGTGAACGTTAGCCACTAAATATAACAAAGACCAAAATACACACACACAAAAAAAAACACTTAAAACAATATCAACAATGTGTTCATGACAAAAGTATTGGAACCTTTACATTAAAAATCTGTAAATATATATAACTAATTAAAAATATATATTAAACCATGACACAGCTATACTGCATTAGAAAAGTTAACAAAAAAAAAGAGGCAATTATTGTTGAAGACCACCATTTTGGCAACACAGCAGATGGTCAAGAAAAAGGAATTGGATTCATGTTTGAGAAAAGCACTCATTTCCAAAGACAATTACTAGTACAGCAGGTAGGATAATCGTCCGAGCAGCTACAAAACAAAACTAAAAGATTAACAACCAAAGACTTCAAGAATGATTTAGAAGCATCAGGCATAACTGTGCACGAATCGTGCAAGAGTCCAGAGCCCTAACCACTACTCCACACTGCATCCTATCCTGTTCTCTCTCTACACCCGCTCCCTGGGCCCCCTCATCGCATCCTATGGTTTCTCATACCATTTCTATGCTGATGATGCTCAAATCGTCCTCTCCTTCCCCACCTCTGACTCCACCATCTCCTCCCGTATCTCTACCTGTGTCTGCTATTTCCTCCTGGATGCACTCGCATCACCTCAAACTCAACCTCTCTAAATCTGACCTCCTTTTCTTTCCCTCCTCCTCCCCTTCCTCTGATCTCTGTATCTCTGTTCCTCTGGAATCTACCACACTCTCTCCCTCTTCCTCCGCTAAGAACCTTGGAGTCACCCTGGACCCCTGCCTCTCTTATTCCCAGCACACCTCCGCTCTGGCACGCACTTGCCGATTCTTCCTGAGCAACATCCGAAGAATCCGACCCTTCCTCACCAACTATGCTACCCAGCTCCTGGTCCAGGCCCTGGTACTCTCCCGCCTAGACTACTGCAACTCCCTTCTGGCTGGCCTCCCTGCGTCCGCCACCCGTCCGCTCCAGCTCATCCAGAACTCTGCTGCCCGCCTGGTGTTATCTCTGCCTCGCTTCGCCCACGCTACTCAACTACTCCGCTCACTCCACTGGCTACCGATCACTGCTCGCATCCAGTTCAAGACTCTTGTACTAGCCTACAGATGCCTTGACCAGACTGCACCAGCTACCTCCAGACCCTCATCTCTCCCTACACCCCCACTCAACCTCTCCGCCTGCACTAGAAGACTGGCTCTACCTCCGCTACACTCCCCTGCCTCCCGAGCCCGCTCCTTCTCCACCCTTGCTCCGCAGTGGTGGAACGACCTTCCTACAGATGTCAGGACTGCCCAGTTCCTGACCACATTCCAGTGCCTCCTTAAGACTCCCCTCTTCAAACAGCACCTGTAGAACTCCTCTGTTGTATCCTGGGACACTTATCACCCTTCATTTAAATGTGCTTTATTTTGCTCTCATCTGCCCCCTATTTTACTGCATTGAATCCTGTACTTCAGAATATTGTAATCTGCCAAGTGTTTAACCTGTAGTATTTTGTACTTAATCATATCCTGATGTAACTATCACTATTATCTGCTGTATTATTGAATTGTGGTTTGTCACACTTGAACAAAAATTATTGTATTTCTTGCTCTTATTGTATTACTTGTATTGTAAAACTTGAATGTATTTGTATTTGCTTGCGATTGTAAGTCGCCCTGGATAAGGGCGTCTGCTAAGAAATAAATAATAATAATAATAATAATAATAATAATAATAATAATAATAATAATAATCACCCAAAGAACACCATCCCTACTGTGAAGTATGGTGGTGGCAGCATCATGTTATGGGGATGTTTCTCATTGGCAGGGACTGGGGCACTTCTCAGGATAGAAGGAGAAATGAATGGAGCAAAGTACAGAGAAGTCCTTGAGGAAAACCTGCTGCCCTCTGCAAGAAAGCTGAAATTGGGACGGAAGTTCACCTTGCATGACAACGACCCAAAGCACACAGCCAAAGCTACACTGGAGTGGCTAAGGAACAAAAAGGTACATGTCCTTGAGTGGCCCAGTCAGAGCCCCGATCTAAATCCAATCGAAAATTTGTGGCATGACTTGAAGATTGCTGTCCATCCACGCGCCCCAAGGAACTTAACAGAGCTTGAACAGTTTTGTAAAGAAGAATGGTCAAATATTGCCAAATCTAGGTGTGCAAAGTTGGTAGAGACCTATCCCAACAGTCACAGCTATAATTGCTGCCAAAAGTGCTTCCACCAAGTATTAACTCAGGGGGGTGGAGACTTATCCAATTATGATCTTAGCCTGCAATGTGGAGTAATGGTTAGGGCTCTGGACTCTTAACCAGAGGGTCGTGGGTTCAATCCCAGCTGGGGGACACTGCTGCTGTATCCTTGAGCAAGGTACTTTACCTAGATTGCTCCAGTAAAAACGCTACTGTATAAATTAGTAATTGTATGTAAAAATAATGTGATATCTTGTAACAATTGTAAGTCACCCTGGATAAGGGCGTCTGCTAAGAAATAAATATAATTTTTTTCTCAATAAAAACTTTTTTCCCCTTAACAGTGGAGTATGGTGTGTAGATAAGTGGCCAAAATCTCTCCAAGAGCAAGGCGGAAAATCCAGACCTAAACCCCATTGAGATGTTGTGGCAGGACCTGAAACGAGCAGTTCATGCTTGAAAACCCACAAATGTCACCGAGTTGAAGCAGTTCTGCATGGAGTGGGCCAAAATACCTTCACGGCGCTGTGATAGACTAATTAATAACTACAGGAAGCTTTTGGTTGCAGTTATTGCTGTTAAAGGTGGCGTAACCAGTTATTGAGTCTAAGGGGCGATTACTTTTTCACACGGGGGCACTGGGTGTTGCATAACTTTCTTTAATAAATAAATGAAATATGTATCAAATGTTTGTGTTATTTGTTCACTCAAGGTCCCTTTTATCTAATATTAGGTTTTGGGTGAAGATCTGATAAAATTCAGTGTCAAATATGCAAAAATGCAGAAAATCAGACAAGGGTGCAAATACTTTTCCACGGCACTGTATATGTTACTGTGATATTAAATGTCATGTAACCCTTTTTATTTTGTTGTAAATTATCCAGAATGCTCATTTTAAATTGATTAATTTGAAATGGTATGAATTAGATTGGTATTGCATAATTAATGGGGTAGCAGAGTTTTAATGGAAATGCAGAGTCTTCATGCTTAACGAGAGGCCTACACCTAAACAAAACCTCCCAATGTTCCTTTGTTTAACCCTTTGCGGTCCATTGTCGGACTGGGTCCAACATTGCAATTATTCCTCTCACGTCATTTGTCGGCCTGGGTCCGACATCATTATAGCAACGCAAAAAACGGGTTTCTAGTCGTTTTTTCTCCGAGAAAACCATATAATTGCCGAGTGGGAGCGACAGGAGCCGAGATTAGTCATACATGGCCCTGGTAACAGATAATGGGGCGGTCGTAAGTAAACAAGCTGGCTGAGTGCGTCAGCGCACAGAGACTATCATGGACATTTGCAGAGCTTTTTTGAGATGTTATAGTAATAAAATAATGACTTTGATCGCATTACTGAGGAGTTTGGTGATAAAACGAGTGATCCGGAGATGACTGATCGGTATGTACAACTTATTTTTATTATTATTTATTTCTTACATAGGTAAGAGAGATAGCGAACGAAAGGGTGGGGCGGGGCTGGAGATGCCTAGTGAGTGCTTTGTTGATATGCAGGGCCATTTAAACCTGTTTGACTGTGGAAAAAAACACTTTTAAACAGTGCGTCTAAAATTAACTGCGCGTGTGAAAATTAATTAGACCTGACGTGCCTGACGCGCAATTAATAAATGGACTGCAAAGGGTTAAAAATCTCCATTGGATATAATTATTCTTATTACACAATTAAATCATAGACACAGTTGTGTACCAAGTACCAAGGGGCAGCAGTGTGGAGTAGTTAGGGCTCTGGACTCTTGACCGGAGGGTCGTGGGTTCAATCCCAGCTGGGGGACACTGCTGCTGTATCCTAGAGCAAGGTACTTTACCTAGATTGCTCCAGTAAAAACCCAACTGTATAAATGGGTAATTGTATGTAAAAATAATGTGATATCTTGTAACAATTGTAAGTCGCCCTGGATAAGGGCATCTGCTAAGAAATAAATAAATAAATAAAAATAAAAGTATGAAGCTAAAATGCTTAACGCAGCAGTGTGGAGTAGTGGTTAGGGCTCTGGACTCTTGACCGGAGGGTTGTGGGTTCAATCCCCAGTGGGGGACACTGCTGTTGTACCCTTGAGCAAGGTACTTTACCTAGATTTCCAGTAAAAACCCAACTGTATAAATGGGTAATTGTATGTAAAAATACTGTGATATCTGTATAATGTGAAATCTTGTAACAATTGTAAGTCGCCCTGGATAAGGGCGTCTGCTAAGAAATAAATAATAATAATAATAATAATAATAATAATAATAATAATAATAAAATATCAAAGCAATTCTTGATCATCCGGAACAAGATCTTGCTTGTGGAGTTTTCATAAAAGTGTCATTCCAGGTCAAATCAACCAAAATGTGGCTAAAATGTCACCATACATATAAGATTAATGAAAATTAGATAATGCTAAGCTATGAAAAAAAAAAAAATCATAATGCCAAGTTATGAAAAAATATGAATTTTAAGCTCTTAACTCCAAATGGTTTCCGAGATATGGCAGGCCATAACTTAGGGGTTATCACCTTGTTTTCAGCTCCCAGAAGTTCAACATTTTTTTTTTTTTTTTTTTTTTTTTTTAAACACATGGCAAAAAAGCGAATAACTTTAAAAATACTTATAGGGCTACAACATTTTCCACCTGAATAGATTTTTAGCTATAGGATTCCAAAAATCACACCTCACAGGCATAGTCAATTCCAATTAGGGGAAAGAAAGCAATTTAAGTATTTTAATCACATTGTTTGTGTCCGTTTAAAATATTCCTTATGATGTGAGGTTTCTTGACCTGTCTAGGCAGCAACAGGGTTTCCACGTGCTTTCTCCCATGCTAATACAGTACCTGTGTCCCAATATATTATAATATATAAAACTACTGGGTCTCAAGACAAGCCTCCCAAAAAAAAAAAAAAAAAAAAAAAAAATTGCTAGCATTCACAATCCCTAGTTTAGGTGCCCTGAAGGCAGGGCTGCAGAAGGATTTGGTCAGCAGATGAAGATTATTTTTTTTAATTCCAGGTTGTAACACTACAAAATGTGGAAAAGTCCAAGGGGGGGGGGGGGGGGGGATACTTATGCAAGGCACTGTATATATATATATATATATATATATATATATATATATATATATATATACACACACACATACACACACACACACACACACACACACACTACCGGTCAAAAGTTTTAGAACACCCCCATTTTTCCAGTTTTTATTGAAATTTAAGCAGTTCAAGTCCAGTGAAAAACCTGAAATGGTACAAAGGTAAGCGGTAAACTGCCAGACGTTAAAAAAAAAAGTTTAGGTTACCAAAAACTGAAAAATAATGTACATTTCAGAGTTATACAAAAAGGCCTTTTTCAGGGAACAAGTAATGGGTTAACAACTTACAGCTGTTCTGCAGCAATGGAAGTAAAAGTAGCCTTGAAAGTTGATGCTAACAATTCCTACAGGTGTCCCAACTTTTGTTGGTTACTTACAAACCCTCTGTCTGTATAAAAGCAGTGTTGGAACAGAGTGTGTTACTACACTCTCTTAAGCATTATTTGGACAGTATTGTACTGCAGGAAGTAGTATATTGCTCTCATAATGGCGAGAAAAAGGCAATTAACAAAGGAAGACAGACATACCATTATAACCCTTAAAAGTGTAGGTCTTTCCTTTAGAGAAATTGCAAAGAAAGCCAAGGTGTCAGTGAGTACAGTTTCCTACACCATCAAAAGGCACTTGGAAACTGGAGGAAACTCTGACAGGAAGAGGTCTGGCAGACCCAAAGCCACAACAGAATCAGAAGACAAGTTTCTGAGAGTCAACAGCTTGCGTGATAGGCGGCTCACAGGACAACAGCTTCAAGCACAGCTTAACATTGGTCGAAGTAAGCAAGTCTCAGTTTCAACTGTGAAGAGAAGACTTCGAGCTGCAGGTTTGACAGGTCGAGTGGCAGTAAGAAAGCCATTGCTAAGATGGCAAAATAAGAAAAAGAGGCTTGCCTGGGCCATGAAGCACCGCCAGTGGACTACTGAAGACTGGAAGAATGTCTTATGGACCGATGAATCAAAATTTGAAATCTTCGGTTCATCACGCAGGGTTTTTGTACACCGTCGAGTAGGCGAAAGGATGGTTCCTTGGTGTGTGACACCAACTGTCAAACATGGAGGAGGAAGCGTGATGGTCTGGGGCGCTTTTGCTGGATCCAGAGTCGGCGACTTGCACAGAGTGAGTGGCACCCTGAACCAAAACTGCTACCACAGCATTTTGCAGCGCCATGCAATACCCTCTGGTATACGCCTAGTCGGTCAGGGGTTCATCCTACAGCAAGATAATGACCCAAAACATACCTCCAGGCTATGTCAGAACTACCTTAGAAGAAAACAACAAGACGGTAGGCTTCAAATTATGGAATGGCCAGCACGGTCTCCAGACTTAAACCCCATCGAGCTGGTTTGGGATGAACTGGACAGTAGGGTGAAAGCAAAGCAACCTACAAGTGCAACACATTTGTGGGAACTTCTGCAACAGTGTTGGGAAGAACTTTCCGAACAATATTTGATTTCCATTGTAGAAAGAATGCCACGAGTGTGTTCAGCTGTTATATCTGCAAAAGGTGGCTACTTTGATGAGTCAAAAATTTAGATTAAATTTTGTTAAACAAAACAATTCCATGATTTCTTTTTTATCTCCAATTGTTTATTTGTTCTATGCTTTAATTTCAGAGTACATTGAGACATTAAACTGTGTAAGTTTCAATAAAAACTGGAAAAATGGAGGTGTTCTAAAACTTTTGACCGGTAGTGTATATTACACACACAAATAAATAAATAAATGCACTTTCCCCTGAATTAGTATTTACAAAAAAAAAAACACCTCTCAAAACGAGGAGGCATATTTTAATTTTTTCCCATAAATAACATCTGAAATAACGGCACTGTATTTACTAGTAATGACAACTCGCAGTAGCACCTACCTGGAATTCAAAAAGACGCTTGGCTCCACACAAACAATTGGGGATATCTGTTTCTTTAGGGACATTTTCATCAGAAACCCAGAGTGGACGTCCCATTCTGCAATAACGCAAAACCTAAGGTTCACAAGAGAAAGTTTTTAGTTTTGTTCTTCTTTTTCAGCTATGGTCGCAGACAAGAGTATTGGCACCCTACACTTAATATAAGATACATTTAAGAAATACAAGCATTTAGTGAACATTAGCCACTGATTAGCATGACAAACACCAAAATACACAATTTCTGCTAGTTTATCAAACAATCTTTGTAAAAATAATAAAAAAAACACTTAAGCAAATTTCAAATATTTGTTCATGACAAAATTGGCACCTTTACATTAAAGCGTCTGTAAAACTTCAAATGGAACTAATTAAAAAAAAAAAATATATATATATATACACATACACACACACACATACACACACACACACATTGATTGAAAACCATTACACAGTAATTAAGCTGCATTACAAAAGTCAATAGCCAGTAAGAGGTCATTTTTTCCAACATCTGTTGAAGAACTTTTGGCATACAGCAGATGATGGTCAAGACTAAGGGGTTGGATTCAAGTTTGAAAAGCATTTATTGAAAACTACAACAAAGGAAATGGATACAAAACAGCATCAAAGAAATATGGAATACCAAAATCCACAATCAGAGCAATAATCAAGTACGACCACAGAACAAATTCAACTGAAACGTTTGAAAGAAGTGAACGTCCAAAGAAAACTATAGGTACAGCAGGAAGAAGAATCATCCGAGCAGCTAAACAAATCCAGAATTAACAGCCAAGGACTTGTAGAAAGATTTAGAAGCAAGAAAGAACTGTACAAAGGCACCTTAACACAGAAAAGTTGTATGCATGTAGACCTTGCTGTAACCTCCTTTGAAAGAAAATCCTTAAAACAAAACCATCTAAAATTTTCAAAAAAGATGAATGGGAATTATCTGGTAAAATTAGACTAAAATGGAATTTTCACCCCAAAAATGGACCACAGTATGTTTGCAGAAAAAAGGGAAAGCTTTCAATGGAGAAAACCTTGTACCTACAGTTAAACATGGAGGTGGTGCAATCAGTTCAGGGACTGGAGACATTCATGATTGAAGATCAAATGAATGCAGCCATGTATCAAAACATTCTCCAGAGGACATTGATACCATCTGCTTGTAGGCGAATTGGTAGACAGTTTATCTTCCAACACAACAACGACCCAAAGCATATGGCTAAGTCAACTCTGGCATTCTTGAAGAAAACAAAGATACAAGTTTTGTAATGGCCATCAGATCTAAATCCAATAGAAATGCTTTGGACTAATCTGAAAAAAGCTGCAGCCAAGCATTGTGGAACTAATCTGTCTGAACTGAAGGAAATATGCAAGACAGAATGGACCCAGATTTCACCAACAAGATGTAACATACTGGGTAAGAATGATCATAAATGTCTGAAAGCTGTAATTAAAGCAAAAGGACACATGAAATACTAAAGCAGGGGTGCCAATAGTTTTGTCATGAACAAATACTTTAAATGAAATAAGTTTGTTGATAAAGATTATTAGTAAAATTACTAGAAATGATATATTTAGTTTTTTGTTATTAAAAAGTGGTTAAGTTTACTAAATGCTTGTCCTTAATCTGTTACCTTGAATTATGGTATAATAAGGCAGAAGGTGTGGTCTGGTGGTTAAAGAAAAGTGTTTGTAACCAGGCGGTCCCTGGTTCAAATCCCAGCTCACTCACTGTGTGACCTTGAGCAAGTCACTTAACCTCCTTTCAGGTGACGTTGTTGAAAGTGACTCTGCAGCTAATGTACAGTATACTTCTCTGTACGTCGCCTTGGATAAAGGCGTCTGCTAAATAAACAAATCATAAAATAATAACAAACATAGGGTGCCAATACTTTTGTCTGTGACCAAATTTGACAATAAATTATGTTGCCATTCTCTTTAGAGACGAGATAAGACACAATATTTACATTGTTTTTGCCCATTCCTATCTGAAGCATAGATACATATCTCATTAAACAAAGCAGTCTTGTGTCAAACACACCTGCTCAGGTTCAATTGCTGTTCGTCTTTTAAATTTCTCAAAGACCTTGCTTTCTTTTGATTCATGCTTTGCCATGGCTTCCAGATCCTTCTCATCCATTGACTCCAAAACTGTGATGAAGATAGAGACAAAAAAAAAAAAAAACGATGTTATAAAATAAACTTTTTTTCCTGCTTGTTTGCAAATAAACAGGCATGCATTTTATGATTTAACAATCCTTGGTCAATTTTAGCTTTGGTGTAAATCAAACCGAAGTGCACGCTGAAAAAGGGTTTTTAATAAAATATTGATACAGATATCTTATGTCAACAAGGCAAGCACTCACGGTCGTTTGTTGCCCCTTTTAAATCAGACCCAACACACAGAAATTGATTTTTAAATGCTTACTCGCTATTTTTAATACACAAAATGAAATAAACAAACACGGACTACACAGGCAGGTCCCTGACTAGCTTGCAGGACGGCTAAACCTGTCAACAAAACAAAACAACGGACTATCTCTCTTTTAAACTCTGCACCTGGCGGGTGATAATTAACAATAAAGAAAATAATTAAATTAAGCAAATGTGCATTTGCACATGTTTTTTTTTTTTCTTCAGCAGGGAAACATGTAATCCTCTCTGCTTACAGTAATATTTATATATATATCTGGACAGTATTAAACCTTTTTTGCATATTTCCATTGGAATATGATATCGCTTTTATATCCTCTGTATCAATGAACTTGCAGTCTCCTTGGATGTGTATCTTTGCATGGAATATGCAGAGTGCTTTCCCGTTATTTAGGAATGTTATTATACACACACACACACACACACACACACTGCTGTGCAAACGTTCAGGAGTCAATATATATCGATGTTATGAGCATCAACAATTTACTTTGTTATTAATACAGCTTCATTTGGCTGAGAAGAAACCAAGCTTGTCATTTAGAAATCTTTAATGCACACCGATCAGAATCTTCAAAAACTTATGTTGGTTGATTCTATGGTAGTAACCTGTAAGATTCCACAGTTGGGTAGTGCATTCAAAGCAAAGATACTACCATGAAGGCCAAGAAGCTTTCAAAACAACTCCAGGATAAAGTTGAGGAAAGGCACAGATCAGGGGAGGGGTATAAAAAGATTTTAAAAGGCATTGAATATCCCTTGGAGCACAGTCAAGTCGACCACTAAGAAGTGGAAGGTATACGGCACCACCCAGAATCTGCTTAGGAGCAGGCCGTCTTCCCAAACTGAACAGCCAGATAAGAAGGGCATTGGTCAGAGAAGCCACCAAGAGGCCAATGACAACTCGGAAAGACCTACAGCGTTCCATGGCTAAGATGGGAGAAACTGTCCATGTGTCAACAATAGCTGAGGTACTCCACAAATCTGGCCTGTATGGAAGAGTGGCAAGAAGGAAGCCATTTCTGAAAAAAGCGACCTCTGCATTCTCTGCCGGTTTCTGGGTTTTAAATTTTAATTTCAGTTTTACCAAAAATTGACTGGACATCAAAAACAGATGAAAGAGTTGCTAAGAATCCAAACTGATCATAATTGACTTGTATCACTAAAAAAAACTAAAAAAAAAAAAAAGCCTATACTTTAGACAATCTAGATAAATAGTTCAATACAGAGCCGTTTCAGGTTGGGCAGCATGAATGGTATGCCCTAAAGTGTCCTTACCATCACTAGCGGGAGGCTCAGACTCTTTCAGCTGCTCTTCCTCAATTTGGCCATCACTGTCTGCCTCTAACTGCAGGTCTTCTGGCTCGGTCACCACTTCATACTCCAGGAACAGAAACTTATGGTCCAGCAAAGATACACCCACTACACCTAAATGCAACAACAATTACAGTATGTATTTTTACTGTAGGCTGGTCTTTTTCTTCTTTTAGACCTCTCAGATTCCAATATTGCAGAATCCTTCAAGGTACTGATTGTCAACTCCTCAATACATGATCAAAGCACCTTAACTCACAGAGGAAATTACATCTAGGTTAAACCACCCAAAACAAACTCATTACTTATTTTCTGTTTCCCTGGTTTGTTTATTTTTTTACAGGACAAGAACATTTTGATCACATTTTAAAGTATTTTGGATCTAGAAATAGATAGACAACAATCTCATAAAATTATTTATTAAATTAACAGAAGGCCTCTACATAAACGACCTCAAAACATTTAAGGCTACCGGTATATTAACAACAATAAAAGGAGACATTTATTGATTGTTAATGTACTATACATACCATTTTTTGAGCATTCTTTTTTATGTCCCGCTTTCCAGTCCACTGTCTGGTGCTCCCGGCTACAGTAATTGGCACTGTGACACCTAGAACACGACTTAGGTCCTAAACAGCCACACACCCTGCACAACTTTACTCCAGATCCAAGCTGTAGTATCTCACTGTCAGTGCTGTGTATGTCAGCAGCCTCTTCTTCCACTGGGGGGTCATATGAATAGAAGTCATTCTTTCTTGGTAGCTGACTTCTGTATACTGGAAATAAAAGACCAAATACTGATATTCCACAAAATAATTTATAACAATAACGTACAAAATGCATTCTCTTTTAAATATGGCCAAAGGAAGAATTAAAGTATACTGCTGCATGTTTAATGTTGCTATCAATTTTAGGTTAGCCAAATTATTTCATTTGTGTACTGCACTGGAAAAAATATTCCAGGACATGTAATATTAGCGGAGAATGTAGTTGTATTTGTATTTATTGACTGCATACGTGTTGTGTTTTATATTATATTATACATATATATATAAAGTAAACATTTTAACACAGTAACCAAGTCTAAAAGTGTTGCTAACAATATAATTGTCAAACATTACATTTTTTTTTTCTTACTGTGAAATGTGTTAGACCATCTAAAATTCGTACCAATGCGTGCTATTTAATTTTACTTACCTTTAAAACAGCGACTGTCGTTGTGTGAATAGCATGCGGTATTTTTACAGCAAAACACGAAGCATGTTCGATGAAAGCTTCGAGCCTGTCGGGGAATCGGAGCGTAAACCTGCAGAAGAAAAGCTGAAGGCTGCCCGCACTTCAGACAGCAGAGCTCGCTAGGACTAGGAAGGCCCGACTGACTCAGCCACGCTGGTCTTCCGCCAACTTTACTGTGAAATTGTTTACTTTGAAGGCAAAATGACTCTGATTCCTCCACAAAGCCAAGCTCCACTCCGTTCACATGCTGATCACATTCGTTTTTAGCCATCTCTCTGTTCAAGTTATTTAAATAGACCCAACTCCACGTGGGAATCTCCACTATCTCAGCAATTCTACCCGCTGTACTGCCCGCAAGACAACAAAATACATGAACGTAATGGATTAAAGCAGGACATAGCTATTGGTTGCAGAGCTTGCTGGGCCGGCCAATAGCTATCCTGCTGTAAAGCTGCAAGAGGTACAGATGATGAGCGCCCTCTAACGTCCTTCTACAATATCTTCGTCTCAAGATACATTCCCATTTTCCAGTAGTCAGTGTGTATTTTTTTTTTCCAGTGCCAGTGCTTCAGCTGTAAATATAAATAGGTTCAGATAATTTTTCCCTTCTACAAATCTCTCTCTCTCTCTCTCTCTCTCTCTCTCTCTCTCTCTCTCTCTCTCTCTCTCTCTCTCTCAATTCAAATTTTAAAAAATGCTTTATTGGCATGACAAAACAAAATGAAACTGAGTTTTGCCAAAGCAATTCAACAATGAACATTATTACAAAACAGTCCAGACAATACAATACAACAACAGCCCTCACCTTTCCCTCCCTCCTTCTCTATATTTACAGTGGACATGGGTGTGCATGAGTGCCTGGTCCCCGTGCTCCAGGGTGTCTACACCAGGGTCTGTCTCTCTGTCTCTCTGTCTCTCTGGGTGTGGCAGGCAGCTACATACCGGGCAGCTAGCTCTGCTGTCTGGTGCTCCTCTAACATGAAGTGCATTTCTGTCTCTACTCAGGGGCCCGTGATTTAAAGGGGCCCGGGTGGATGGGATAGATGCATATATTTTTTTATTTAAAATAAAGATCTGCAACACAAAAACAATTGCCGGTTTTCATGCAGCTGCTGCCCTGTACACAGCATAGTCCCCCATAGTAACAGTGACAGTTTACCAGAGCGCTGCAGAATGAATCGATATGCATAATATGAAAACATAATATGAAAACAGTCAAAACTAGTATTGTTGAACAGGAAGAATGAATCGATGACTCAGATCATCAGCAACATCAGCCTGAGTATACTAGTATTCTGTAGTGTGACGTCTCAACTCTGAAACGTAGAGCGTGGTATTTCGGATCATTCCTAATGTTGTACCACCTTAAATTATGGATTACAAATACAGATCAGGAGCTCAGAAACGGAGAGAAAAACAAGATAAACAGCCCGACTTGAAAAAAGTAAGAAGCGTAATTTGTTTGAATGTGGGGTTGGGCCTAAAGAAGATCAGGCAGAACCACTAGTTACTACAGGTGGTCGTTCAAAGCAGACCGTTGAGAAAAATACATCAGATGATGATGATATTGATATTGTTGAAACAACTGATCACATCGCACCTTATGGTAATACAGCCGATGGAAAGTTCGTAAGACCCTGTGGCAAAGTGCCCCGCCCCTGTGTGCATTTGTGTGTTCTGTGTATGTATATATGCGTGCGTATGTTAATGTTGGTGTATAGATTGGTACACGGGATATAAACGGGTCTGTGTTTCACGTGTGTTTAAATTGTATATTTGTATTTAGGCACGGGATTGCACATCACGCACGTGCATTTAAAATATAATGTGTGGCACGGGGTTGCACGTAATTAATTCACGTGCTGGGATTCAAGTGAATAATTAATTAGTAATTGAATCCCAGCACAACAGTATAAATAGATGCACATTTTCACTCAGTCGGGGTTGGGTGTTCGAGAGTGGAGAACGGGTGAGGAGAAGGAGGAAAGTAGGAAAGTAAAGTGAAGGAAAATAATAATAAGTGTTTGTTCTCACCGTGTTTGTTTGTCTCCGTGCACCGTTTGTTTAGTGTTAGTCCGTTTTGTCTGTCTGTTTATTTTGGCTATAGTGCCGTGTCCTGTTTTGTATTCCATTGTTCAAACCTTTTATTTGTTAATAAACGCTGAGTGCAGCCATTGCTCTCAGCTCATCATCACCGCCGTCTGTGTTTGAATTCCTTTCTGGTCTGACGCAACCCACTCAGGCCGTCTTTGTGACACGTGGTGTCATCGTGGGATAGCCGCGCCTCCAAGCGTCAGACCAGGAGGGGTCTGGATTAAAAAAAAAAAAAAAGGATTACAAATATTGTTTTGGGGAAAAAAAAAAAAAAGTCAATGGCAGAAGACGCCATCAAACTGCGGGGCTGGTTCCTGGAGAATGCTGGGCTGGAGGCCCAGTCTCTGCCCATGGTCGTCCGGGCCCTGTGGATGATGGACAGTGAGAGATGGGAGGCATATCAGGAGGAACACACCCCAAACACCTTGGAGGAAGGTGTGGAGTTTGTCCTCAGCTACCTGGAGACAACGATAAACGGAACAGCAGCCCAGGTAGCAGGACCACCAGCAGAGGAGTACCTGCTGTCCCCATCTCCACCAGCAGAGGGTGAGTACCTGCTGTCCCCATCTCCACCAGCAGAGGGTGAATGCCTGCTGGTTTTGCCTCCACAGCCCAAATGGGAGGAGCCTGAGCGTCCACAGCCCAAGCGGGAGGAGCCTGAGCGTCCACAGCCCAAGCGGGAGGAGCCTGAGCGTCCACAGCCCAAATGGGAGGAGCCTGAGCGTCCACAGCCCATATGGGAGGAGCCTGAGCGTCCACAGCCTGAGTGGGAGGAGCCCGAACGTCCTACGCCTGAGTGGGAGGAGCCCGAACGTCCTACGCCTGAGTGGGGGGAGCCCGAACGTCCACAGCCCAAAAGGGAGGAGTCGGTGCGTCCACAGCCCAAAAGGGAGGAGTCGGTGCGTCCACAGCCCAAAAGGGAGGAGTCGGTGCGTCCACAGCCCAAAAGGGAGGAGTTGGTGCGTCCACAGCCCAAAAGGGAGGAGTCAGTGCGTCCACAGCCCAAAAAGAGGGAAGTCGGGGCTTCCACAGCCGTAGGACCCAAGCAGCCAGCAGAGGGAGAATGCCTGCTGGTCCCACCTCCACCAGCAGAGGGTGAATACCTGCTGGTGCCGTCCCAAGAGCCAGAAGGGGAGGAGTTACAGGCTCAACCCCCTGAAAATTTTTTGGGGGGAGAAGGGCAGGATGCTGGTGTCCCCCAGCAGTCTCTAGCTATGCTGCTGAAGGCAGCACGGCGCGCACATGCCCAGCCGCCACAGCAGAGGGAGCCAGCACCGCCACAGCCTCCCTCTGAGTGGCCAGCATCAGCCCCATCGCCTCTACCTCCGCCACCTCCACCAGCAGAGGGTGAATACCTGCTGGTTCCACCTCCACCGCAGTGGGAGGACTGCTTGCCCCTCCCACCTCCACCAGCAGAGGGTGAATACCTGCTGGTCCCACCTCCACCAGCAGAGGGTGAATGCCTGCTGGTTCCACCTCCACCGCAGTGGGAGGACTGCTGGCCCCTCCCACCTCCACCAGCAGAGGGTGAATACCTGCTGGTTCCACCACCGCCAGGAGCAGAGGAGCTGGAGCTGCCTCTGCCTCCACCACCGCCAGGAGCAGAGGAGCTGGAGCTGCCTCTGCCTCCACCACCGCCAGGAGCAGAGGAGCTGGAGCTGCCTCTGCCTCCACCACCGCCAGGAGCAGAGGAGCTGGAGCTGCCTCTGCCTCCGCCACCGCCCGGAGCAGAGGAGCAGGAGCTGCCTCTGCTGCCCGTACCTCCGCAGGGAGTACGGTGGCCGGAGCCCCAAAAATGGGAGCTGCCGGCCACGAAGAAGGGGGAGGAGGTCTGGAGACCACTTTCCCCAGCAGCAGTTTCGCTGCAGGAGTTCTTGTGGCCGGAGCCCCACAGGAGGGAGCTGCCGGCTACGAAGAAGGGGGAGGTCGGGGGACCACCTGCCCCCGCAGCTTTTTCGCTGCAGGACGGGACCAGCATGCTGTCAGCCGTGCCACTACCGGCAGGGGAGCTGACAGCATTCCCAGCCATGGGCCCACTGAAGCCTCCCTTCCCAGCCCGAGACTTTGTCCTGGACTGCTGGGTTTTTAAGGGGGGAGGTGGCCGTTGAGGCCATGTGTGCTGCGCACAAGGGGGGGTATATGTGGCAAAGTGCCCCGCCCCTGTGTGCATTTGTGTGTTCTGTGTATGTATATATGCGTGCGTATGTTAATGTTGGTGTATAGATTGGTACACGGGATATAAACGGGTCTGTGTTTCACGTGTGTTTAAATTGTATATTTGTATTTAGGCACGGGATTGCACATCACGCACGTGCATTTAAAATATAATGTGTGGCACGGGGTTGCACGTAATTAATTCACGTGCTGGGATTCAAGTGAATAATTAATTAGTAATTGAATCCCAGCACAACAGTATAAATAGATGCACATTTTCACTCAGTCGGGGTTGGGTGTTCGAGAGTGGAGAACGGGTGAGGAGAAGGAGGAAAGTAGGAAAGTAAAGTGAAGGAAAATAATAATAAGTGTTTGTTCTCACCGTGTTTGTTTGTCTCCGTGCACCGTTTGTTTAGTGTTAGTCCGTTTTGTCTGTCTGTTTATTTTGGCTATAGTGCCGTGTCCTGTTTTGTATTCCATTGTTCAAACCTTTTATTTGTTAATAAACGCTGAGTGCAGCCATTGCTCTCAGCTCATCATCACCGCCGTCTGTGTTTGAATTCCTTTCTGGTCTGACGCAACCCACTCTGGCCGTCTTTGTGACAGACCCCCATCAAACAATTACTATAAACAATAACAATAAGCGTAACAAAGTGAAAACGTCAGTTTTAAGTATTTTTGTCTTATAAATTCAAACTTCAAAGAAAAGCGAAAAATAATTCCCCCGATATCAACACACTCTTTGTAGGCTGTAAAATATTTAGTTGCAATTTAGTTTAAATCAGAGCAATATCATTTTAAATAATGTCCTTTATTTTCCACAGTCTTTGACGTGAAATACCTGCGCATGCATGATGTGTGCATGTCATTGACTGCATAGTATATACTGTATATATATATTTTTTTTATCTTTCATTGATTTATTGATTATTAGGGGAGACTCTGTCTTGTTCATACAAGGGACATTTTGAAACAGTGTTGATGAAGACTATTATTTAAATGCAGATGACTGTAGTACACGATTGCAATGGGAATGTCAGATCATATGGTAATATGTATATCACTGTGTGCATTATTACATATTGTAACGGCGGGCGCCACCCACTTCTCCTAGCAAGGACTTTCCATGATCCCTTGGCTGGGGAGTTTCCCCACAGCTGCCAGGCAGGGAGTTTCCAGGATCCCTGGGCTGGGGAGTTTCCCCACTGCTGCCAGACAGAGACTTTCCAGGATCCCTGGGCTGGGGAGTTTCCCCACAGCTGCCAGACAGGGACTTTCCAGGATCCCTGGGCTGGGGAGTCTTCCATTACCATCTGCCTGTACTTTCCCTCACCAACTGTCAAGCAGGGTATTTTCAGCCATGTGCGGATTGGCTGGGGCGGGAGCTGCCTCCCTCCAGCTCCCCTATAAAAGGGGCTGTGAGCAGGACCTCGGGGTTAGCCTGGAGAAAGAGGAACTGTTACAAGAACCTGGATTGTTTAAACTGGTTATTTTGTTCGATTTATTTGTGTGAGAATAAACCAAGTGTTTACTTTAAACAACTCTGTTTACGTTCCTTCTTGACATCGCCACATTGGTTTTAGAAGTGGGATGTGGAGACCAGTCAAGAAGGAACCTGGAGAGCAGTCGGAAATGCCCCCACTGGAAGGATGGGGACCGCTGGCCGAACAGGCAGCAGAGGGCAGTAAGCCATCAGACCCTGGGACTGCATCCGAAGGGGGATGGGCAGCAGCTCACTGGGAAAGTGGACTGGGATGCATTTCATGCCCAATTCAATCTGGTGGTCCGCCTGGAAAGATGGACAGAGGAGGAGAAAGTGTTTGGCAGAGGATGCGCTACCCTGCCTGCTCACTCTCGCTCCGGAACAGCAGGCAGACTTCAGGGCACTGAGTGAGGTGCTCCGGAGCCGGTTTGGTAGCAGCCAACAGCCAGGGCTGCTGCACAGTGAGCTCCGGGGAAGGACTTGGAAGCCTGACTGGCTCCCTGAGGTCGTCGCTCTTCTCAGGGCGGTAGCGACCCAGAGCTCAGGAGTCAGTCCGCGATCACCCCTCTTGTGCTGGAGATGTGGACAGCCTTGCCATCAGCGAGCTGAGTGTCCAGAGAGTCGCTGTGCTGTAAACACCAGCAACCCTCGGACAGCATCGGGAAATGCCCAGGGGTCCGCTTAACTGGGGGAAAGTGGACCCCGCAAAGAAACCCTGACACAGTGGAGCAGGATCCCTCGGTGATAGTGGTCAGGAGGACCACCGTGGACGACGATTGCCATGGCATAGTCTCTGTGGAGGGAGTGACCTGCACCGCCTTGGTGGATACCGGTTCGACAATAACCATCGTGAGGTCAGAGGTCTTGAAAAGGCGTCAAGGGAGACTGTGACTGATGGAGGGAACCACTGCCCCGTATGGACTGTGACGGAGCAGCTGGTGCCGATGGAGGGAAAAGGAAAAGTGACGATCCGCATTAGGGGGCTTTTGCTAAAGCACCCCGTGTGGATTGCCCCAGTCCAGGATGCTTACATTCTTGAACTGGATTTCCTCCGTCGCATCAGGGCCAGGGTGGACTTACGGGCGGGGGTGTTGCATATTTCTTGAGGATCATCCCTTACCCTGGCTGGACCTAGAACATTGGGTCCGTCGGCCGAAGGAACGCAGCCACATTGGTATTCGGCCGGCCATCTGACACAGAGGTACTTCCCCCTGGACCCGAGTACTCTAGGACCAGCTGGACACTGCCCACGACTTTGCCCGAGTGCAACTCCAGGCAGCAGGCTGCCACCAGAAATGGAACTATAACACTCATGTGAAGGGGAGGCCGTTTCGGGCAGGGGAGCTGGTTTGGGTATTTCAGCCCCAACGCAGGCGGGGCCGTTGCCCGAAACTGGACAGCACCTAGATGGTGCCCTGTTGGGTGTTGGAGCCTCTGGGAGAGGTAATCTACTGGGTCCAGATTCTCCGTGGTGGCCGGAGGGTGGTGCTCCATCGGGACCGGCTTGCTCCCTGCCGTGCACCGGCCAGTGATGTGCAGGGGACCGTGGACGCACCTGCTGGTCAACCCTGCGGCCTGCCTACCGGAGCCACCCCACCAGCGAACTCTCCCTATTCGACAGCTACTTTGCAAAGAGATGTTGCACCAAGGCTACAGAGGGTGAGAACCAGACCCTAATAATACTGGATGTGCCACTCGGGAGCCCCCTAATAATAATTTTTTTAAACAATCTATTAAATAATGACAGTGATTCCCCAAAATAAATTGCCCAAACCCTCACAAGAAATTGTTCTGACCAACACAAAAAATGTTTGTCAGAGAATAAATCAATTATTTTCTCCACAAGCGCGCAAAGCAGGCCTACGAACATGTTTCTCGTTTTCCTACTGCGCAACCGCCAGACCGCTAGAGCAGCTGGGATATCAAAATCAACACTGTAGTGGAGATAAAGGATTTACTTGCATTTCAATATCATTGGAGGAGCTTGTTTAATTTCAATTCTTCCCCGTCGATCTGAGCCCCCCATACCGCTGCAGGAGGCAGCCGACGAAAACTCGGAATCCTTTACGCTCATTTCCTTGTCTGGAACATCGTCTTCACAATTTCTACATTTATTTGAATTGCTGTTATCTGTACAAACAGCTTGATGTAAATCTGATTTTACAGAACTTGTGGCAAAATATTTTCGTAGCATTACTGTCTGTTTTCACGCACCACCGTTTTCTGAGAATTTGATAACTGTGACACTAGTCAGAACATACACCTTTCAGAAGACTGTTTGTGGTGCCAGATTATGAATGTTTCTGAAGTTTTTTTCTTTAGATTTTTCCAGTCCTTCACTCCATTTTCAGTGAAAGCAGGGTATTTTGAACTTCGAAAAAGTGTCTGCAAGGAAAGCAGAAAACAGCATCTGCCTGCTTACTGTACTCTAAATATGAAAACGTATTTTAATATTCTGATGAAAATGAATGGTTTTGTTTTACCAAAGACAGTTTTTTTAAATTTGTTGTGAAGTGATGGAAATGGTGTTCGAAATCTGGTGTAGGTACTGTAGGACTGCAGAACAGGCTAACGGATTTAAAGGTTTTAAAAAACAGTGCAGCTTGTTTTGGTTGTTTTGGTTTTTCTAATTTGCTTAAATAGGCATAACATGTTTTAAAGTACAAGCTAGTGCTATGTTAACTTCATTTATTTGACCGCCTTATGTTGGAAAAAAAAACAATGTCATATATATATACAGTGCTTAAAGAAAGCCTACACCCGCTTTCAAAATTTTCACCTTTTGTTGCCTTATAGCCTGGAATTAAAATGCATTAAAATAGTTTTTTTCCCATTTATCTACACATCCTACCCCACAACTTCCAAGTGAAAAATAATATTCTAGAAATTTGTAGAAAATTAAATAAAAATAAAAACTGAAATAGCTTGGTTGGATAAGTGTCTACCCCCCTTGTAAAGCAAAACTAAATTAGCTCAGGTGTAACCAATTGCCTTCAAAATCACACATCAAGTTAAGTGGCCTCCAGAAGTCCTTGAGGAAAACCTGCTGCCCTCTGCAAGAAAGCTGAAACTGGGATGGAAATTTACCTTTCAGAATGACAACAACCCAAAGCAAACAGCCAAAGCTACACTGGAGTGGCTAAGGAACAGAAAGGTAAATGTCCTTGAGTGGCCCAGTCAGAGCCCCGACCTAAATCCAATCGAAAATTTGTGGCATGACTTGAAGATTGCTGTCCATCAACACAACCCAAGGAACTTGACAGAGCTTGAAAAGTTTTGTAAAGAAGAACGGTCAAATATTGTCAAATATTGCCAAATCTGGTGTGCAAAGTTGGTATGTATCCCAACAGACTCCAATTATGATCTTTCAGTTTTGTATCTTTAATATATCATTTTGTTCTCAATAAAAAACCTTTTTCCACTTAATAGTGTGGAGTGTGTGTAGATAAGTGGAAAAAATCCTCATTTAAATGCATGAAACTCTGAGGCACTGGCACTGTGAAAAAAGTTCAAGGGGGTGTAGACATTCTATAGGTACTGTGTATATATATATATATATATATATATATATATATATATATATATATATATATATATATATACAGTGCCTTGCAAAAGTATTTAGATCCCTGACCAATTCTCTCATATTACTGAATTACAAATGGTACATTGAAATTTCGTTCTGTTTGATATTTTATTTTACAACACTGAAACTCAAAATCAATTATTATAAGGTGACATTGGTTTTATGTTGGGAAATATTTTTAAGAAAAATAAAAAACTGAAATATCTTGCTTGCATAAGTATTCAGCCCCTGTGCGGTGGAAGCTCCCAGTTTACACCGATGAAAGAAATTGCCCTAACACAATTACCTTGCCATTGGCCTCAACCTGTGAACCATTAAAGTTGCTGTCACATTTTCTGGATAAAAAACCCACTGTTGAAGGATCATTGGTCAGGCTGTGAATCTGAAGGAAAATGAAGACCAAAGGGCATTCTACAGAAGTTAGAGATAAAGTAATACAAATGCATAGATTAGGGAAAGGGTACAAAATAATATCCAAGTGTTTGGATATCCCAGTGAGCACAGTTGGATCAATAATCAGGAAGTGGAAGCTGCATCACACCACAGCCAAGAAAAGGCTGTCCCTCAAAACTCAGCGCTCAAACAAGAAGGAGACTTGTGAGAGAAGCCACAGAGAGGCCAACAATCACTTTGAAGGAGCTACAGAGTTCAGTGGCTGGGAGTGGAGTAATGGTGCACCAGTCAACCATATCAAGAGCTCTGCATAACACTGGTCTGGGAGGGTGGCAAGAAAGAAGCCGTTACTCAAAAATTACCATCTGAAAGCACGTCTGGAGTTTGCCATAAAGCATGAGAGTGACCCAGCTGCGATGTGGGAAAAGGTTTAGTGGTCAGATGAGACCAAGATAGAGCTAAAAAACTGAAGCTTGGGAGGAAATTCACCTTTCAGCAGGACAATGATCCCAAGCACAAAGCCAAAGCAACATTGGAGTGGCTCAAGAACAAAATGGTGAATGTCTGTGACAGAAATACAATGAGTTCTGGTGATAAATCTTCCTCCCGACCTGTGAGGGCGCTAAAGAACGGGAGGAGAAGTATCTGGAAGGGCTGGCCTGACAGTTCGTTTCCGGGACCGGGAAGTGGGTCAGCCTGGAAGGAAGCGAGACTCTGTTGTAAGACCGTATTGATTTGACAGGTAAACGAGGGGCAGCTGCAAGTAATAAGGCAGCTGCAACCGTTTACCTAGATATCATACGGGATTACATATAGGGGCCAGGGTAATGCTGTTCTTTTCCTTCATTTGGGTTAAGCCAAGGACCGAGAAGGACGGTATTGAGTGAAGTACTGTATTACTCTGTAAAGAGTTGAGTGTGTGTGTGTTTTTGTTTGTTTATTACTGTAAAATAACTGTCTGTGTTTTTGAAACCACCAGACAGCTAAAGCACATCCGGAGCTGTCGCCTTGGGCCAGCACAAGCCGGATCACCACCTCACAACTGCCTGCACACACCCGAGACAGGTGAACGTGTTTTTGTTTACTTTGTTCAGGACTGTAACCTGTGTTTTTCATCCCCGCGCTCTACACATCGTTGTGTATTGCCGGGGCTTATTATTTACGGTCGCTAGACCAGGATTTAAAGTAAATAAAAGCATTTGTCACTGGATTACCGTTGTCTGCCTGTCACTCCTGCACCACATCACCGCTACACCTGTCCCCCTTACTAACCACTTTGCAACACGTGGTGTCAGAGCACGGGACTATGGACCGCAACGCACTGGCAGAGCTGCTGCAGGCGCTGGAGAGCAGACGCGACGCAGAGGAGAGAAGGAGGGAGGAGCGCTACACGGCGCTCATTGAACGGGTAGGGCTGGCCGTTGATGCAGCGACGACCCCTACCACAACACCGCTGATGTCGCCCCTGAAGGCACGGGCAATGAAGATGTCGGCGGAGGATGACCCGGAGGCGTATTTGGTGGCGTTCGAGCGGCTGGCTACAGCGGCAGCTTGGCCGCGGGAATTCTGGGCCAGCCAGTAGGGACCCTGCCTGACTGGGGAGGCTCAGGCAGCCTACCAAGCCATGAGTGACCATCACGCCACCGATTACGACCTGGTCAAGCAGGCTATCCTCCGCCACCTGAACATCACTACGGAGACCCACCGGGTGCGGTTTAGGGAGTACCGGAGAGCCCCGGAGACACGCCCCAGGGTGGTTGCAGAGCGGTTGTGCGACCACATGGTGCATTGGCTGACCCCCGGGAAGAAGACCGCCCAGCAGATGGGGGAAGCCATTGTGGTAGAGCAGTTCTGCCATGTGGTCGGTGCCGAGACACAAGCGTGGATACGGCGCCACAACCCCGACACCCTGGAGGAGGCGGTCAAATTGGCAGAAGATTTCGAGGACTCCCTGACTTCTGCCCAGATCGGGATCCTGTCGGCCCCTGCCCTTCAGAGCAGCTGACCTCTCCCTCCCTCTCCTCCAACACCACCACCACCCCCCGCATTCCAGGGACCCAGACCTCCTAGAGCACCGACCCCATTGGGCCCCCTTGCCTCCCCCCCATGGAGACCAAGGTTGGCCCCCAGCTGGGGTAGAGGTGCTGCCCCTGACCCGTTACCATACCAGCAGCGGGACAGATTTCTAACCTAAGCCCCCTCTGTCCCCCCTATCTGTTTTAGGTGCCACCAGCCGGGACATCTGGCCAGGTCATGCCCCGCTGCCATGGAGTGTGACGTGGCCATGTGCAATTGGGCACTGGTAAGCTGGGAAACTGGTAAGCGTGGGGGAAATGGTCAGGAGGGGCCTTGTTTGATTAATGTTGTGTTAGGGAATGTGAAAACCCATGCATTAGTGGACACAGGGTGTGAGCAGACTTTGATTAGGACAGCTCTCCTGGGCGGTGTGTCGTGGCGGCCACGAGGTCAGGTGGCCATCTCCTGTATCCATGGAGACACGGCGGCATACCCCACATTAAAAGTATATTTATCGGTAGGACCGATAAAACGTCACCTTGTAGTCGGGGTTGCGGAAAGGTTGCCACACCCAGTTATTCTGGGCCGAGACTGGCCAAAATTCAAAGAATTGATGCAAATAATGGCAGTCTCAGCCACACACGTAAACATGGCATAAAAAAAGGAACGAATTGGTGATGTGTTTCCTTTTACACTGAAATGTTTTCCCCTCTTTTCCGTCCTAGAAAAACAAATAAGGAGAGACGGACCGCGAAATGAGAGGGAGCATTTGTGAGACAAGGCTGGGGTCTGGTGGGAGAGTGCTGCAATGGTAACAAACGCCAGTCGAAAGAAGTGGGAATGCAGTGTGACCGAGAGAGCGAGGTTACTGGACCGACTAGAGCAGAGGTTATTCCAGCCCCTCTCAATGTACCGGACCCGTGGTACTCAAGCGCGGACCTAGTGTGGGGCCAACATAATGACCCGTCACTGGTGCACGCTTGGGGGCAGGTCCGGTCCATTGAAGGTAAGGATGTTGACGGCGCTGGGGCGCTAGTATATCCACATTTCAGTATCAAGGGGCAATTACTGTATAGGGTAAACCTAGCCGCGGGCACAGGACAGCCTGTAACACAATTGTTGGTTCCCCCGTCTTGTCGGACCGAGGTCATGAGGCTGGCGCATGATATCCCTTTTGTGGGGCACCTCGGAGCCGAGAAGACGAGGGACTGGATATTGGCTCAATTCTATTGGGTAGGTCTTCATACTGATGTGTCGAGATATGTAGCCACATGCCCAGACTGCCAGAGAGTAGCGCCGGGTCGAGTGCGCCCCGCCCTTTTGGTCCTACTGCCGATTATTTCCACTCCTTTCGAGCGCATTGCAATGGACATAGTGGGCCCTTTGCTACCTTCTGACGCTGGGTATACGCATATATTAGTGGTGGTGGATTACGCAACGCGATACCCGGAGGCAGTTCCATTGAGGTCCACTAGTGCCGCTGCAATAGCCACCGAGTTAGCGCAGATTATGGCTAGAGTAGGGATCCCCAAGGAGATTTTGACCGATCACGGGACCAATTTTCTGTCCAATACGTTACTGCAGGTGTACAAAATATTGAAAATACGTCCCATCAGGACGTCCGTTTATCATCCACAATGGGACGGTCTGGTTGAACGTTTTAATCAGACCTTAAAGTCGATGCTGAGGTGATTTGTAACACAAGAGCAGAAACATTGGGCATCACTTGTTCCCTACCTCCTTTTTGCGGTGAGAGAAGTGCCGCAGAGTTCGACAGGGTTCTCCCCCTTTGAGCTCCTGTACGGCCGGCAGCCTCGCGGCATTCTCGACCTGCTGAGAGAGGGGTGGGAGGAGCACAAAGGCTCGTCTAAAAATGTAGTGAAGTATGTGCTCCTACTAAGAGATCGCCTGGATTTGGTTGGTCGTTTGGCCCAAGACAACCTCAGATCGGCTCAGCACCGACAGCAGCAGCATTACAACAAAAATGCACGGATTCGAACCTTTCGACCAGGGGACAAGGTAATGCTGCTACTTCCCTCATCAGAATCAAAACTGTGTGCTAAATGGCAGGGGCCGTATGAGGTGATTCGGGCTATAGGGAAAGTAAATTATGAAATTAGACAGCCCGATCGCCGGAATGAACGTGAAATTTACCATGTTAATTTGTTAAAGCCCTGGCAGGCAAGGGAGGTCTTATTTATAGACCCAGGCAATATGGAGGATGATTTAGGCCTCTGTCCAGAGACCCCGAGCACAAGAGCGATTTCAATGGGGGAACAGTTGGTTCCGGATCAGCAAAGAGAGCTGTGTAAGCTTATTGAGGAGTTCAGCGATGTTTTTTCTGACGTGCCCGGCAGAACAAACTTAGTTGAATATGACATTATCTCTCCACCAGGTGTCACAGTGCGAGAGAGACCGTACCGGATCCCGGAAAGTCGACGAAGTGGCGTGCGCAAAGAGGTATGGGATATGCTCGAGATTGGGGTGATTGAACCTTCCAGGAGCGAGTGGTGCAGCCCCATTGTCATAGTGGCTAAGAAGGACGGCACCAACCGCTTCTGCGTGGATTTCAGAAAGGTAAACGCTATTGCTAAGTTCGATGCACATCCCATGCCTCGGGTCGACGAGCTTTTAGACAGACTGGGAAAAGCAAGGTTTATTTCCACTCTGGACCTGACGAAGGGATACTGGCAAATCCCTTTAACCCGCAGCTCCAGAGAGAAAAACGCATTTTCAACACCAGAAGGGCTGTTCCACTTTAAAACCATGCCATTTGGGCTACATGGTGCGCCCGCTGCCTTTCAGGGACTGATGGACCAGGTTTTACGCCCATATCATGAATATCCAGCAGCGTATATTGATGATGTGGTGATTTACAGCTCCACCTGGCGAGAGCATTTGGCTAGGCTTGCAGCCGTTCTTCAAAACAGAGACTCAATATTTGGGATTTTTAATGGGAAATGGAAGGGTGAGACCTGTGGTCACCAAAATCCAGGCTTTGGTTGATGCAGTGATCCCCAAAACCAAGACTCAGGTGAGGTCACTACTGGGCTTAGCCGGTTATTACCGCCGCTTCATCCCCGAGTACGCCACAGTGGTTAACCCGTTAGTCGACCTCACCAAAAAGAGTGCGCCAAATTTAATTAAATGGTCAGCTGAGTGTCAGGGGGCGTTTGATACGATTAAGCGTAAACTTTGCCAGGCCCCCACTCTTATTACCCCAGATTTCACCAAGAGATTCATCCTCCACACCGACGCATCAGATGTAGGTTTGGGTGCAGTCTTGTCCCAAAAAGTAGCTGGAGTAGAACACCCGATATTGTACCTGAGCAAAAAAATGTTACCTCGGGAACGTAACTACTCCGTAGTTGAAAAAGAGTGTTTGGCCATTAAATGGGCTACTCACTCTTTACAATACTACCTGCTGGGACACTCATTTGATCTTGTCACAGACCACGCCCCACTCAAGTGGTTAAGCACAATGAAGGACAGCAATGCCCGGATAACTCAGTGGTATCTGGCGTTGCAGCCCTTCATGTACCACATGGTACACCGTGTGGGGAAAGACCACCAAAATGCGGATTATTTTTCCCGGGAGGGGGGAGTAATGGGAAAGGTAGATTTAGCCGAGTGTTCCTTCGGCTCCACTCTGAGCGGTGGGATATGTGACAGAAATACAATGAGTTCTGGTGATAAATCTTCCTCCCGACCTGTGAGGGCGCTAAAGAACGGGAGGAGAAGTATCTGGAAGGGCTGGCCTGACAGTTCGTTTCCGGGACCGGAAAGTGGGTCAGCCTGGAAGGAAGCGAGACTCTGTTGTAAGACCATATTGATTTGACAGGTAAACGAGGGGCAGCTGCAAGTAATAAGGCAGCTGCAACCGTTTACCTAGATATCATGCGGGATTA
Organism: Acipenser ruthenus; assembly: GCF_902713425.1. Lineage (NCBI taxonomy): Eukaryota > Metazoa > Chordata > Actinopteri > Acipenseriformes > Acipenseridae > Acipenser > Acipenser ruthenus. The sequence continues at coordinate 38,705,140 of NC_081194.1, forward strand.
CATATAGGGGCCAGGGTAACGCTGTTCTTTTCCTTCGTTTGGGTTAAGCCAAGGACCGAGAATGACAGTATAGAGTGAAGTACTGTATTACTCTGTAAAGAGTTGAGTGTGTGTGTGTTTTTGTTTGTTTATTACTGTAAAATAACTGTCTGTGTTTTTGAAACCACCAGACAGCTAAAGCACATCCGGAGCTGTCGCCTTGGGCCAGCACAAGCCGGATCACCACCTCACAACTGTCACCGAATAAAAAGTGTATTCACTCACCACCAGCACGACTGCACGCACCCGAGACGGGTGAACGTGTTTTTGTTTACTTTGTTCAGGACTGTACCCTGTGTTTTTCATCCCCGCGCTCTACACATCGTTGTGTATTGCCGGGGCTTATTATTTACGGTCGCTAGACCAGGATTTAAAGTAAATAAAAGCATTTGTCACTGGATTACCATTGTCTGCTTGTCACTCCTGCACCGCATCACCGCTACACCTGTTCCCCTTACTAACCACTTTGCCACAATGTCCTACAGTGGCCCAGTCAAAATCCTGATCTCAATACCTTTGAGAATCTGTGGCACTATTTGAAAATTGCGGTCCACAAACGTCGTCCAACCAACCTGAACAACCTGGAGCAAATCTGCCAAGAAGGATGGGCCAAAATCACTCCGACACTGTGTGCAAAGCTGGTACATACTTACCCCAAAAGACTTAAAGCAGCTATTGCAGCGAAAGGTGGCTCTACCAAATATTAATGTGTGGGGGTTGAATACTTATGCAAGCAAGATATTTCAGTTTTTTATTTTTCTTAAAAATATTTCCCAACATAAAACCAATGTCACCTTACAATAATTGATTTTGAGTTTCAGTGTTTTAAAATAAAATATCAAACAGAACGAAATTTCAATGTACCATTTGTAATTCAGTAATATGAGAGAATTGGTCAGGGGTCTGAATACTTTTGCAAGGCACTGTATATATAATTAGGGCTGTCAATTAACCACAGTTAATTTCTTTGGAGATACACCTTTTATCAGCATCTAGTTTGTTTGTGCGCTGCACCACTTGCTCCTGACTTCCCCTGGTAACAGAGGGGCGGGGAAGTGTGTGCAGAAGAAAAACCTCCCGCTTTGCTGTAAGTGTCTCTCTTTCTGTCACAGCTGATGTGAGGCAGTGAGATGCGATGTAACAAAAGAATCCTACAGAATGTAGCATCGCCTGTTTTATACAGAATAGTCTTCTCATTGGTGAAATTCCTATTGCAGGTACTTTTTTAAATACATGCTTATATATTTATATATCAGTCAATAAACACTTCTTTTGTTTCAAAGTATGTTGTGTTTGGATTATATGGCAATATTATATCTATCTATCTATCTATCTATCTATCTATCTATCTATATATATATATATATATATATATATATATATATATCTATATATCTATATCTATATCTATATCTATATATCTATATCTATATATAAATATATATATAATAAATAAATAAATAATGTGAGGGGGAGGGATCTGGACTGGCTGTCAGGCACATGCGTGAGCTTGTGGGGGGGGGGGGGGGGTTTGGAAACCCTGTGATTTCCCACACTGTCAGGCAATGACTTTTGACAGAATTCAGCTGTGAATGAATTGGCTGGCGCTCTGTCATTGGTTGGGGGGTGGGACTATACGGGGTGAAAAGACTCTGTTTTTGTATCATCACTGGCTCATACAAGAAATATAGTGGAGCCTGACTTAACGGCAGAATTCTACTGGTGGCAACAAAACCTGGAAATTTATGGCGCAGCGAGTCTGGGAGACAAAGTGGCGACTCCAGTGCGAGACAAACACAGTGGTGCAAACCAGCCACACACCGGTTGTTTAATTTTACTAGTGAGTTTACTGGGACTGAGCCGTCCCTCTGTGTGTGACTAGGACTGCTAGTGGGAGTAGCGAGCTGCGGCTTAAACCGAATTTTTTTTATTTTGTAGTTTTTCTTAAAGTGTTTTTGATTTCCTTTTTCCGTTTTCCTGTTTGCTTATTCTTTTGGTTTCCACACCTGTGCATGTGTTTGTGAAGAACAGGGCCATTTCTGGTGGAGTGCCACTGAACTGTCAAAGAAGCACCTGCCAATATAGCTGTGAACAATAAATCTAGGTGCCTGTGTCGGCGTTCCATATTCGACCTTTGTGTCTGCCTTGTGCTTTCCCACACCCTTCCACACGTGGTGTCAGTATGGGATACCTGGCATTGCCAAGACACAGCAGTGACCATTTAAAGGTGGGGTGCAATGACATAAAAAAAAAAAAAATACTTTTTATACATGTTCTGAAAGTTTAATTAGTGGGGCTTGCGAAGCAAGAGTCCCCACTTTAAATCTTCAACATACTACTTCTTCTTCTTATTCTTTGGCACGCTACTCCTCTTACACCTTTTAAGCTAGAAACGTCGTTCAAACTTTAAAACGTGTAGACCGGTCTGGAATAGTGTGCTTGTGTACAACTTTTTGATATATTTTATACTTTTTAAACTATTAAGCTTTCTGTCCTTTTTTTTCCATCTTCATTCACTTTCACTTTAATGGGACTTTTTTCAACATTCTAAGGCTCCCCATTGTTTAAAAAACTCCCAGACTTCCAACATTCTATTTACTGTAAACGATGTAACTTTTGACACAAACCAACTACTTTGACCACTTTCTCAACAAGTAAGACAAAAAGTTAGAGTATATGGAATCTTCCTCTACTTCTCTGCTATTCAAATCTGAAATTAAAACAGAAATACCAATCAAGAGGTACACGTTTTTTAGTAACCGCACCAACTACGTTTTCTGTGAACTTTTAGAAATGACTGCCGTTTTGACCATTTTCCCAACAAGTTAGACAAATACTTAGAGCAAATTAAATCTTCCTCTACTTCTCAGCTATTCAAATATGAAATCAAAACGGGAATGGCGTCTACCAATCAAGAGGTACAGCTGTTTTAGTAACCGCATCAACTTCTTTCAGTAGGCTACTTCCCACTGTTGAATTAACTGTCATAGAACTTTGAGAAATTTCAAATGATAGCACATTCTAAGCATGAGACAGTTAACAATGTGACTTTGACACAAATCAGCTACTTTGACCATTTTCCCAATGAAGCAATCCCCACAACTTTATTTGTAAAGTTACCATCTAGTTCATTTTCGTTACTTATAAAAAATCCAAAAAGAACACTTTTTTTTTTTTTTTTTTTTTTTTTTTTTTAACAAGACACCTTTTCATTTAAACATAAATAGATAATTTGTGGTTAGACCGTTTTCAAAAACCTTCAAGACCTCTACCCGGAAGAGCGTGTGTGCGTGACGTCACACCGGGACATTCACTGTTTAAACAAATGCAGTAGATGGAGGACAGAAGTGAAAGCGGTTACCGATTCGGCTGTTTTAGCATCTTAAGTCAAACAGGTCAGAAATGTTGGTCTTGTGCTTCATTTATATTGGCTTGTTTACATTTGCACTTCTCTCTCTTCCGTGGTTTGTAGTAGTCTGTTGATGGTAGAGTAGCACATGACATTTTTTTTTGGTCAGTTTCAGGTTTTTTAATTTTTAATTTGTTTCTTGGCAGTATTTTCAAGCCTGTTTTTTTAGTGAAAAGCTTGTCCCAAGCATCCTATTCAGACGGTGAATTTATTTTGAAGAATATCGCTTGATTGTTGCATCTATGCATCCCTGCTGTAGCACGTTAGTGAAATTTAGTTATTAATCAAACAAGAGGTTAAATGATCAATTGTATGTTTCGACTGCGCCACCCTCAAGCGAGGGTCCTCCAATTATCTCCCGCGCAGCTATGGGCAGAACATCAATGACTGATAGGAAGTATACAAAACAACAAGGAGGCAGATTGCATTGCAGTCTTTATTGTTCAGGTTCACAGTAAAAACAAGACATAGACCCTGAAGTATTCTGAAAGTTTTAGTTATTGTTACATTTTTTATATAATAAGATTTTCAGTAGTGATTTACTTGAGGTAACAGCAGACTTGACATAATAGTACAGTCAATTACACAGCGTCACACACACACAACCCGATAACCTTGACTGTCTATGTAGGCTATGCCTTGCTGCAAATATTCTTAGTTACTCGGTCGGCTGACACCCTTTAAACATAAACAAATAAACAAAAAAAGAATACAGACTCTACTGTTTTTGTTTTGAGACACAAAGAACAAAAAAAAGGTGCGTTCTCCCAGCTCAGGAACTCCGTACAAAATAGCCAGTCTCTCGTTTCTTCATTGTAGACTTTTTAAAAGCCGAGCAATAGACAGAGTGCTTCGGATCGCCGTGGCAACAGAACAGCCAAAATTTATCATGGAAAACAAGTACAGTAATACCTGTCGAGAGACATGACATGATCTTTTTATCACATTATTTATTAATAATGTACACTGGAGGTTGTTGGCTATATAATTGCGTCACTTTATACATATTTTCATCAAACAGTAAGAGATAAGTATAATGCAATGATAGGATCATGCCCTTACCCTCTGCACCTCTCTTTTCCTGGCTGCCGCTCGAGTCCTGGTGATTTTACTTTTTTTACTAGAAGAAGATGCTGCTGCTGTCCTGTGGGTACCATCCGGATAAATGGATGGTAATGCTTCCTTATTTAATTTAACTTTTTTAACAGCACCCATCGTGAACATCATTACATTAATAAAGCTGTCTTCGGTAAAGTGGGTGCTGCATCAGCTGCTGTTGGGCTTAGCATCCCAATCCCTGGTCCTCCTCACGAACTTCACCCATTGCTGGCATCGTACCGGCTCTTTAGGAAACTCGTGGAGAGATACCAATGGCCCCGCTGTGCTGGAGCAACAATATATTACACACCTATTTACCATGGTACCTCTCCCCTGGGTGCGTTGTGTTTTGGCGAGCGGTTTTGGAGAGCAGTAATGCAGGAAAGCAGCGGGCGGGATGGCAAGCTTGTCCTGGTGTGATGTCACACATAAATTAGCCGCAGCTTTGAGTGAGCTGGACCTTTCATAGAGGTGTCAACTTCAGAGTTGTTTTTTATACACTTAGCGTTAAAACCTATACATTAAAACTACACAGATACTTTTATTGACCTACTAATAGTAATATACAAGTGAATTCTGAAAAAAATGAAAAATAATTGCACCCCACCTTTTAAAAAAAAAATGCGACAGTTCACTGACATGATGACCCTCCTGCGCCAGATATTAACGTCGGCGGTGCAGGGAGGGGCTGGGGTTGCTTCCAGCTGAGGACCGCCCGGAGGCATACCTCTGACTATTTGAGGCCAAGGCCAATGCCAATCAGTTGGCTGCAGGATTGATGTTGAGCTACCTACTGCTGCAGTTAACCAGGGAAGCGCATGCTGCTGCACAAACCCTGTCTGCAGCGGAGGTGATGGTCTACGCCACCCTTAAGATGGCTATCCTCAACAGGGTGGGAGCCACAACCGAAGGATACCATCGGAGACTCCGGGAGAGAAGGTTAGGCGAGACAGAACATCCCTGTACACTGGCCTACCGTCTCCATGACTATACCGTGGGTTGGCTGGATCCCGACACCAACTCCAAGGATCGGGTTGTGGAACTGGTAGTGATGGAGCAATTCCTGGAGGCTTTGGGACCAGCGACTGTGGGTACGGTGACAGGGACTTGGAGCTGTGGATGAGGTGGTCACCTTGGCCAAGAGATACCAGGCGGCTAAGCCCACTCCCACCACCACACCCTACAAGTCAGCCACCTCAACACCAGCACACCGCATCACTCCTGAGAGGGTGAAGGGACGGGGGGGGGAGGAGGAGGACAGCAGCCATTTGGACAGGCTGTGGCTGCAGGAGCACCGGTCCTGTTCGGGTGGAGGTGGTTGGTGAAGGTTCTGGGGGAGGAGGTGGAGAAGCCAGCACAGGGGCCTGGTCCTTCCACCTCCACTCAGGACGGACCTGACCCAGAGTTAGAAGCCATGGGAGCTCGCTCCAGTGACTTTCGACTCGAGCAAGGACGTGACGACACGCTGAGCCGGCTCTTTGATCAAGCAGCTATGGTAATGGTCGGGTGGGTGAGCCCAGTTGTGTCGCCACGTACCCATCCTTTGAAATTGACTGTGATCTACTGTATTGGGTTGATAAATTGCACCAGACCTGGGAAGTGCTTCGCAAGCTGCTCATCACTAAACCCTCCAGGGAGGCTTTATTTCATCTGGCTCACATTGTTTCCCTGTCTGATCACTTGGGTAGGGACAAAACTAAAGCGAGGCTTGAGGCACGGTTCAATTGGCTGGTGCTGGATGGCGATGTGAGGTGGTTTTGTGAGCAGTGCCCAGAGTGCCAACATGCCAGCCCCAGAGCCGTGCCACAAGCCCCCCTTGTGCCATTGCCACTTGTGGAAGCTCCATTCGAGTGTTGTATTGGAGTAGATATAGATATAGAGCTTGTTAAAGTTTCTCCCGGGTGGGGATTCCCCGAGAAATGCTGACCGACCAAGGAACCAATTTTATGTCATGGCTGGTCCGCGAATCATGCAAACTTTTGGGGATTAAGACTATCAGGACATCAGTTTATCACATTCAGTCTGATGGATTGGTAGAACGTTTTAATAAAACTCTAAAAAGCGTGATGCGTAGATTCATTGAAAGTGATGTGCGCAACCGGGATAAGCTGATTCCTCCCCTGCTCTTTGCGATTAGAGAGGTACTGCAGGCTTCCACGGGGTTCTCCCTGTTCGAGCTGCTGTATGGGCGGACACCCCGGGGCTTGCTCAATCTTGTCAGACAGATGTGGGAGGAACAGCAGGATAATTCAACCAATACGGTCTGTAGGTTGATGGACTCATCACAATCTGCAGCACGCACAACACAGACAGGGGACCAATTATAATAGATGGGCCCGCTTGCGCACATTTCAGCTGGGGGATAACGTGCTTCTGTTATTACCCAGCTCTGAGTCTAAACTCCTGACAAAGTGGCAAGGACTGTTTGAGGTAACACGCCGGTTTGAGACGGTGGATTACGAGATCTTCGTGTGTTTATATATAATTTGTTATTTATTGGACGTGCACCAATTTGTGTGTACAAAAAAGTTTAAGCGGGTCTGTGGCAGGACCTGCACATAAAAAGGGGGCAGGGCAAAGCCCTGCCATGCATGTATTTGTTTATTTTAGAACAGGGTACCCCTCCGCCCTTGTGCAATTTATTATTTTGTATTTGTTTTGTATTATTATTATTATTATTATTATTATTATTATTATTATTATTATTATTATTATTATGTATTTATAAATATGATGGTGAACCTGTATGTTTTGTTATTGTTTTACAGCGTGGATGGGAAGCCCCATCTGCATTAGAAAACCTGTACAGAATGTGGCCGAGGTATTATCAGATAATTGATAGCTAGTTAATCCCTCGGTTACTAATATAAAAGCCTGCAGTTCTCCCTGCTCTGGGTGGGTGGTCGGAGGAGCGAGCAAGAGTGAGAGAAGCGCGTAAAAGTAAAAAAAAGAATAAGTACGATCAGTGCGATCAGTGAAGGCTACTGCCCAGCCTGATCACAGTATTTTGTGTTTGTTATTTATTTTTGTACATGTTTTATTTTTGCTCTGTGAGCAGTGTTTTTTTGTTTAAATATTTATTTTTGTTTTATTATTCAAATAAACGGCGCTGCAGCGTCTTTTTGCCCTGCAGTATTGCCTCTTTGTTTTTCTTCCTGCTTCCGGCCTGACGTCACCACTCTGCCATCCCTGTGTCACGTGGTGTCTAGCGTGGGATCACCAGTGCCTCCTTGACTCAGGCTGGAAAGGGCAGCACCAACAGCAACAGCAACAGCTGCCACCGGGGGATGTCTTATTATTTATTTATATATATATATATATATATATATATATATATATATATATATATATTAAAACACATGAAAGAGAATAAATGTTATAATATAATTATTAATCAGATTGGATTTACAGTGTTTTTCCTTTTCTTTCTTCTCTCTAAACAAGGTCCTGTGATGTTTTTCTTTCTGCATGCTGTTGAAACTTTCTCTGCACTTTTAAAATGTAAATGCCTCTCTCAGTGACTATCAGGGAGTGAAATTCAATCCCTCCCCTATCCAATAATAGGCGTTTCCAACCTGTACGGCAAAGTATGGTGGCCCAGTAATTCAATAAATTAAAGTGCATTTTTTATCGTGCTTCTCCGATCACGGGCCCAGAAAGACACTTCAGTATGATCGGGTTTACCTGGTCACAGGCCCAGAAAGACACTTCAGCCCAGAAAGACACTTCAGTATGATCGTGTTTACACAATCATGGGCCCAGAAAGACACTTCAGTATGATCATATTTACACAATCATGGGCCCAGAAAGACACTTCAGTATGATCATATTTACACAAACATGGGCCTAGAATGACACTTCAGTATGATCATATTTACACAATCACAGTCCTTAAAGGGTTAACACTGTCTTTGCCTTTACACTAGGTTAATATATACTGCAGTTGCTTTATGCTTAATTTGAAAATGGAACATTTACTTTAACCTGAAGGCCACAGATCCATCATGTATATTGGAGCTCTGTGAATGGTATATGGTAGTACAGAAGAATAGGTGTGTTGTTACACCAACTCCTTGAATAGAGCTATTGAGACAGTTTTGTAACCTGCAGAATTTAACAACTCCTATTTGCTTTTTTTCAGATTTCCTGTTCAAGTTTTTGGTAATTGGAAATGCAGGGACTGGTAAATCATGTTTGCTTCACCAATTCATTGATAAGAAGTGTGAGTATTATTTTTATCTGACAGATTTCCAGAATATATATCTAAACATTCAACCACTTAATTATTATTATGGTCAATGCATAGAACACAAATTGTATTCTTTGTATTTGGCTGCAGGGTTATTATGGACTACGTTAGGCAAGTAAAGTAGATTAAACAAATGGATTTTATATTTACCAGAAAATACCACTCTGAACTAAAGCCTGGTACACACTGCCCGATGCGATCAATTGCGATGTGTTTTTTCCAGTCGCATTGGGCAGTGTGTTATGCTTTGTGATGCCATTTTACTGGATCGGCCAATCGATTTCAGTCGGCTCGCAAAGTTTAAACATGTTTAATATTATGCAATGCGATTCTCTCATATTGGCTGGTGTGTTATGTGACAATCGCATCAGTCAGTGTGTATCGGGCTTAATCAACACAGGCAACTTGTCAATGGAAACAAGTTCACACTTCAGACCTATACAAAGAAATTAGCAAGAAGTACATTCAAAGCAGGTTATGACAAGTAGCATTTCTGGTTGAACCGAATTCAGATGTTGCCTGTAACAAAGATACTATTTTGATATGCCTTATTTCCAATGTTCTCTAAGTGGGTGTGACAGAGTGGTGAGTGAATACAGGTGAGTGCAGTGCAGAGCGGATACAAATCAGACAGACAAATGATTTCCAGGTGCCAAGGGTGTTTATTGAATTAACAATGTCCAGAGCCTTATGGGGAACACCTGTAAATAATAAATGATGGCGTGATATAGCGGCGTGTTTCACTCGGTATTTGTAATCCCCGGGTTTGACCCGCAACCAAAAGTCCAGTTTACTACACCCACACGAAACACAAAACACAAACACAAACACAGATAACAGTGATTGATATTAGTGCTTGTGGTGCAAATACAGTTCTCCGTGAACAAAGGGAAAGTGTTGTTGTCCAGGTTTGATGCTGGCTGAATAGCGACAGCTCTGGATTGTGTTTAGTAGTCTAAAATAACAAACAGACAGTTACAACAGACACTAACACAGACAGGACAAAACTCACGGTTTTCAGCAGAATACACAGGCTCCTTGTAGGTTGTATCTAACCATTTACCAAGGAACAGATTACTTTGCTACACCCCTATTTTATACCCTCCCTCATGACCCCTTGGTTAACGAGCGCATCCGCTTCTCCAATCCGCAGATGCCATGCCGTTTCCCGTCCGGGTCATTGAGTTCAGGTACCGTAGCTCCGTCCCTTTTCTAGCCGGCTGACTTCCACCTACCCACGGGAATAAATTGTCATGTCTTTTAGTCCAGGGTACTCTGTTCCCTTTACTTAGTGCCCTCACAGGTCGGGAGGGAGATCTAACACCAAGCATCAGGACTGCCCAGTCCCTGACCACATTCCGGCACCTCCTTAAGACTCACCTCTTCAAACAGCACCTGTAGAACTCCTCTGTTTGTATCCTGGGACACTATCACCCTTCATGTAAATGTGCTTTATTTTGCTCTTATCTGCCCCTATTTTACTGCATTTAATCCTGTACTTCAGAATACTGTAATCTGCCAAGTGCTTAACCTGTAGTACTTTGTATTTAATCATATCCTGATGTAACTATCACTATTTAATCATACCCTGATGTAACTATCACTATTATCTGCTGTATTATTGAATTGTGGTTGTCACACTTATACTTTGCTTGAACAAAAGTTATTGTATTTCTTGCTCTTATTGTATTACTTGTATTGTAACACTTGAAATGTATTTGCTTACGATTGTAAGTCGCCCTGGATAAGGGTGTCTGCTAAGAAATAAATAATAATAATAATAATCATTCGATCTCTGTCACAGTGGGTCATTCCATAGTTGTTGTTTGTCTGTAACAGTGAACTGCTTTACTATTTAAAATAGTCAAGTGGTAATTTGTGCAGTGAGGACTGCAGACTACTAAAGGACACTTTTTTTACATTAAATAGCTGACAAATATTCACATTTGTAAATAGTAAGACATTTATTTTAATTAGGTTGTACCAAATGATAGTAGGTTTTCGTTTGCAGTGAATCAAGCAATCCGCTTATAAGAGTCATTTTGGGGCAAACTGACTACATGTAATGTGGTACTTGATCAAGTGCAATGACGTGTAAAGCCAAGAAATCAGTTTTTGAATTTGAATTTGATCACATCTCACGTGATTAGGCACGTACGCCGTGTGGATTGTGCAATGATGCAGGAAACACTGCGTTGTTTGTAATCAAACATGACTGCGCCACTGCATTGTGTAGGTATGTTATTTGTGTTCTCTGTTAGTGAAAATTTGTTTTAATAAAGTGAATACACATTCATTGAATACATACGGAGTACAGCAGTGTTTTTGTGTGATATGCATGTAGAGGGAGTGGGACTATGGTGCAGTGAGGAGGAGGAGAGGAGGGATTGCAGAGCTTTGCATCTCCGCTTAATGAAAAACTGTGAGATTTGCAACGCAACAGAAAATAAGTAAGCCACAGATGCTTAAATGCAGTGGTTGTCCTGACAGTAAAATACTGTACTGTAATGTCTTTTTAATTCATAGGCCATTATACTTAACACCACAGGGCAGTTAAACTAGGCACCCTCACGAGACGATCGCTTCTCAAGTATACTTAGGGCTTCCGATTTTCGGTTTTAACTGATAAAACCCGATTTAAACACCCCCGATCCAAAAAAATTAAATCGGTGGATAGCCAATAAACACCGTAAAACACAGTAAAAACTGTGGAAATGGTTAATCTATTCATGTTGACTTTACCCTTTTCACATTTAAAAAAATAAAACCTACTACAAAAATAATAATAAATACATTTCACTGTGCTGCTGGGCAATGTCCCGCCTTCCTGACTTGTATCTGAGCACATTCCTACATTTCTATTGGAGACTCCGCTTGCAAGATTTAAAACGAGATTACAATCAGGATAGAGGCTTGTTAGCGGGATTTAAAGCTGTATTACAGTTAAGACACGGAAGATTTAAAACAGAATTGTGGCAAAATGTACAAAAATGCCTACACACAAAAACCGCAGAAAAATGTGCCCGTGATCGCAGTGATTATGTTGTGGAAGACAGCAAAGGAAAGAAGGTACAACTTAAGTGTGCAAGTACTGTCAAGTTACTATACATATTTTGACAGAAAAAAAAAAAAAAAAAAAAAATGTTCAAGCATTAAAACTCGAAAATAACTAAAAATAAACACCGAAAAATACAAATAATAAAACACAAAAAACAGAAGCCCTAACTATAAGGTATTCAAAGTTTCCAAGTTTATGAGTCATATCGAACCCTTTGCAAAACCTGATTGGCAGTTAAGATGCTGAGCGATTGGAATATGTGGCATATTTACCCGCTGTTCTTCCCCAGTAAATCACGTTGGGCCGGGCTAAATACAAGTGGGGCTTGCATAGGGGTTGCCCCTTGTCAGGTACCGGCAGAGAAATCTGTGGCCCAAAGTGATTTAACCCGTTAAATTCAAGGCTACTTTTTCAACATTGACAAATACATTTATGCACTAAAAGCCAGCGAATAAGAAGCTGAGCGAATGAGAATCTGGCGAATAAGAAGCTGGCGAATAAGAAGCCAACTTCAGCCTCGTCTCTTAAACCACAGACGTGTGAAACGTTTGTATGTAAATGGTATGTGTGTATAGTAAAAAAAAGTGCTCTATTCCTAAACAGCAGTGTTTATACCTCATTATACCTGGACTCTTGACTCTGGACCGGAGGGTTGTGGGTTCAATCCCAGGTGAGGGACACTGCTGTTGTACCCTTGAGCAAGATATTTTACCTAGATTCAGTATAAACAATTGGTAATTGTATGTAAACATAATGTGATATAATTGTGACAATTGTAAGTTGCCCTGGATAAGGGTGTCTGCTAAAAAATAAATAATAATAATTTAAATGCAATCTGCTGAACTATTTGCATTTGACTTGTATTTATATATTCTGAAGAATTTGGGAAAGTGTGGCGGAGTGTCCCGCCCTTATGTATTTATTTATTGCACTATGTAACACAATTTTTGTTCCTGGGTAGTAAGTGTTATTTCCTAATTGCTTATGCCTCAAAAGTATAGAAAATGGCTATTATTCCCCACAAACTTTGCTTTTGTGACCAGGACAGTGATATTTTGAGATTTACCTATTTCCAATGAGAAAATGGGTGAATTTGTGTCTTTTCGTTCACATAAAGTCAGAAAAAAACAACATATGAATCCAAATTAACATGTATTTATACTACAGTAATACAAAAATGACTACAAAAGATTTAGAAGTGAGTAGTTTTTGAGATTTTAGATTTATGATTATACTGTAAATCACTTTCACGAATCAGCCCCCAAATGTAGTGTCCCATCATGTTCTCGTTATACTGTCCTTGGTAGCGGCGTTCAAAGTCCAGTATATCCTGGTGGAAGCGCTCGCCTTGCTCCTCCGAGTACGCTCCCATGTTCTCCTTGAATTTATCAAGATGAGCATCAAGGATATGGGCTTTGAGGGACAGCCTACAGCCCATTGTGCCGTAGTTCTTCACCAGAGTCTCAACCAGCTCCACATAGTTTTCGGCCTTGTGATTGCCCAGGAAGCCCCGAACCACTGCGACAAAGCTGTTCCAAGCCGCTTTCTCCTTACTAGTGAGCTTCTTGGGGAATTCATTGCACTCCAGGATCTTCTTTATCTGTGGTCCGACGAAGACACCGGCTTTGACCTTTGCCTCAGACAGCTTAGGGAAGAAGTCTTGAAGGTACTTGAAGGCTGCCGACTCCTTATCTAGAGCTCTGACAAATTGTTTCATAAGGCCCAATTTGATGTGCAGTGGTGGCATCAGCACCTTCCGGGGGTCCACCAGTGGCTCCCACTTGATGTTGTTCCTCCCCACAGAGAACTCGGTCCGCTGTGGCCAGTCTCGCCTGTGGTAGTGCGCCTTGGTGTCCCTGATAGCAGATAGCAGGGAAACTTGGTAAAACCGCCTTGGAGACCCATCAGGAATGCCACCATTTTGAAGTCTCCTATGACCTCCCAGCTGTACTCGCATTACTTCAAGGCGTCCAGCAAGGTCTTGATGCTGTTGTAATCCTCTTTGAGGTGCACCGAGTGAGCCAGGGGAAGAGACGAGTACTTGTTACCATTATGGAGCAGCATGGCTTTGAGGCTCCTGGATGAGCTGTCAATGAAGAGGCGCCACTCATTCTGGTTACAGGCGATTCCGATTGCCTCGAACAGACTGGTCACATTGTGGCAGAAGCAGAGCCCATCTTGACGGGTGAAGAAGCTGGAAAAAGGTTGGTGACGCTTCCTCTGATCTGCGACGTACACACTTTCATTCAACAAGTTCCACTGCTTGAGCCTAGACATCAAAAGCTCGGCATTGGACTTGGTGAGACCAAGATCTCTAATCTGTAATTTGGTTGGGGTAGTATGGGTTTCTCTCCTCAGCTCCACCTCTGAAATTGTCATCTGGATCTACAACATCTTCCTCGCTCTCTGACTTGCTGCTCTCTTTAAAAGACGGCTGCTCTCTCTCCGGAGGAGTGGGTACCGGGGCGATGGATGAAGGAAGGTCCGGATACGTGATAGCAGATGCATTCTTGCCAGTCCGACATTTGGAAGGGTCCACCATGCAGAAGTAGCAGTTGCTTGAGTGGTCAGTGGGTTCCCGCCAAATTGAACTGAACTGAACTGGTGGGCTTAAGGCCCCTGTATTTATACTACTATTTATATTACTGGAAAGTTCTAGAAAGTTCTAGTAGTTACTCCAAGTTTACTCAGCACTGAATCTATCTGGAATGTTCTGGAAAATAGGTAAATTTCAAAATATCACTGTCCTGGTCACAAAAGCAACGTTTGTGGGGAATAATAGCCATTTTCTATACTTTTGAGGCATAAGCAATTAGGAAATAACACTACCCAGGAACCAAAAAAATAAAAATTTGTTACACGGTGTTATTATTTGTATTTGTTTGCGGCAGGGATAAAAGCGCAGCGTCTTTTGTTATTTGTTTTTTATATTTAAAAACCCGTGAGGATGCGTGGCTGATCAGCTACTGATCATTTAACTAGTTGACAGTTACGCATCCTTACCAAACGCGTGCAGACTGTGGCAGAGGGGTGATAAGATAATTAACAGCTAGTTAACCCCTCGGCTTGTTACCCCCTCAGTTACAGGGTACGAGGGAGAAGTGGAGCTCCCGCTGCCGCCTCCATGGCCAGGGGCTCCCCTCCCAAGTTCGCCTCCGGAGGGTCCACTGCTGCTGCTGCTGCCGTCGTCTCCCGAGGGTCTGCTGCTGCTGCCGTCGCTTCCCGAGGGTCCGCTGCTGCTGCCGTCGCCTCCCGAGGGTCCGCTGCTGCTGCCGTTGCCTCCCGAGGGTCCGCTGCTGCTGCCGTTGCCTCCCGAGGGTCCGCTGCTGCTGCCGTCGTCTCCCGAGGGTCCGCTGCTGCTGCCGTCGCCTCCCGAGGGTCCGCTGCTGCTGCCGTCGCCTCCCGAGGGTCCGCTGCTGCTGCCGTCGCTTCCCGAGGGTCCGCTGCTGCTGCCGTTGCCTCCCGAGGGTCCGCTGCTGCTGCCCTCGCCTCCCGAGGGTCCGCTGCTGCTGCCGTCGCTTCCCGAGGGTCCGCTGCTGCTGCCGTTGCCTCCCGAGGGTCTGCTGCTGCTGCCCTCGCCTCCCGAGGGTCCGCTGCTGCTGTTGCCTGCTGAGGGTCTGCAGCTGCTGCCGTCGCCTACCAAGGGTCCTGTTTTGCCTGGGGTCGCTACCAGTCCTGCCATGCGGCAGGAAATACTGTGGCTGGAGCTCCATGAAGGGCAGCTACCAGCCATGAAGAAGGGGGGGAGGTCAGGAGACCAGCTCCCCCCGCAGCAATTTCACTGCAGGAGAAAGGGTGGCCGGAGCCCCACGGCGGGGAGCTGCCGGCCATGAAAAAGGGGGGGCAGGTCAGGAGACCACCCCCAAAGTTTTTTTGGCCAGAGGAGCCGGCCTGTGCGCGGGCCATCGGAACGCTACGGCTGTTTGGGTGGAAGAAGGACATCCCACCGTGGCCGCCACCTTTGGCCCGTTGCTGCCCCTGTTCCTGCGCCGGGACTGTGGGGACTAAAGGGGGAGGTGGCCGAAAAGGCCATGTGTGCTGCGCACAAGGGGGGGGGGGCATGTGTGGTGGAGTGTCCTGCCCCTATGTATTTATTTATTACTATTTGTATTTGTTTGCGGCGCGGATAAAAGCGCCGTGTCTTTTGTTATTTGTTTTTTATATTTAAAAACCTGTGAGGATGCGTGGCTGATCAGCTACTGATTATTTAACTAGTTGACAGTCACCTTACCAAACGCGTGCAGACTGTGGCCGAGGGGTAATAAGATAATTAACAGCTAGTTAACCCCTCGGCCAGAGTATAAGAACCTGCAGCTGTCCATGCTGCAGGGTGGGGGTGTACGGAGAGGAGGTATGGGGAGATAGAGAGGAAACAGAATATAAAAACAATTGCTAAAACGTGCTGGATTAGCCAGCACGACACTTACTTGTTTGTCTGTCTGGTTTGTTTGGCTCTTGTGCCTTTTTATTTAGTGTTTTGTTATTGTTTAAATCTTTTGTTTTGTTTATTTGATTTATAAACACGCTGAGTGCCGTAGCATTCAGCTTCACCCGCCCATCCACTGTTTTGGTTCAGTTACTTCCTGGTCCGTGAAATCACCACACCTCAGCACTGCAAGCCATCCTGCCACAGAAAGCTTCAAAATATTTCAATTTTAAACACTTTTCAATAATAATGCTCATAATAAAGTAGAGAGACTTTTCAGTATTGCTGGTAAAGTTGATTAACCTGAAAGATGCAAACTAAAGGACACTTTTGAGAACTTCATGTTTATTAAACATAACAAACAAAACAAGTAAAAATAATAATTGTGCAATGCACACATATATAAATATATACATATATCTCACCATTGATGTCAGTTTTTCAGAAACCTGGCCCTGCCACTGTGTCTGCTGTTTGTGTTCCAACTCAATTATTCTCAATTATTAAATTGATCCCCCAATTGAACTAACAATTAGTGACTTAATGCAATGTCAGAAATAACTTGAAATATCCAACTCGTTTGCCTGCTTTCACAAACCCTGATCAGCACTAATCTTGGACAACTTTACCTGAGTTAACATTAGGTAGTCCTAGATTAGTGTTAATTGAGGCCTGTGCAGCCAGCCATTTCTACAAATAATTTAAATGCTGTGATTAGACATTTTATTCATTCAATTGAAGGTTCAATTCGTAATTTAAAGCTCAGTTGGAACACAAATCAGCAAACAGTGGAGCGTGGAGCGAAGCGATCAAAAAAAGGCGCCAAGTTAGAAGCAAGAATTGTGTGAATCTTTGGCCCCAGCACCTTTCCAATTGTGCCTATTTGCTTGATGCTTGACAAGATTGGCCTAATTGCTTCTCCTAACTTGGGCTTTTGTGTTTGATATCACCCCTTTAAACGGCTGTTGCATTTTTCTAACTTGTTTTTTTTACAATTCACAACACACAGATGATAGAATCCTTCTGGTCCTCTATTACCACCCTACCAACAGAAAGATACAGACAATTGCCCGAAACGTCCTGAAAATAAAAGATTTTTTAATCATTTAAACCTTTTTATTCATATGCCATATATATATATATATATATATATATATATATATATATATATATATATATATATAATATATAGTAAGACAGCAGGGAGGGGGTTCAATCCTCTGTGATGAGTCAAAGGGGTTTCGGTCTGTAATTCAGCCTCCCGACAGTAGAAGGCATCAAACCAACTTGGGACTTCCCTTACCAAGATCTCGTGACCATGATGAAAGTCATCTTTATGAGGGGCGGCACCTTGGTGAGGGGCGGAAGTATGAGTATGTAAATTCCAGCCACTGGAGTCACGTGAGGTTCAAGGACACCTGTCAGTTGGAATTGGTGTTCCACTGACTACCGGAGCGGGGCTTTGCATACTAAAGGGAATGTGCTACTGTGTCCGTGGTTGGTCCCACAAAGTGTAGGCGGAGGAAAGGCTGGAGGGAGAGAAGCACTGCCGGGTTCTCGTCGCTTTTATTTTCATGGTCGGAAGCTTTACTCACGTTGTTCTCTTGGTTCTGATTCTTTTCTTTTTTTTTATTCAGCATATCAAGAAGAGGACTAAGAAGCTTCCGATCCTTTTGTTTTGTTTCTCCAGCACTCCCTCCCTCACATCCTTCTTTTGTTTTGTTTTTTTGGTTTTTTTTTTACGTGTAAATATTAATAAAGAAATTTTTTTACACGTAAAGTACTGTCTGGAAATTCCATTATTACTCACACGCCTCACACGTGGTGTCATTGTGGGAGATGGATCCAGCTACAGTCTTGGCAATGTTTAGGGAGCAGGAGGAGAAGCGAGAGGAGGGAGATACGGCGCCAGGAACAGCTCGCCCAGTTCTTTGGACAGCTGGTGGAGAAAATTTCGACACCAGCATCGGAAACAGCGGTTGCCCGGATGTTTGCAACACAACTGAAGTTACAAAAGATGACTCCGGAAGATGATCCCGAGGCTTTTCTAGTCACCTTTGAGAGAGTGGCAGAAGCAGCAGGGGGGCCCAAGGAACACTGGGCCATGAAACTGGCACCTTGCTTGACAGGGGAAGCTCAAGCAGCGTATATGGCATTAATGGCCACAGAGGCAGCGGATCATGCCAAAGTAAAAGAAGCTATTCTCTCACACCTCTGGATCACAGAAGAAACATACCGGCGCCGCTTCCGGGAATACCAGCTGTCCGAGGGGGTGCGGCCCCGGGTTGCGGGACAGTATCTCCTGGATCAATGCACCCGGTGGTTAAACGGAATCAACCTACTACTCTCGAGAAAGCCATCATCCTGGCGGAGGCATATGAAGACACGAACGAAGGCGCCGTCCCTGACCCCACTCCTGCCCCTAAGCCAACCTGGACCAACCAATCAATGAAGCCCAGAGGAGGTAACCAGACCTTTAGACCATGGAGGCCGAGGTTAGCCCCATCTTGGGCGAGAGGAAAACCCCCTAACCTGTCGGTCACTGACTCACAGGACAAACAAACTCTGTTGGTGCCTTCTACCCCAGTGAGTTACAGGTGTAATGAGCCCGGACATATTGCCAGGGATTGTCCGATGATGGAAGTGGACCTGGCAAAAAGATCCTGGTCAGCGGTAACAGGTAGGAACATTGGGGAATGTCGGGAGGGCCCTTATCAATTAAGAGTACAGGTCGGGGACAAGAGTTCTTACGCATTTGCGGACTCTGGGTGTGCATAGACATTGATTCGACAAGCTCTCTTGGAGGGGGTAACCTGGGAGCCACAGGGTAAAGTGGCTATTTCCTGTATCCATGGAGAAACTCGGGTTTATCCCACCACTAAAGTTAAACTTACTGTTGATGGTTATTCAGCTTACGTTAAAGTGGCTGTAGCACAATGTTTGCCATACCCTGTTCTCCTGGGAAGAGACTGGCCGTTTTTTGATCGTATTTTAGGTCAGGAAATGGTCTTAGTTTCTACCAGGGGACAATCTAAGCAACGGGAGAAAACAATTGGCGAGATTTTCCCATTGCAAACCAACCTTTTTAACCCTAAAATCCGCCCCAGAAAAACAAAAAGAGAGTGTAGGGTGGAAAAATATGAGGGAACTCTGAGACGACAAGGGGAGGGGTCTGACTCAAAGGTAAATCAATCTCGTAAACGGCAGGGTAAGGGAGTAGGTGTTCAGTGTGACCGGGGCTGCGAGGTTACTGATATGGAAGGTCACATAATACAAGACACCCCTCTCAGTGTACCTAACCATTGGGACCGAGCTATTGACCTGGGATATGAACAACAAAATGATCCCACGTTACAATATGCTTGGAAACGGGTTAGATATGTTGAGGGGAAGGATATGCAGGAAGGACAACCAGTGGTATTTCCGCATTTTTCTGTATCTGGACACTTATTATATAGAATAACCCGGGCTCCCGGGACGGGACAGCTCGTAAAACAGTTATTGGTTCCTGGGCCTTTTCAGTCGGAAGTCATGAGATTAGCGCATGACATTCCATTTTCAGGTCATTTAGGAACTGAAAAGACCCAGGAACGAATTCTGGCCCGTTTTTTTTGGCCAGGGGTTTACAGTCTTGTGCGGAAGTATGTATCTGAGTGTCCAGAATGTCAATTAGCTGCCCTGAAGTTAGTTCGCCCCGCACCTCTGGTCCCACTGCCCATTATTGGAGTACCGTTTGAGAGGATTGTTGTAGATTTAGTAGGCCCTCTGGAGGGAGCAGACTCAGGGTATCGGTATATTTTGGTAGTAGTGGACTACGCAACACGATATCCAGAAGCTGTTCCCTTACGCTCTATGAATGCAGAAGTAGTAGCAAATGAATTGGTAAAAATATTCTCTAGGGTGGGAATCCCGAAAGAAATTCTCACTGATCAGGGCACTAATTTTATGTCTGGCTGTATTCAGCAATTATACAAATTATTAAAAATTCGTTCAATTCGAACCTCAGTTTTTCATCCTCAAACAGATGGGCTTGTTGAACGATTTAATCAGACTTTAAAAAGTATGCTGCGTCGCTTTGTAGAGCAAGAAAAACGCAATTGGGCCAAGCTGCTTCCCTACTTGCTTTTTGCAGTTCGTGAGGTACCACAATCTTCAACGGGATTTTCCCCGTTTGAGCTCTTATACGGTCGGCAGCCGCGGGGTATCTTGGATCTCATAAAAGAAGGTTGGGAAGAACAGTCAAAAGAGTCTAAAAATGTAGTAAAATATGTGTTACAGTTGCGCGATCGCTTAGAATTAGTCGGTCGATTGGCGCATGATAATCTCAAAGTGGCACAGCAGAAGCAGCAGCAAAGCTACAATAAAAATGCAAGAATCAGGAACTTTCGGCCTGGAGACAAAGTGTTGTTGTTGCTTCCCTCATCGGAATCTAAGTTGTTTGCTAAATGGCAGGGTCCATTTGAGGTTATTCGAGCGATTGGAAAAGTAAATTATGAGATCCGACAGCTTGGGCGTCGGAAAGAAAATCAAATTTATCACGTTAATCTCCTCAAACCGTGGAAAGAACGGGAGGTCCATTTTATATTTCCTGCACAAGAGGGAGAGGACTTTGGACCCTCAATTGAGCCAGTGTCAGCAATTGAGGTCCCGATGGGGGAACAATTAACTCTTGATCAGCGCAGAGAGGTAAGCGATCTAATTAATATGTTTGCTGATGTGTTTTCTAACGTGCCTGGAAGAACGCATTTGATCGAACATGCTATTATCACTCCGCCAGGTCTAAGAGTCAGACAGAAACCGTATCGCATTCCAGAGAGTCGGAGAGATTCTGTTCGGAGGGAGGTGGAGTGTATGTTGAAACTTGGGGTAATTGAACCTTCCCGAAGCGAGTGGTGTAGCCCAATTGTACCAATAGACAAACCAGATGGGTCACTACGGTTATGTATAGACTTTAGGAGGGTGAATGCTATCTCTAAGTTTGATGCATATCCCATGCCTTGAGTAGATGAACTCTTAGACAAGCTGGGGCGAGCCCGGTTTATTTCAACCTTGGATCTGACGAAAGGATACTGGCAGATTCCATTAACTAAAGCCTCTCGTGAGAAAACGGCATTTTCAACCCCAGAGGGTCTTTTTCAATTTCGCACTATGCCGTTCGGACTTCATAGAGCTCCTGCTACCTTCCAGAGACTGATGGACAGGGTATTACAATCTCATCGAGAGTACGCTGCTGCGTATATCGACGATGTAGTTATTTATAGTTCTTCCTGGAAAGAACATTTGAATAGATTAGAAGCCATCTTACAGTCTCTGAGGAAAGCGGGTCTCACAGCGAACATGGCAAAGTGCGCTATTGGAAAAGAAGAAACTAAATATTTAGGTTTCATAATGGGTAAGGGTAGAGTGAAACCGCTGGTTTCAAAAGTCCAGGCTCTGTTGGATTCACCGGTACCTACCACAAAAACCCAGGTGAGATCATTGTTAGGGTTGGCCAGTTATTACCGCCGCTTTATTCCACACTTTTCCACTATAGCCGCCCCTCTCACTGATCTCACTAAAAAGAACGCTCCAAATAAAATTAAATGGAGTGCAGAGTGTCAGACGGCCTTTGAATCTATTAAAACTAATTTGAGTCAGGCCCCAGCATTAGTAAGCTCGGATTTCAGCCGAGAGTTCATCCTTCAGACAGATGCATCGCAGACTGGTCTGGGGGCGGTTCTGTCCCAGGAGAGAGATGGTATAGAACACCCGATATTATACATCAGTCAGAAGTTACTGCCCAAGGAACAGAGGTATTCAGTAGTGGAGAAGGAATGCCTGGCAGTAAAGTGGGCTATGGAGTCCTTAAAATACTATCTTCTGAGACGACCCTTTGTACTCATCACAGATCACGCCCCTTTAAAGTGGTTAGACACAATGAAGGATTCAAACGCTAGGATTACGCGGTGGTACCTGGCGCTCCAACCCTTCGTCTTTCAAATAAGGCATCGTGCGGGTAAGTTACACCAAAACGCTGATTTTTTTTCCCGGGAGGGAGGGAAAAAGGAGGGGTTAGAGGTTTCCGAGTGTTCCTTCGGCTCCACTCTGAGGGGTGGGATATGTGATGAGTCAAAGGGGTTTCGGTCTGTAATTCAGCCTCACGACAGTAGAAGGCATCAAATCAACTTGGGACTTCCCTTACCAAGATCTCGTGACCATGACGAAAGTCATCTTTATGAGGGGCGGCACCTTGGTGAGGGGCGGAAGTACGAGTATGTAAATTCCAGCCACTGGAGTCATGTGAGGTTCAAGGACACCTGTCAGTTAGAATTGGTATTCCACTGACTACTGGGGCGGGGCTTTGCATACTAAAGGGAACGTGCTACTGTGTCCGGGGTTGGTCCCACAAAGTGTAGGCGGAGGAAAGGCTGGAGGGAGAGAAGCAGTGCCGGGTTCTCGTCGCTTTTATTTTCACGGTCGGAAGCTTTACTCACGTTGTTCTCTTGGTTCTAATTCTTTTCTTTTTTTTATTCAGCATATCAAGAAGAGGACTAAGAAGCTTCCGTTCCTTTCGTTTTGTTTCTCCAGCACTCCCTCACATCCTTCTTTTTTTTTTTTTTTTTCACGTGTAAATATTAAAAAAGAAAAATTTTTACACGTAAAGTACTGTCTGGAAATTCCATTATTACTCACACGCCTCACATCCTCCCTGCAGAAAATGTGTGTAGACACATTTGTTTAGTTTAATTGTCTATTGTTTTATTGTTTAATTGTTTAATTTTCAGTTAATTATTTGATTGTTAATTATCCCCTGCACCTGGTGGTAATTGTTAATTAGAACCAGGTGCAGGGTATTTAAGAGAGGCAGTCAGTCTGCTCAGGACTGCTGTGGAGAAGGAAGCAAAAGGCGGTGTGCTCTGTTTCCAGGCAGTCACCCTTGTGAGTACGAAGCGGTAAGAGTGTATTCTGTTTATGACAGGTAAACGGTTTAGCCATCCTGTGGGATAGTCAGGGACCTGCCTGTTGTTTAGTTAGTGCTCCAAAGGAGCTAGATGTTTGTTTTGGTTTTTGATTTTGTGTTTGTTTATTAAAAATAGCGCAACCGTGATTAAAAATCCATAATCTGTGTCCTGGGTCAGTGTTCTTAAAGGGGCAACGAACGACTGTGATTGGCGGCCCGTTTACAATATATATATATATATATATATATATATATATATATATATATATATATATTGTAAAAGATCACGCCACACGGGTTCGTGCCCCTTTTAAAATTACGACTCAGCACAACAGAAATGGATTTTTTTTAAAGCGCGGTTGCGCTATTTTTTTAATAACACAAAAATAAACATATACAAAACAAAAACCTAACTCCATCCTGGAGCACTGACTACACAGGTTGTTCCCTGACTAACTTGCAGGACGGCTAAGCTGTTTACCTGTCACCACCAACAAAATACACACGCTTAACACAGCACTTTTTTTTAAACTGCATGGAAGCAGAGCACCTTTTCTGCCTCCGTCTACTCAGCAGCCCCGATCAGATTAACTGATCCTCTCTTATACCCTGCCCTGGTCCCAATTACTAATTACTGCCTAGGTGCAGGGGATAATTAAATAATAAAACAGTTAAATTAAACAATAAAACAATTAACAAAAACTAATTAACAGAAAAACAAAACAATTAAACAATAAAGGTGCATTTCTTTCGCTTCAGGGAGGCTTTAACCCCCTCCCTGCTGTCTCACATTCCCACTGCTGTTACACTATATCTATCTATATATATATAATATATATATATATATATATATAATATATAATTAGGGCTGTCAATCGGTAACAATTTGATTGGTTGATTTAGGGGCATTAGTTGATTAATCAGTAGATTAATCTGTGCACATTTTTAATAAAGGCAACGATCTTATAGCAGCTGTGCTGCATAATAATACTAAAAAATCAATAAAAAAAATGCCCAATGGGAATTTGGTCTTTTTAAAAGCATTTATATGCTTACACACACATATATATATATATATATATATATATATATATATATATATATATATATATATATATATGTGTGTGTGTGTGTAAGCAGTAAGGCACTTCCAGATCTAGCGGGCTTCTATTTTGCATAGGTGCCTGCTGGAACGTTGACATGCTTAACTGTGAATTACATTTTAAATCAATCTGCGCATAAATACTGGCTTTAACCCTTAACATTCTGATACACAACTAATCTGATAACATAAAAAGCTACTAAACATTGATACTTTCTGACGCTGGTCTAGCGTCTACCTGTTATGGTGGCACAGTAAGGGCAGATATTATAAGAGGAAGGGGTTTGGCAATTGCTTCCAAGTAGCTTTTCTGATTGGTGCAACAGAAAGATTGACACTGGGGCGGGTTTTGTTTTCGGTCGATCTGCCGCTTCATTGGTGCACTTTGGTACGGTATCAGTTCCACAGTGTAATAGTTAATGACAAGTGTTTTTTTTTTTTTTCTGAATTTTGTTATATATTTTTTTAATAAAATGGCATCTATAAACAAAGGAATGAAGCAAAAACACGTTTGGAAATATTTTGAGGAACAGGACGAGAAAACTGTGGTATGTAATAATTATGCCAAACAAAATTGCCGTACCACAAACAAAAAGTTCAATGCTTCATCATTTGAAATGAAAACATTCAGAAATTATGTGGATGGAGTTTTAAAAAAAAAGCAAAAATCCATAATAAACAGAACGCTTCAGCTGACATTTATTTAGCTCTTACATCCCTGTGAATACTTAGAACACGATATTAAAAGGACGTTTTTTGGGGGCTTTTTTTAAATATTAATACAAAGAACACATACGTGGACAGGCGCTATAAAATCGTTATATTAAAAAGAAATTATTAAAAATGTGTACAGATGAATCTACCGGTTAATCAACTAATGTCATAAAATTAACTCATCAAAAATGTGAATCGAGTGACAGCCCTAAATTTCAATATATACTTTGGTGTGTATGTTTTTTATTTATTTATTTTACTTTGTAGTTAAGTCTTTGCTATGTTCAAACGTTATTTGCTTATTTAGGGTTTCATTGCTTAGAAAATATTAACCCGATCTGTCAATATAAATCATAATGTCATATAAAGAGTGTGTGTGTGTAGATATGGTTTAAACGCTGACACCAGCATAGCATTTAAACGTTCATTAAAATGTACCAAAAGCACATCCCTAAACGTTAACAGTTTATTTTTATATTTTAGAATAGAGGCAAACATAGCTGGCCCATTTTATAAATATACATATATATATATATATATATATATATATATATATATATATATATATATATATATATATAGATATATATATATATAAACAATAAAAATGTACAAATAATATAATAGCCCAAATTATTATTTTTATAGGATGTCTGTACACGTTGGGGTTCCATAGCAGCAATGTTATAGAGATTTCTTTAGAAGCAGGAAGCAGTGTTTGCAAAAGACATCAAGCTCTGGAGTTTAATGCCATCTGTAAAAGATCTACCAACACTAGAAGACCTTGAATTTGTGCTCCTGCCTCTTGAAAGGTTTAGTGACATATTTAGTGGGGACACAGTATGTCACTGTGTCCTCCCTCCAACCTGTGTAGTCGTATCTTGATGGTCTGCTTACTCCGCTGGAGAGTGTCCCATGGTAAAAGAGCTTAAGTGGACAATCACGTTTGGTTTTAAAGAGAGATTTGCCAATTTCACTGTAATTCAGCACAACAGCATGTTTCTTGATCCTCACGTTCGTGCACTTATGTTAAATGATGAACACAGACATGCTCAAAATAAAGTATTAAAAATAAAGCATTGTTGCTGGAATTTAAGTTTCAAAACACCAAAATGAATTCAACTTAACTAAGATCTCGGTTAAGTACTTACTAACGTGTTACTGTATGTCCTATTTGCTTTTAAATAGTAAACTATTCTATTCTATTATTTTGGTTAAGGTCAACTGAATCCCACTTAAAATCTATCCGAGGGAAGTTTTATTGTGGCAAATTACTTCTTGAAGAAGCCTTGACCATATTTATTTAGCAATTAATTTATTTATTTGATATATGGTCGCCTGAAAAATAAAATGGTTGCCTATTATTGCACTTCATTTAAATAGCTAGTTGCAGCCAAATATTCTATATGACAGTAAACTGCACTGTATTGAGATGGTGAGTCTTTCATATCCCCTTGTTTGGATTTAACCTCTACTGATAGTGTCCTGCTCTCATGGGGAATCCAACTTGTGCCTTTGACTTGGGTAGGTTTTCTGATGGAGTGTGACGGAAATATGAGTTCTGGTTGTAAATCTCCCTCCCGACCTGTGAGGGCGTTAAGTAGCAAAAGGGAAAGGCTTTGGACGGGTTCGCCTGACAGTTCATTCCCTGGGTTGGAAAGTCAGTCAGCCTGGAAAAAGGCAAGGCTCCGTTGCAGGAACGTATTGACCCGGAAGGTAAATGAGGTAGCAGCTGCAGGCAATAGAGTCAGCTGTAATCGTTTACCAAGGGGTCATGCATGATTGCATAAAGGGGGCCAGAGAATTGTAAATCTTTTCCTTCGCTTGGGTTCAGAGATGCACGGAACTGGAAGGACCGGGAGAGTTCCCAAAAAGAAAAAAAAAATATTTGTGAGTGTTTTGTTTGTTTGTAGCACTGTTAATAATTGTTTTTTGTTTGTAAATTCACTAGACGGCTAACACGTCTCCGGAGCTGTCGCCTTGGGCCAGCACTACCCGGAACAACAACACCACAGTCACTGTTATTTGATATCACCCACTTTGAGCACTACTGCACGCACTCAGACTGGTGATTTGTGTTCACAAACCCACCACGTGTGCCTTGGACCCCCTCCCCACTCACCTCTTTCAAGCTGCTGCTCCTGCTCTACTCCCCTTCATCTCCTCCCTCCTCAACACCTCTCTAGTTTCTGGTATCTTTCCCTCTGCCTTCAAAAAAGCCTCTATCACTCCCCTCCTCAAAAAACCTACCCTCGACCCCACCTCCCTCCAGAGCTACCGTCCTGTCTCCCTCCTACCCTTCCTCTCCAAAACCCTCGAGCGGACTGTACACCGCCAGCTCTCTGCTTTCCTGTCCAACCACTCTCTGCTTGACCCTCTCCAATCTGGCTTCCGCTCTGCTCACTCCACTGAAACCGCCCTCCTGTCTGTCATCAACTCACTTAAGTGTGGCGGAGCTGCCTCTCTCTCCTCTGTCCTAATTCTCCTCGACCTCTCCGCTGCCTTTGACACTGTTGATCACTCTATTCTACTATCATCTCTTGCTGACCTGGGGATCTCTGGCACTGCTCTGGCCTGGTTCTCCTCCTACCTCTCCAACCGCACTTACCAGGTAACCTGGCGTGGAGCAACCTCCACACCTCACCCTCTCTTAACTGGAGTCCCCCAAGGGTCAGTCTTGGGTCCTCTCCTGTTCTCTCTCTACACCCGCTCCCTGGGCCCCCTCATCGCATCCTATGGTTTCTCATACCATTTCTATGCTGATGATGCTCAGATTTTCCTCTCCTTCCCCACCTCTGACTCCACCATCTCCTCCCGTATCTCTACCTGTCTGTAGGCTATTTCCTCCTGGATGCACTTGCATCACCTCAAACTCAACCTCTCTAAATCTGACCTCCTTTTCTTTCCCTCCTCCTCCCCCTCCTCTGATCTCTCTATCTCTGTTCCTCTGGAATCTACCACACTCTCTCCCTCTTCCTCAGCTAAGAACCTTGGAGTCACCCTGGACCCCTGCCTCTCTTATTCCCAGCACATCTCCACTGTGGCACGCACTTGCCGATTCTTCCTGAGCAACATCCGAAGAATCCGACCCTTCCTCACCAACTATGCTACCCAGCTCCTGGTCCAGGCCCTGGTACTCTCCCGCCTAGACTACTGCAACTCCCTTCTGGCTGGCCTCCCTGCGTCCGCCACCCGTCCGCTCCAGCTCATCCAGAACTCTGCTGCCCGCCTGGTGTTCTCTCTGCCTCGCTTCGCCCACGCTACTCCACTACTCCGCTCGCTCCACTGGCTCCCGATCACCGCTCGCATCCAGTTCAAGACTCTTGTACTAGCCTACAGATGCCTTGACCAGTCTGCACCCAGCTACCTCCAGACCCTCATCTCTCCCTACACCCCCACTCGACCTCTCCGCTCCGCCTGCACTAGAAGACTAGCTCTACCTCCGCTACGCTCCCCTGCCTCCAGAGCCCGCTCCTTCTCCACCCTTGCTCCGCAGTGGTGGAATGACCTTCCTACAGATGTCAGGACTGCCCAGTCCCTGACCACATTCCGGCGCCTCCTCAAGACTCACCTCTTCAAAGAGCACCTGTAGAACTCCTCTGTTTGTATCCTGGGACACTCTCACCCTTCATGTAAATGTGCTTTATTTTGCTCTTATCTGCCCCCTATTTTACTGCATTTAATCCTGTACTTCAGAATACTGTAATCTGCCAAGTGTTTAACCTGTAGTACTTTGTATTTAATCACATCCTGATGTAACTATCACTATTTAATCATATCCTGATGTAACTATCACTATTATCTGCTGTATTATTGAATTGTGGTTTGTCACACTTGTACTTTGCTTGAACAAAAGTTATTGTATTTCTTGCTCTTTGTTGTATTACTTGTATTGTAACACTTGAAATGTATTTGCTTACGATTGTAAGTCGCCCTGGATAAGGGCGTCTGCTAAGAAATAAATAATAATAATAATAATAATAATAATAATAATATTAATAATAATAATAATAATAGTATTGTGGGAGCAGATAACGTGTTATTATTTGTTTTGTTTACAAATCATAATTATTATTTTCCTGCCGAGCTTTACACCAGGGGTGTATTGCTGGAGGATTACTGTTTGGTCGCCAGACCAGGATTTGTGTAATAATAAAAAAATAACATTTCCAAATTGGATTACAGTTTTCACTTGTGATTATTTCTGCACTGCATCACCTCTGCATCTGTTCTTAATCAGCAAACACTTTGCCACATGGAGACAATGAGTTCTTCTGCTAACGCCTTTATTTCCCTTGCTGATTTTGGACTGTAGTGATATGTTTGCCAAATCATGAAGAGTGTCACAGACTTTTTCCACATTGTCACATTTTCGCTGCACATTCAGCATTGCGAGTTCTAGTCTGTGAGGGAGACAACAAAAAGCTACAAGCCATGAGGCATCCACTTTTAATTTAGCATAGACCACTGCCTACTTGCCCATGTTTACATTTGCCCCATCAGCCCCAAAGCCAACAGTTTCTTTTCTTCCACTGCTCCCCTGTCAATCCAAGGTCCTCAAAGAAATTTTCAATGGTTGCTTTTGCACCGAACCTAAACAATATGATTATTACCTGGATTCTTACTACTTTTCTGCCATAACATCTCATACGCATGCTTTCATTTTACTACCTCCTCTTGGCTTTGCTTACATTCCCTTTCTAAGCAACCTACTTCCGGACGTAGTTGCACTACTTACTTTTTTAATTCCATAGTACTATCTGCAGTAACCTTTCTCTCAGCTACCTGTGCACTCAGGGCAGTGTCTAATTCCTTCACCCTGGCTGTACGGTCAGTACACTTCTCTTTCTGTCTTTTACATTCTTTTTTAACTTTCTCAAACCTTCTCTCCATTTCATTTTTGCACATCATGCAAATAGAAGATGTACACATATCATTGTTTTGTACGCTTATGTGACTGATGTATGTTTTTATAACATGGCAAGGTTTTTAAGAGATGAAGATATATCAATAGTTGTGCAAAATGTCGTGGGTTACTTAGTGACTAATCATGAATGTTTGTGTAAAAACTTTATATGTCTTCTAAAATGTCCTAATCTTCTTGATAAACTGTGAATAAAACTTTTGAACTTCACACATGTCTCTGAGGTGTTATGATAAACTTTGAATAAAAACTTTTTGAACGACATATCTGTCGCAGTTGTGTTATTATGGTTAAAGATGACACATCAGCGTATGAAAAATATATATTACGATCCCTCAAATCCTGGAGGTTTAGGGGGTTTACAGACTCTTCAAAGAGCTCTGGGGTCTGAGGGGCCTAAAGTCTCTGAGAGGGTCTTAACTGACTTTTTATCAGAGCAAGACTCATATACGTTGCATAAACTTTAAAAGAAACACCGTATTTGTATCTAATATCGATACACAGTGGCAAGCTGATTTAGTGGACATGTCTAGCTTGTCAAAAGAAAATGGAGGTTACAAGTACATGTTAACATGTATAGATATCTTATCCAAATATGCATGGGTAATACCTTTGAAAAATAAGTCATCTAAGACGGTGACAGAGGATGGGAAGAAAGAGCTGCAGGAAGCAGCGGAAGCAGCAGCAGCAACAACAGCTGTAGCCCTCATCCTGCATGCCGGGCTGGGAGGAGGACAGCCACAACGGGGCAGTAGCCATCCCACTGCCACCGGGTTCCCCACCGTCCCGGGAAATATGGGACTGGCTGGTGCACCCCGAGGGGAACTTCGCCAGTGACCTCCCCTGGGTTATTCACGCGCTGCAGATGCGAGATGGGAAACGATGGGAGGACTGGGAGCAACAGCACAACCCGGCATCCGTTCGTGACCTCACCATGGTGGTGCTGGGGTACCTAGCTGCAGACATGGGAGGGATGCCTTCCAGTGAGCAAGAGGGAGAGGAGCAGTCGCTGCCCTCTCCAGTACCTGAGCGGGAGGAGCCTGAGCATCCACAGCCCAAGCGGGAGGAGCCTGAGCGTCCACAGCCCAAGCGGGAGGAGCCTGAGCGTCCACAGCCCAAGCGGGAGGAGCCTGAGCGTCCACAGCCCAAGCGGGAGGAGCCTGAGCGTCCACAGCCCGAGCGGGAGGAGTCTGAGCGTCCACAGCCCGAGCGGGAGGAGCCTGAGCGTCCACAGCCCGAGCGGGAGGAGCCTGAGCGTCCATAGCCCGAGCGGGAGGAGCCTGAGCGTCCACAGCCCGAGCGGGAGGAGCCTGAGCGTCCACAGCCCAAGCGGGAGGAGCCTGAGCGTCCACAGCCCAAGCGGGAGGAGCCCGAACGTCCTACGCCTGAGTGGGAGGAGCCCGAACGTCCACAGCCCAAGGGGGAGGAGTCGGGGTGTCCACAGCCCAAAAGGGAGGAGGTCGGGGATGATGGCTGGGAGTTTTTTTTAAAGAACCTCGCGGCAGAGTTATGCCCTGGCTGTGGGGCTTATGGGCACACGTTAGCCATATGCCCCACCCAGTATGAAGAGGAGGAACTAGCGCCCAGACGGGGGGACCGCGAGCGTCCAGCGCCCAGACGGGGGGACCGTGAGCGTCCAGCGCCCAGACGGGGGGACCGCGGGAATCCGAAGCCTGAGAGGCAGCTGTTCCCACCTTCACCAGCAGAGCAAGAATGCCTGCTGGTTTCCCCAGCACAACCAGCAGAGGAAGAATGCCTGCTGGTTTCCCCAGCACAACCAGCAGAGGAAGAATGCCTGCTGGTTTCCCCAGCACAACCAGCAGAAGAAGAATGCCTGCTGGTTTTCCCTTCAGAGGCAGAGCCGCACCAGTCCCCTGCAATAGGAGCGGAGCCACACCAGTTCCCTGCAAGAGAGTCAGAGCAGCACCAGTCCCCTGGAAAAGGGGGAGACTACACGCTGCTCCCACCTCCATCGGCAGGAGACTACACGCTGCTCCCACCTTCACCGGCAGGAGCAGAGCAGCCGGAGCTGCCTCTGCCTCCGCCACCTACACCGGCAGGAGCAGAGCAGCCGGAGCTGCCTCTGCCTCCGCCACCTACACCGGCAGGAGCAGAGGAGCAGGAGCTGCCTCTGTCTCTGCTACTGCCAGAAGCAGAACAGCAGGAGCTGTCTCTGCTTCCCGTACCTCCACCACGGGGAGTACGGTGGCCGGAGCCCCAGAAAGGGGAGCTGTCGGCCACGAAGAAAGGGGAGGAGGTCTGGAGACCTGCTCCCACTGCAGCAGTTTCGCTGCCGGAAGTACTGTGGTCGGAGCCCCACCAAAGGGAGCTACCGGCTACAAAGACAGGGGGAGAGGTCAGGAGATCACTTTCCCCAGCAGCAGTTTCGCTGCAGGAGTGGACCAGCATGCTGTCAGCCGTGCCACTACCGGCAGGGGTGCTGACAGCATGGCCAGCCATGGGCCCACTGAAGCCTCCCTTCCCAGCCCGAGACTTTGTCCTGGACTGCTGGGTTTTAAGGGGGGAGGTGGCCGTTGAGGCCATGTGTGCTGCGCACAAGGGGAGGTATATGTGGCAATGTGCCCCGCCCCTGTGTGCAATTGTGTGTTATGTGTTGTATGTTGCGTGCGTGTGTTAATGTCAGTGTATAGATTGGTACACGGGATATAAACGGGTCTGTGTTTCACGTGTGATTTAAAAAGTGTAGATTTGTATTTAGGCACGAGGAGAGCACAAATCACTTCACATGCTGGTTAAATGTAATATGTGAGCACGGGGTTGCACAGAATTAATTCACGTGCTGGGATTCAAGTGAATAATTAATTAGTAATTGAATCCCAGCACAATAGTATATATAGACGCACATTTCTTGCAGTCGGGGTTGGGTGTTCGAGAGTGGAGAACGGGTGTGGAGAAGGAGAAACTAAATAGTGAAAGAAAGCGTAACTATAAGTGTTGTACTCACCGTGTTTGTTTGTCTCTCCGTGCACCGTTTGTTTAAGTGTAGTCCGTTTTGTTTGTCTCTTTATTTTGGCGTGAAGTGCCGTGTCCTGTTTTGTGTTCTGTTCAAACCTTTTATTTTCTGTTCTGTTTATTAAATGCTGAGCGCGATCACGCGCCCAGCTTCACCAAACCCCAAATCTCTGTCTGTTTATTTCCTGCATCTGGTCTGACGCCACCCACTCCGGCCATCTTTGTGACAAAGACATATAAAGTTTTTACACAAACATTCATGATTAGTCACTAAGTAATCCACGACATTTTGCACAACTATCGATATATCTTCATCTCTTAAAAACCTTGCCAAGTTATAAAAACATACATCAGACACATAAGCGTACAAAACAATGATATGTGTACATTTGCAATCTTCTATTTCATCAAACATTTTAGGTAATATAAAATTACATTACATTAAAAATGCATTTAAGGGTTTACAGTGTTTTACATGTGTATTTACCAACTCTAACCATTCTTGAGCATCAACATCTTTATGGATTAAATCAGTTACACTTTTTAAATTGTTGAACATTTTTACATTTACGGGGATCAGGTTTTGAAAGAGTCTCTTGCAAGCCACTTTCTCAGCTATTAACTCAAACAGCAGCCCCTCCATGGTTTTCCTCAGTTTTGCTGGAGTCTGGACGTTCCCCATTTTCAAAGTCGCAGGCCCCGTAATAAGCTAACGGAGCGCGGGGGTTTGTAAAACTGCGATGGTAGAAAGCTTTGGTTATTTTGTTAACAATGTCTCGGGTCTTGTCATCCAGGGTTTCTTGTAGATGAATTAGTTTACGTCTAATGCTGTCTTAGCTCTGTTAAAATATCTTCCACCAGTTTCTGAAGTTTTGTCAAAGATGGATGAAAATTGAAACAAGCTAGAGCTTTAGCCACCAGAAGCTTCAGCCACGGGACATGTATTTTTTCTAGTATTTCTTCAAAATGTTGATCGAAATAATTTGGGTCAGCTTCAAAAAGGCAGCTGTGTCTCAGCTGGCTTGGGTGGTCAATTTCGCAACCATGGCAATTTTTCACCATATCACGGTCAATGATCACTTCCAATAGAGAAGCCACGAGACCCATAGAGATCTTTAATACTTTTTCAAAAGAGATGCCTAAGCCCCCGTCAACGTCGTCAGACTCTGCAGGGTTGAGGAGGGGGACATTTTCAAAGTCTTTTATAAGCTGGGTCATTTCTTCACTGGTCCAATCCATCTCAAGATCACAAGGTTCAAGAATGGCATTTTCAGAGAAGTATCTAAAGTTTGCAGAAGACATGGCGTCAGACTCCTTCAATCAAAAGGACATGTGGGGAGCCCCTTTAGTATGCTCCCCATGATTAGGTTTCGGCCTATGAGGGTGTTGACGCCTCAGGCACCGTGGGGGATCCTTTGAGATGACCTATCAGAGATCCATGAATGGGTGGTCCTTGAGGCACCGCCCCTAGGGGCGTTTTCAGAGTTACCCTAAAACATCCGCCCCCTCTCTCTCATTGATGTTTGTTTTCAGTTCAGTCCACAGAGGAGTTTGAACAGTACACAGAGGATCCTTGGGACAGATGCTTGAAGGCCCCTTGCTTGGACTCTCTCTTGAAACTTTTTTTACAAGCAGTGGCCTCTGTGGAAGGGCTAATGTGCATTTTTTTAAAGGCTTTTATAAGTTCAGACATTTGCCGATCCTCAAGATCCACTTTCTCTGAGCAGCAACTAACAACGGTATGAGACATCTTGTGTAACACTCTAATAAACTGCCCAAATATTTTCCTCCTTTTTATGAGGTCTGAAAAACATGCCCAGACTTGCCCTTTTAAAAAACAAAAACCCATCGTAGTCTCCATCTGTTCAACCTTTTGCTCAAACACCATACCACCTTGATTCTCTGAAACCCCCGGGAAGCTTAATACTTATTTTTTATTTATTAATGTTTTAAGAAAAACTGTTGTGGCCGAGTGGTTAAGGCGATGGACTTAAGATCCTTTTGACTCAATTGTCAGCGTGGGTTCGAATCCTACCAACAGTAATTATTTTATTTCAAACTCTTTTACATTTATAAATATTTAATGTTTATAAGCACTTGTTAAATACAAAGGGTCTGTTTTTTATATATATATATATCAATACCTATATTCCATACTCCTATATAAAATCCACACACCCTCATTATATATTCATATATTCACACCTATAAGGTCAAAAAAAGGTCAAAAGGGTCATCAAACTTTTGACAGAAGCTGTAGTAATATTACTACTCATCACTTCACGTGCTGATTAAAATGTAATACTATGTGAGCACGGGGAAG
This sequence comes from Acipenser ruthenus, assembly GCF_902713425.1. Lineage (NCBI taxonomy): Eukaryota > Metazoa > Chordata > Actinopteri > Acipenseriformes > Acipenseridae > Acipenser > Acipenser ruthenus. The sequence goes on from NC_081194.1 coordinate 38,740,395, forward strand.
GACACGTAATTAATCCATGTGCAGTTTTACCGAGATTCTAATTGAATGACTGATTAGCAATCGACTCTCGGTACAACTGCATAAAAGACGCACATTGACACTCAGTCGGTGTTGGGTGTACAGAGAGGAGGTACGAGGAGATAGAGAGGAGACAGAAGCTAAAAATAACAATTGCTATTCGTTCAGCACGATACTTGTTTGTCCATTTCATCCCGTTTGTGTTTGTTTACTGTTTTGTTTGGCCCTTGTGCCCGTTTGTTTTGTGTGTGTGTTTTGTTCAACTTTTATTTTCATTATTATTTAATAAAGAAACCAACCACTTTCGCGTCTCGGTTTTAACCTGCAGCTGCTGTGTGTCTGTGTTTCTGGTCTGTGACGTCACCATACCTCTCCACTGCAAGCCATCCTGCCACAGGGAGAGAGTGAGGAGAGTAAAGTAAATTAAAAAATAAATAATAAGCAATTGCTACGTGGTGCTGGAGGACCAGCACTGTACGTGTTTGTTTAGTGTTCGTCCCTGTGTGTTAGTGTCTGTTCGTTTTGGTTATCTGTCTGTTTACTTTGGCGTCAAGTGCCGTGTGCTGTTTTTGTTTAAATCTTTTATTTGTTTCATTAAATGCACTGAGCGCCGCAGCGTTTTCAGTTTCACTCACCTCTGTGTTTCTTTGTGGCCTGATGTCACCCCTACAGCCAGCCTGTTCACAGAGGCCCTTAACACTAGAACCGTTATACTCATACCTAAACCGGTTACATTTTAAACAACATTAAAATTTAAACAACAAATTTAAAATGAAAGACAAACTATCGGATACAACTCAAAAGTTTTATTCAAGCACATCATATCAAACATCTGCACAGCCGAAACGTCATATTTAAATGAACAATTAAACATAAAAGGGTTTATTTTCTAACTTACCACATACAAAGCACTACTTCAAAAAATGAAAAACTTCGCATTTTTTAATGTGGAAAAAAATTATGTAATTGTATGTAAAAAATAATGTGATTCTTGTAACAATTGTAAGTCGCCCTGGATAAGGGCATCTGTTAAAAAATAAATAATAATAATAATAATAATAATACTAGACTTGTAAAATGTATTATTTTTTATTTTTGTGCAGCCGTGAAACCTACAATGCACTCAATAACTGGCTGACAGATGCAAGGATGCTAGCAAGTCAAAAGATAGTCATAATATTGTGTGGCAACAAAAAAGACTTGGATGCAGACCGAGAAGTGACGTTTTTGGAAGCTTCAAGGTTTGCACAGGAAAATGGTAAGCGAATTATGAACTGTCCAAACCCAAGGCCTAAGGATTTTACTTTAAGTTATTGTCAGTGTTGGGTGGCTGCACGGTGAGTCCGCAGGGTGAAAAAAAGCAGTCGGCTGACGGCACACGCTTCGGAGGACAGCGTGTGTTCGTCTTCGCCCTCCCGAGTCAGCGCAGGGCTGGTAGCGGTGAGCTGAGCCTAAAAATAATTGGCCATTCCAAATTTTGAGAAAATAATAAAAATTATTGGCAACGACTAAATTTAAAAATTAATAATAATAATTGTTATTATCACTGGTCTAGATGATCTGTGTGCACATCAGCAGCAGCTCCTGACTAAGTGGGGAAGCTAAATAAATATATATTCTTTTTATTATACGCAATAAAACGTTGCATATTTCAACAGGTACTTCGTAATTTAATAAGAACTGTAATACAATAATATAGTATACACAGCACATAAGGCAAGCAACTGAATATAACAAAAACTTTGTGGACTTACTTGATTGATTAATCCTGAAGGATGTCATTTGTAGAAAAAATATTTGGAAGATGAAGAGCCAGTTTGAAAAACCAAACTGCGAGTACTCAACCATTTCGTTTTTTTCGTACCATGAGCAATTAAAAAGGCAATTTTGTTTTGTTCCTCCCTGTTGAAGAAGGTCCAATTTAAGCTTTGGACGACCTTTATTGTTATTTTTTATTGTTATTTTTTCCTCAATTGACAGCGAGGAAAATGACATATGAATTAAAAAATGTACAACGTACTGTATATGGAAATTGAAATATAAGGGAGTAGCCACACGTCAAGATTACATCTAATTATAAGTGGTAGAGGCTAGCCGCAAGCTTGCATCGTGTAGCCAATACAAATAAAGTAAAACTTGACAGAGGATGATTGCAGGTGGAATACACACAGAACCCAACCCACCCTGGATAAGAGTGTCTGCTAAGAAATAAATAACAATAATAATAATAATAAAAATAATAATAATAATAATAATAATAATAATAATAATAATAATAATAATAATAATAATAATATACTTTAGTTCACAGTTTCACTTTATTAACATCCACTGTCTGTAACCAGGAATTAAAGAAGATTGTTGTGTTGTGGTGTGGTGTTTATTAATGAACTCATTTACTGTTCTAGTTTCTTTCAAATTAAAATGCAGTTGGATTTCTATTTATTTACACTGTAAATGAGGTCCTGTTAATCCTGCATTGCTGCTGGTTTTACAGGTGGTATTATATAGAGCTAACGCAGTGCCTATGCAAGACTTGCACTATGCACTGAGAGATGTACAATCAGGGTTTCCCCTGGGTTCTAGATTTTTGTAGTCACTAGTGACTAATACTTTCTAAAAACATTAGTCACTCCAGATATTCAGTAGTCACTACTGACGCACAGCTCAAGTTTTCAAGGGTGTTATGAGTCCTGATTTTATTTTATACCTTAAATCACTGTATTGACCAAAACAATTATTGAATTAAACCATTTTAATAATGCTCTACAGTTTAAATAAATTGGTAATTTACAGCTGTAAAGTTTTAGAACATTAAAACTCAAGAACCAGATTTGCCCTGAAAAGCTACACAGACACAGAATGCATTATGAATTACTTATACCATGTATGTCTTTTTACAATAAAAAGAAAAAAACAGTGTTAGAATATTATATACAACCCATGGAAACAGAGTTTTGCAATAAGGCTGCAACTTTGCTGCTTGTTTTCTTTTTCTTTTATCTGACGCTTGTGAGCTTTGTTTGTTCCGAATCCAAGTCTTCATCTTCTACAACTTGTTGTTCTGTTTGTTCTATTTCACTCTTGCTGAAAAAACAAGTGGATTTTCTTCTGCGACATTTTACAGTATTGGCTAACAGTTTTGTTTTTTAAATCGCGCGCACGTTTACCGCAATCATGTATTTATATTGATGATAAAGTTATAGAAAAGAAGGCAAAAAAAAGTTCACTATCCACGCATCTCTACAGCTGACCTCAATACGAAAACATATTACTGGCATTTTTAAATTATTGGTGACTAAAACGTACAGTACTGATGCTAATTAAAAAATAATAATAAAACGCTTACCTAGTATCAGTGTGATGGATGTCCCTGCTTGTTACCACACAAATCACTGATGATGGCAGGGAAATTGGAAAGAGGTTCAGTCGCAAGACATTTTTGGCGTTTTTAATCTTTGATGGTATTTCGTCTTGATCGCCCTTTGCTAGTAATGTACTAGTATTGAGCAAACAATCCACATTTTTTCACTGAATTGAAAGCTAAAAACTCTTAACTCTCACACCAGACGTAACGGCATGTCAAACTAGACCGCATGACAATACTGCGGTTTCTGACTGGCCATACATTCTGTATTTTGAAATGAACGAATAATACTTAAGTTACAATAAACTTTAATCGGGTCATTGAAACAAATAAATATCGACTTGCAGGCATGAACGCACACAGGAAATTAAATGAGTTAAAGACTAGGCGTTTAGTTTTTTAAAATGTCTTTTTTGTATCCTACACAGACTGCAGTAACCACCCAACTGTTTATATTACATTTAAACAACAGGGCTTATTTAAAATGTACATATTTAATATGTAAATTAGTCGTGTGTGCACTGAACGCTCTGTCACAGCTCGTCAGTCTGGTGTTAGCGATTAAACGTAGCTTACATGACAAAAGTTAGCAATAGATTGGCAAGTGGTACTAAATAAAATGCGTTGTCTGCCATTTCAGAATTTTTCTCGAGTACCCCCAGGGGTACGTGTACCCCAGTTTGAAAACTGCTAGAAGAAACCACATTACCAACAGATACAGTTTAATAGTAGTCGTATTTAAATACCGTTGTCCTGACTGGTAAATTCTTCCAGCTTCCCCTTTTATTTTGACAATTTCCATATAAAAAACGGCATTTTTATCTTGACATTTTTCATTCTTAGCCACCAAGTAAATATTTTGGACAGTTTTCAAAACAATTGTTGCTTTATTTTTACAACACACGTTGGTGTTGTTGATAAACACGTATATCTGCTTCAGGTTAAACGATAGGCCTGTGTTACACAGAACAGTACAAATAAAATGTCAAATATACAATAAGTATTTCGTTGGTTTTGTGTATTTGCTATGTTTTTAACTTATTTTAATACTGCACATAATGATATGGTTTTGAAAATGCTACTTATCAAAACCATGCTGCACTTGAACTGTATAACATAATAATTTCCTTTATTCCGATTCCAGTGGTGTTTTCTCAATGCAAGATGTATTGTAGGCATATATACAGTGCCGTATAAAACCACATACACTATATATATATATATATATATATATATATATATATATATATATATATATATATATATATATATATATATAATTGTATCATGCTCGTTATAGGCCTACTGGCGAAATGGTCAAGAGACAGTTGGTGCTTAACACATACGGAATAATTTTGGCCCTGAATTTTAGCATTTTTGGTCATAGAAAAGACACATTTTACATATTTTACAACGTTACCGTAGGCTAATTTTTTTCTTAGTTAATGATGGGTTTTCGTTTCACAAATCTTCTGCACACAGTATTTTAAGCACAACTGTAATAATTTATATTTCAACAGTCACTGCCAAAGCTGATTACTTATTCTTTCAGAAGTAATGGTCGGATACGAGGTTATATTTGCGCAATATGAAACTGAGGCGCTGAATGGCTGACTGCATTTACGTCGCCTACCATGGGATGAGAACGTTGCAGAGTCAATGAGTCGATGAGGCCGAGGCGCAGATCTGGTCAGTAGCAGTGGCTATGGTTTAGCGATCCCTTCTTTTGAAGAAAGAGACGTTGTGTGTGTCTTTAACAAAAGGGATTTTTTTTTTTTTTATAGTACAAACAGAAACGATTCAACATTTTTTTTTGACGTCACTTTCAAAAAACATTCGCAAATTACGAGAGTGAAGAGCGACAGCGAAACCCCTGTGTACAATATGTTGTGGTATGGTGTTTGCTGTGTTTAGGATCTATTTCCATAGTATACCATTAGGGGTCATTAGAGACTACATATAAACCTTTAAATATTTTTCTGGTTTGGATTTCTTTTTTAATTCACAAAAAAGTCTCACCTTTGATTTAAAGCTTAATTTGAATAAAAATGTGCATGTTGCACATTAAAAAAAATGTTTAATTAGAAAGAAATACTTAAAAAGTGAAAGGGGCTAAGCCAGTGACCAGTTGAACAATGACAGCACCAGCTGCCGTGCTGGTCAAACATATGTAAAAACGATATTTAGAGTTCCCAGTTTTCTTCTTTGTTTTAAACCTGATAAAACACCAATGAATCAGGTTATGTTACATAAACGCCTATAAATCACTTCAAACCCCTTCTCTTTAAAAATGTATGTATGAAAGGCAAGCTAAGAAGGAAAAATCCTGATTCTGGTAAGAAGTTAAATCTGAATGTCTTTATACTCTCTGTAATGCATGTAAAAATAATACACATTTGTTGCTTTTAAGAAGTTGGAGTTTGTTTTTTGAAGGAAAAGGAAGCTGCAGCCTGTAGCTTGGATGACGCAGAAACATCTTTTTTTCTGGAAGTATAATTATTTACTGCTACTGTTTCTGATTCATGAATTTAACACAGATTTAAAAAGATTAGCTTTCTTGCTTATTTTAGTGGTTGATACAAATTGTTTTCCTCTGTTGTAGAGCTGATGTTCTTGGAAACCAGTGCTCTGACTGGGGAGAATGTTGAAGAAGCTTTTGTCCAGTGTGCCAGGAAAATACTGAACAAAATTGAATCGGGTACAAACTGTGCAGGTTCTGGCACAACTGAAGAGCAGGCATGAAAGAGAAGGAGCAACTGCAGTGTGTCGCATCCTTTCAACCTCTGTTTAAGAATAATCAGTAATCCTTTCATGACTGAATTGTATTATGCAATATATTTCAGTAGTTTTGAAGACTGTTTAGTTCAATCCTACAGGCTCCAGTAAAAACATTTTTAAATCTCTTTTCACACAAAGCTGATGTGAAATAATTCTCAGATGAGCCATGCAGTTACTCTGACCATCTGTATATGAAACCCACCACCATTAAACCTGCTTGGCTTTCAACTTCCCACGAGAACCCATGTGGGTTGCTAAATGTGCTTATTTCCAATCTGTAATCCAAGCCTCCACTAACAACCCACGTAAACTATTCTCTACCTTCTCCTCCCTCCTAAACCCTCCCCCCCCTCCTCCTCCCTCCTCTATCTCCCCTGACGACTTTGCCTCCTTCTTCTCTTCTAAAATCTCAGATATCCGCAAACTCTTTAACACCTCTCCCTCCCCCGCACCCCCTCCTGCTCCAACCCCTACACCCACTACATCCCCTACTAACTCGCCCTCCCTCTCCACCTTCTTGCCCCTCTCAGACTCTGACCTCTCCTCCCTGCTCCAGGGTCACAAACCCACCACGTGTGCCTTGGACCCCCTCCCCACTCACCTCTTTCAAGCTGCTGCTCCTGCTTTACTCCCCTTCATCTCCTCCCTCCTCAACACCTCTCTACTTTCTGGCATCTTCCCCTCTGCCTTCAAAAAAGCCTCGATCACTCCCCTCCTCAAAAAACCTACCCTCGACCCCACCTCCCTCCAGAGCTACCGTCCTGTCTCCCTCCTACCCTTCCTCTCCAAAACCCTCGAGCGGACTGTACACCGCCAGCTCTCTGCTTTCCTGTCCAACCACTCTCTGCTTGACCCTCTCCAATCTGGCTTCCGCTCTGCTCACTCCACTGAAACCGCCCTTCTGTCTGTCACCAACTCACTTAAATGTGCCCGAGCTGCCTCTCTCTCCTCTGTCCTAATTCTCCTCGACCTCTCTGCTGCCTTTGACACTGTTGATCACTCTATTCTACTATCATCTCTTGCTGACCTGGGGATCTCTGGCACTGCTCTGGCCTGGTTCTCCTCCTACCTCTCCAACCGCACTTACCAGGTAACCTGGCGTGGAGCAACCTCCACACCTCACCCTCTCTTAACTGGAGTCCCCCAAGGGTCAGTCTTGGGTCCTCTCCTGTTCTCTCTCTACACCCGCTCCCTGGGCCCCCTCATCGCATCCTATGGTTTCTCATACCATTTCTATGCTGATGATGCTCAGATTTTCCTCTCCTTCCCCACCTCTGACTCCACCATCTCCTCCCGTATCTCTACCTGTCTGTCTGCTATTTCCTCCTGGATGCACTCGCATCACCTCAAACTCAACCTCTCTAAATCTGACCTCCTTTTCTTTCCCTCCTCCTCCCCCTCCTCTGATCTCTCTATCTCTGTTCCTCTGGAATCTACCACACTCTCTCCCTCTTCCTCCGCTAAGAACCTTGGAGTCACCCTGGACCCCTGTCTCTCTTATTCCCAGCACATCTCCACTCTGGCACGCACTTGCCGATTCTTCCTGAGCAACATCCGAAGAATCCGACCCTTCCTCACCAACTATGCTACCCAGCTCCTGGTCCAGGCCCTGGTACTCTCCCGCCTAGACTACTGCAACTCCCTCCTGGCTGGCCTCCCTGCGTCCGCCACCCGTCCGCTCCAGCTCATCCAGAACTCTGCTGCTCGCCTGGTGTTCTCTCTACCTCGCTTCGCCCACGCTACTCCACTACTCCGCTCGCTCCACTGGCTCCCGATCACCGCTCGCATCCAGTTCAAGACTCTTGTACTAGCCTACAGATGCCTTGATCAGACTGCACCCAGCTACCTCCAGACCCTCATCTCTCCCTACACCCCCACTCGACCTCTCCGCTCCGCCTGCACTAGAAGACTGGCTCTACCTCCGCTACGCTCCCCTGCCTGCCGAGCCCGCTCCTTCTCCACCCTTGCTCCGCAGTGGTGGAACGACCTTCCTACAGATGTCAGGACTGCCCAGTCCCTGACCACATTCCGGCGCCTCCTTAAGACTCACCTCTTCAAACAGCACCTGTAGAACTCCTCTGTTGTATCCTGGGACACTATCACCCTTCATTTAAATATGCTTTATTTTGCTCTTATCTGCCCCCTATTTTACTGCATTTAATCCTGTACCTCAGAATATTGTAATCTGCCAAGTGTTTAATCTGTAGTATTTTGTACTTAATCATATCCTGATGTAACTATCACTATTTAATCATATCCTGATGTAACTTTCACTATTATCTGCTGTATTATTGAATTGTGGTTTGTCACACTTGAGAATTATTGTATTTATTGTTCTTATTGTATGACTTATATTGTAACACTTGAATGTATTTGTATTTGCTTGCGATTGTAAGTCGCCCTGGATAAGGGCGTCTGCTAAGAAATAAATAATAATAATAATGTGGCCAGGTAGAAAGTGTTTTTTTTTTTTTTTTTTTTTTTAAGAGACCACAATTGTTATTATTTTTTTAAGTGGCATACTATTACAACCAGGTATGAAACAGAGACTAACATAAGGAGATTGGAGCAAAACAGAGAAAACATCCATAGAAAAAAGATGACTGTTTTTTAAAAATGTAGTACTAGAAGCGCAAAGCAATTACATCCCAAAAGTAGACAAATCTAAATCTAAAACAAAATTGCCAAAATGGTTTAATAGATCAGTTTAAAAAAATATTCAGAGAAAAAAGGCACTTTCCAGAGCGTTTAAAATGGACCAAGAACAAAGTACACAAAAAGAGTATTTGGAACTGCAAACACAAGTCAAAAAGGAAGTTAGAAAGGCCAAAAGAGAGATAGAAATGAGCATTGCTAAGGGGGCTAAAACCAATTCCAAAAAGTTTTTATTATTATTATTTATTTATTAGCAGACACCCTTATCCAGGGTGACTTACAACTATTACAAGATATCACATTATTTTTACATATAATTACATTTTTTTTACACATTTTTTTTACATACAATTAACCATTTATACAGTTGGGTTTTTACTAGAGCAATCTAGGTAAAGTACCTTGCTCAAAGGTACAGCAGCAGAGTCCCCCACCTGGGATTTAACCCACAACCCTCCGCTCAAGAGTCCAGAGCCCTAACCACTACTCCACACTGCTGCCAATATTATAACAGCAAGAGAACATTCAAAGAGTAGGTACAATGTCTAAGAGATACAAATGGCAACATTTTAGACGAAGAGAAAAAAATAGCTAATATATTAAATGATTACTTTTCACAAGTTTTTACAAAGGAGGATACGGGCAACATGCCCCACATGTCGACCTGTTCCTATCCAGTTTTAAATAACTTTAGCATAACAGAGGCAGAAGGGACTAGGAGCTCTTAAAATAAACAAATCCCCTGGGCTGGATGAGATCCTCCCAATAGTACTCAAAGAAATGAAATAACTTATTTACAAACCGCTAATCAAGATCATGCAACAGTCTCTTGACAAAGGGGTTGTACCGACAGCCTGGAATATTGCAAACGACCAATCGACAAAATGGAGCGAGGCAACCAGTGGAGTACCACAGGAGTGAGTATTAGGTCCTATGCTCTTCCTAATCTACATTAATGACTTAGATTCTGGTATAGTAAGTAAACTTGTTAAATTTGCAGACGACACAAAAAAAGGAGGAGTGGCAAACAACGTTGCAGCAGCAAAGGTCATTCAAAATGATCTAGACAGCATTTAGAACTGGGCAGACACATGGCAAATTACATTTAATAGAGAGAAGTGTAAAGTATTGCATGCAGGCAATAAAAATGTGCATTATAAATATCATATGGGAGATACTGAAATTGAAGAAGGGATCTATGAAAAAGACCTAGGAGTTTATGTTGACTCAGAAGTGTCTTCATCTAGACAATGTGGGGAAGCTATAAAAAAAGGCCAACCGATGCTCAGATATATAGTGAAAAGTGTTGAATCCAAATCAGTAATGTTAAAACTTTACAATGCATTAGTAAGACCTCACCTAGAATATTGTGTTCAGTTCTGGTCACCTCGCTACAAAAAGGATATTGCTGCTCAAGAAAGAGTGCAAAGAAGAGCGACCAGAATTATTCAGGCTTTAAAAGGCATGTCATATGCAGACAGGCTTAAAGAATTGAATCTATTCAGTCTTGAACAAAGAAGACTACGTGGCGATCTGATTCAAGCATTCAGAATTCTAAAAGGTATTGACAGTGTCGACCCAGGGGACTTTTTCGACCTGAAAAAAGAAACAAGGTCCAGGGGTCACAAATCGAGATTAGATAAAGGGGCATTCAGAACAGAAAATAGGAGGCACTTTTTTACACAGATAATTGATAGGGTCTGGGATCCTTCAAGAAGCTGCTTGATGAGATTCAAAGATCAATAAGGAACTAACAACCAAACGAGCAAGATGGGCGAATGGCCTCCTCTCGTTTGTAAACTTTCTTATGTTCTTATGTTTAACTATATATTTATGATGGGACCTCTTGTCATTAACAGGTTAGGAGAGACAGTAAAATAACAAGAGCTTCAGTTAGACAGAAAACCAAAGAGTGAGTTCACCTCACTAGATGTAGTGTCAATACTTAATTAATTTGTGAGTAAAAACAAATCCGAAAGTAGGGTGTACAAAGGGAGGTACAGCACAGTAAAAGTACTGCAAACCAGTATTTTCATTGCACACACTTGTCGTTTACCTAAGCATGTAATTCATGCTACTTGGCTCTGGTGTTGAACTGGTATATGCATTAGTGCTAAATAAATATAAAGTCATTAAAAAGTGCATAGCTTTTACATTACGAATGCCTTTTGAGTTTGGGTCTAATTGCTTGTGAAGGTAATGAAAAGCAATTGCTCAATAACTAGTCGGGAAATTGATAGCGACTGATAGCTTAAGAAGTAAAATGTTATTGCAGTATATGTGTGTGGCGGGGCATCCCCGCCCCTGTGCGTATTTTGTGTTATACATGGTGTGTTATTGTTTATATGTATGTATGTAGTGGTGCACGGAGTGTGGGTAGCACGGGTGATTTAAAATGTATATTTGTATTTAGGCACTGGGATTGCACAATCACTTCACGTGCAGAGTAAAGTATGTATTTGTATGGAGGCATGGGGATGTCACAAATTAGTTCACGTGCAGACTATGCCGGGATTCAAGTGAATGATTAATTAGCAAACAAGCCCCGTCACAGCTGTAGATAAAAGGAGCATGAATCACTTACTCATGGTGGTGTCTCACCTGCATAAAAGGGGAGGAGTGGTGTTTTACCATTGGTGAGGTCGGGCACGTGTCGTCCGACTACCACCTCCCACAAGAGGAACAACTGCCGGTCCCGAGGAGGAAGAATGGGAGAAGTGGCTGTTGCCGGAAGAAGGGGAAGAAGCTGGTGCAAGCTCCAGTGCCCACAAGGGAGAAACCTAAGCATCCAGCACCCTCGAGCGAGATATGGGACTGGAGGCCCTCCTGATGGTGATTCACCTATTGTGGGCCAGAGATGGGGAGCAATGGGAAGCCTGGGAAGACAAACATTGCCCAGTGTCCCTCCCAGCCATTGGGGAGAGCCGCACCAGTCTCCCGCGACCGAGGGAGAGCCGCACCAGTCTCCCGCGACCGAGGGAGAGCTGCACCAGTCCCCAGTGATAGAGGGAGACTACCTGCTTTTTTAGCCTCCACTGCCAGGGGAGAGTACCTGCTGCTCCCAACTTCGTCGCCAGGGGGAGTTTACCTGCTGCTCTTACCTCTTCCGCCACCACCACCAGAGGAGCTGAATCTACCTGCCAAGGGTCAGCTCCTGTCATCGCCTCCCAAGGGTCAACTCCTGCCTGGTCCTGCAAGGTCTGCATCGCCTAGGGCTGCCGAGCCTGCATCGCCTTTGGCTACTGGGCCTGCATTGCCTAGAGCTGCCACGCTTGCAACGCCTATGGCTGCCGAGCCTGCATTGCCTAGGGCTGCCATGCCTGCAACGCCTAGGGCAGCCGAGCCTGCAATACCTAGGGCTGCCGAGCCTGCATCGCCCGGGGAGGCCCGGGGAGGAGCCAGTGTTGGAGCTGTCAGCATTTCCGCTGACAACCTTGCCGCTGTCAGCGTTGCTCCTGCCGGTTATATGTTCTGAGGAGGCAGCATTTCCACTGTCCACCCCGCTGTCAGCTTTTCCACGGCTAGTGGGGCCACTGGAGGGGTGGACCTTGCCCCACTGTCAGCATTTCCACTGACAGGATTGCCCTGGCTGGAGGAGCCAGCCTCACCAAGGTCAGCATTTCCGCTGAAAGCATTACCGCTGTCAGCCTTGCCACTGCCCACATTATCACTGACAACACAGCCGCCCGTGGGCCTATTGATGCCTCTGTGCTTGGCCCAGGACCCTGAGCAAGGCTTTTGGGCTTTTAAGTGGGATATGGCCTTTAAGGCCATGTGTGCTGTGCACAGGGGGGGAGATATGTGGTGGGGTACCCCGGCCCCTGTGCATATTTTGTGTTATATGTGGTGTGTTATTGTTTGTATGTACAGTGCCTTGAAAAAGTATTTGCCCCCTGTCTGATTTTCTGCATTTTTGCATATTTTTGACACTGAATGTTATCAGATCTTCAACCAAAACCTAATATTAGATAAAAGGGACCCTGAGTGAACAAATAACACAAAAAATTGATACATATTTCATTTATTTATTAAAGTTATGCAACACCCAGTGCCCTTGTGTGAAAAAGTAATCGCCCCCTTAGACTCAATAACTGGTTCGCCACCTTTAGCAGCAATAACCGCAACCAAACGCTTCCTTTAGTTATTGATTAGTCTCTCACAGCGCCGTGGAGGAATTTTGGCCCACTCCTCCATGCAGAACAGCTTCAACTCGGTGACATTTGTGGGTTTTCGAGCATGAACTGCTCGTTTCAGGTCCTGCCACAACATCTCAATGGGGTTTAGGTCTGGACTTTGACTAGGCCATTCCAAAACTTTAAATTTCTTGTTCTTCAACCATTCTGATGTAGACTTGCTTGTGTGTTTCGGATCATTGTCTTGCTGCATAACCCAGCTGCGCTTCAGCTTCAGCTCACGGACGGATGGCCTGACATTCTCCTGTAGCATTCTCTGATACAGAGCAGAATTCATGGTTCCTTCAATGATGGCAAGGCGTCCAGGTCCTGATGCAGCAAAGCATCCCCAAACCATGATGCTACCACCACCATGCTTGACCGTTGGTATGAGGTTCTTACTGTGGAATGCAGTGTTTGGTTTTCGCCAGACATAACAGGGCCCATGTCGGCCAAAAAGATCCACTTTTGACTCATCTGTCCATAGAACATTGTTCCAGAACTCTTGAGGATCATCCAGGTGCTTTTTGGCAAACTTGAGACGAGCATTCATGTTCTTCTTAGTGAGCAATGGTTTCCGCCTTGCTACTCTGCCATGATGAATCCCATTTTTGCCCAGTGTCTTTCTGATGGTGGAGTTATGAACACTGAACTTAGCCGAGGCAAGAGAGGCCTGCAGATCCCTGGATGTTGTTCTAGGGTTCTTTGTGACTTCCTGGACGATTTTACGCCTTGCTCTTGGAGAGATTTTGGCAGGACGGACACTCCTGGGAAAATTCATTACTGTCCCAAACTTTCTCCATTTGGACAATATGGCTCTGACTGTAGTTTGGTGGAGCCCCAGAGCCTTAGAAATGGTTTTATAACCCTTTCCAGACTGATAGGCATCAACAACTTTTTTCCGGAGGTCTTCAGGAATTTTTTTTGTTCGTGGCATGATGTGCCTCTAGAACCTGCGTGCTGACAACTTCACTCTGATGGCAAGGGCCAAAGTTAGTCAGATTTATATTGGGCAGGGCTGGCCCAAATCAGGCCTGGTTTTAACCAAAGTACTCAAACAGCTGACCCTAACTGGGTTGAGTTAACTAGGGGGAGGCAATAACTTTTTCACACCTGAAGATTGCATGTTTGATTACCTTGCACACCAAACAAATGAATGAAGCACCAAACTTTGGTGTCATTTTTTCTCTCAGACTCCCTCTATATACTACTACAACCCACAAAAAAATCTGACCAAATACAATGTGAAAAATGTGCAAAAATGCAGAAAATCAGATTGGGCAAATACTTTTTCACGGCACTGTATGTCTGTGGGCACGGGGATTACACAAATTAGTTCACATGCAGACTGTGCCGGGATTCAAGTGAATGATTAATTAGCAAGCGTGCCCCGGCACAGCTGTAGATAAAAGGAGCATGAATCACTCACTCAAGGTGGTGTGTTCAGGGAGAAAGAATGGGAGAGAACAAAACTAAAAATAATAACAATTGCTACTCGTGCTGGAGGACCAGAAAGATACTTGTTGTGGGGTTAGTTCAGTGATTTTTGTTGTCTGTTTATTTTGGTCAACATGCTGTTTTGTTTGTTCTGTGTTTAGTTTTGTGTTTAAATCTTTTATTTATAATAAATCTGCGCATCAGCGCTTCAGTCACCATACTGTGTCCTGTCTACTTCCGGGTCTGTGACGTCACCATGCAAGCTATCCGTGACAATGTGAAAAAGGTATTCATGTTCAGATTCCATAATGTCATTTGACGGCACTAATGTTTGTTCTTTTCCAGGGGAGCTGGACCCTGAGAGGATGGGCTCAGGGATACAGTACGGAGACACTGCTTTGAGACAACTGCGATCCCCCCTGCAGAGCACAGGCCCAGAGCACCCAGGAGTGTGGCTGTTAACATCCCCCATAGCTTCTGGAAACAAAAGGTGAGAACACCATAGAGACCTCTTAAACCCTGTTCTGAACTCTGTTACCGATGAGCATGCTATTCCTCCCCTTCCTCTGCATGTTCATTCAGGTCACAATCAGGGCAAGTTGAGTTAGCACACAGGGCTCAAAACAGGAAAATACGTCATTGGTGCCGAGGGTCCAAATCCTACCTTTATTTTGGAAAGCTGAGATTTCAAATTTTAAGAACTGGCCTGGCCTTCAGTTCACAGGTGCATGTTAAGATGAGTTCTTGTGATCAATTACCAAAATGAAGTTGTTTTTTCCAAAAAAATAGAGAAGGCTATTTTTAACTTCAGGATGGCATGTAACCTCTAATCAAAATAGATTTCTAAGTGATTTCAATTTTGAGCCTGACTGTGGAAATGATTACTAGTCCCATGAGCAGGGTACTCAACAAGAACTCATCTTAGCATGCAACTGTTAACTGTAACATTGTGAAAACTCAACCCCCCTATGCTTTTCATACATAAACTAATGACTATGTTACCCTGTATTAGTGAATAATACATCCAGATTATCATTAGGTTTGTAGAAAGACTGGTTTCATTGATTTGCACAATAGTAACTTATTATTATTATTATTATTATTATTATTTATTTCTTAGCAGACGCCCTTATCCAGGGCGACATAAAATCGTAAGCAAATACATTTCAAGTGTTACAATACAAGTAATACAATAAGAGCAAGAAATACAATAACTTTTGTTCAAGCAAAGTACAAGTGTGACAAACCACAATTCAATAATACAGCAGATAATAGTGATAGTTACATCAGGATATGATTAAATAGTGATAGTTACATCAGGATGTGATTAAATACAAAATACTACAGGTTAAACACTTGGCAGATTACAGTATTCTGAAGTACAGGATTAAATGCAGTAAAATAGGGGGCAGATAAGAGCAAAATGAAGCACATTTAAATGAAGGGTGATAGTGTCCCAGGATACAAACAGAGGAGTTCTACAGGTGCTGTTTGAAGAGGTGAATCTTAAGGAGGCACCAGAATGTGGTCAGGGACTGGGCAGTCCTGACATCTGTAGGAAGGTCATTCCACCACTGCGAAGCAAGGGTGGAGAAGGAACGGGCTCTGGAGGCAGGGGAGCGTAGCGGAGGTAGAGCCAGTCTTCTAGTGCAGGTGGAGCGGAGAGGTCGAGTGGGGGTGTAGGGAGAGATGAGGGTCTGGAGGTAGCTGGGTGCAGTCTGGTCAAGGCATCTGTAGGCTAGTACAAGAGTCTTGAACTGGATGCGAGCGGTGATCGGGAGCCAGTGGAGCGAGCGGAGTAGTGGAGTAGCATGGGCGAAGCGAGGCAGAGAGAACACCAGGCAGGCAGCAGAGTTCTGGATGAGCTGGAGCGGACGGGTGGCGGACGCAGGGAGGCCAGCCAGGAGGGAGTTGCAGTAGTCTAGGTGGGAGAGTACCAGGGCCTGGACCAGGAGCTGGGTAGCATAGTTGGTGAGGAAGGGTCGGATTCTTCGGATGTTGCTCAGGAAGAATCGGCAAGTGCGTGCTAGAGTGGAGATGTGCTGGGAATGAGAGAGGCAGGGGTCCAGGGTGACTCCAAGGTTCTTAGCGGAGGAAGAGGGAGAGAGTGTGGTAGATTCCAGAGGAACAGAGATAGAGAGATCAGAGGAGGGGGAGGAGGAGAGAAAGAAAAGGAGGTCAGATTTAGACAGGTTGAGTTTGAGGTGATGTGAGTGCATCCAGGAGGAAATAGCAGACAGACAGGTAGAGATACGGGAGGAGATGGTGGAGTCAGAGGTGGGGAAGGAGAGGAAAATCTGAGCATCATCAGCATAGAAATGGTATGAGAAACCATAGGATGCGATGAGGGGGCCCAGGGAGCGGGTGTAGAGAGAGAACAGGAGAGGACCCAAGACTGACCCTTGGGGGACTCCAGTTAAGAGAGGGTGAGGTGTGGAGGTTGCTCCACGCCAGGTTACCTGGTAAGTGCGGTTGGAGAGGTAGGAGGAGAACCAGGCCAGAGCAGTGCCAGAGATCCCCAGGTCAGCAAGAGATGATAGTAGAATAGAGTGATCAACAGTGTCAAAGGCAGCAGAGAGGTCGAGGAGAATTAGGACAGAGGAGAGAGAGGCAGCTCGGGCACACTTAAGTGAGTTGGTGACAGACAGGAGGGCGGTTTCAGTGGAGTGAGCAGAGAGGAAGCCAGATTGGAGAGGGTCAAGCAGAGAGTGGTTGGACAGGAAAGCAGAGAGCTGGCGGTGTACAGTCCGCTCGAGGGTTTTGGAGAGGAAGGGTAGGAGGGAGACAGGACGGTAGCTCTGGAGGGAGGTGGGGTCGAGGGTAGGTGTTTTGAGGAGGGGAGTGATGGAGGCTTTTTTGAAGGCAGAGGGAAAGATACCAGAAAGTAGAGAGGTGTTGAGGAGGGAGGAGATGAAGGGGAGTAGAGCAGGAGCAGCAGCTTGAAAGAGGTGAGTGGGGAGGGGGTCCAAGGCACACGTGGTGGGTTTGTGACCCTGGAGCAGGGAGGAGAGGTCAGAGTATGAGAGGGGCAAGAAGGTGGAGAAGGAGGGCGAGTAAGTAGGGGATGTACTTATGGGCAATCTGAAAGATTTAAGAATTGTATTTGACAGACAAGTGTAATTACTTTTCTTGAATATGGTGTTTATCTTTATTTTGTAAAGATAAAAAAAAAAAATCAATATGCACATCACACATCTAACATTCCGTAATGAATACAACTCAGTATACGTAGACCACAGTTCACTATCCATTCATTTATATAACTGTTTTGTCTGTCCTACCACACAGTTCAGTCCTTAAGCAACAAAAGCATGGAAATGAAGTCGTTGCGGGGAGCTGAGTTGTCGTTGTTGATGGCGTTAGTGCTGAATGGTGGTTGTGATGGCATCAGTCCTGGTTAGAGGAAATGGTGACAGTTTCCATGTGGCCCAGTTCCAAAAAAACTATTCTCCATAAAAAAAAAAAAAAGATTTCTGTATACTACTAACAAACAAAAAAATGTGCATATGTCTAAACCTTTTGTCCTATATACTGTACAGCAATTTACTAATGTTGTATTCTTTTGCCTTTGTTTTAATTCTTTTGCAACTATTGCATAATTATATTGTTTCTTTTGTTTTAGAATTAAACCATTTCTACCAACATTTTTATAACACAATATTAACTTCAAATTCAGTGTGCATTACGTCTAAATTAGTTTTTTTCTTACCATTTGTCTGAATCGTAAGCTTACTTTCTTGTCTTTTTAATTAACACCTTTTTCTTTTAAAGAAAACTGACAGAAATAAAAAATATATGCAACTCACCAAAAAATTATAAATCACAGACTCTAAGGTGCTGAAGTTCTTCAATTATTTCCCATAGAATTTAGGATTTCTTAATCTATTTTTCTTTTAACCTTTTTTCTTTCCTTCCAAAAATAAATAAAAGTACTATTGGTCTAACAACTACTTTTTTTTAGAATTCTAGAAGCTTCACTCAGTGTTCTAAATTTATTTATTTATTTATTTTTAATATAATATAGTGGCCACCTGACCTTGTTGCTTGCACATGATTAACTGCTTGTGTGCTGGAACTCTGTTTTGAAGTGTGGCTTAATAAGACAGAGGTTAAAAATAAATAAAACATTTTGTCTTTTAAATGGAGGGAATAAAGTAATAGCATAAGAAATGTGTTGTCTAAAGATAACTACACACTTAATTTTTGTCAACACATCTGATGTAAGCCTCACACAACATTGTGGTCAGTTGTACACCCCCCAATCCCCCTCCATTTGAGTTTGTTATACAACTGGAACCCACCCAATGAAGTGAAACCTCAAGAGAGCACCTATTTAAATGTGGTAATATCAAATGTAATAACATTATTAATCAGTTTACTCACTTGACTTCAGCCTATGCAATGAAATCATTGATCAACTGTATCATGATGGACTCAGGTATTCAGTGTGTGTATATTCACTGTACAGGGGAGTATAAACATTATTGTTAATATTACCATTTTATGACTTTCATGCAAGAGTTTTGCAGAACTTTTTTGAATAGGTACTTTGTTTTTAGTTGACACTTTAAGATTTTCATAAATAAAAGTAAACTAAAATAAAAATATCCACTGTGCTTCAAAGTTTTGGCTTTAATTTAGTCAACAGATTATGCGATAATTTCACTCTTTACTGTAAATCTGTTTCATATTTTAGATTTATCTTCATATTACATGTCCCTTTAACCCTTTAACTGGGGTATATAACTACACGAAAGGGTTTCTTTTAACTACAAAAGTGGGAAGGCCAAGCCAGTTTAACCAAGAAGCCATTAACTGGACTTGTCAATTCACTTGAAGCTGTGCTTATCACTGCTTTATAATGAACCTGCTGAACTACTGTACAGGAAATACTTTTACAATGATCAGGTTGATTTTTTATTTTTTTTGTTTGAATGTTTATTTGTTTCCATGAAAGCTTATGAACGACTTGGATAATGTATTCATCATGATGCTTAACAAAACAGGCACTGGAGATTGTTATAACAAAGCATTATCCCCCAAACCCATCCCCAGGCTATCAATAGACATATGAGCCCAATCATTTGTGAACCCTTCTAGTTTGTATTGCTTCTAGTTAGGATCTTTTGATTTTTTTGTTTATATAAAAAATATTCTCTATTGACATAGAGATAAAATTAGCCAGAAATTATAAACCATATATAGTGAAGCTATTTCATTGTTATTTTTAAATGTATCATTATTGAATCTCTTCAACTCCTACTGTACACTATGGGTATTCACAGCCACCCTCTTTATACATTACGGCTGTATCCAGTTACATGACAGCAAGCAGTCGTCTTTATGGGCTGCCTTTTATGCTACCATGTCAAAGTAAGAATGATAACTGGTTGCTTATGATATCCTTCATTAACACCAACATTCCGCTCTGCTCCAGAGTACTTTTTGCTGCATTACTTGGCCTGACCTTTAGCCATACACAGGAAGGATACTCACTAAGGAGGCTCACAGCTGGTATCTCTATTTGTGTTTTCTTAATTATAGAAATTGACAAGGGGGTGGTAGTTCCTTCAAGATCTATCTTGGGACTTGCTATTTTTGGTCTCTCAGTGAGCTCCTGGATTTATGGATGCAACTAACGCAGAAGTACTTCAGGGGCCCGCTTTGTACTATATAAACAGACAGCTTTCACAAAAGCCTTCTAATGGTTTGAGCTAAATCCTGTTGTACAACTTTCATACAAATCCCAAGACTTATAGGTTATTAAAGCAATAGGAGTTATTTGGAAAGTTTGAATTTCTCATATTAACTAGCTAATTGTAACTATGTAAGCTTATTCCAGAATGGCTGCGGATGCGTTCACAAACCGTTTACATAAATTAGAGGAGCAATAAATATCTGAAACGGTACTTTAAACATCAAGGCCATAGCCAGATATGAGGCACGAGGCACGGGCCTCAGTTAAAATCATAGTACAAATTATGTATTTAGGCCCTTTTACAGATTGCTTTGCTGCAAAATAAAATGCATTTCATCCCTAGTTGTGTGCATGCATGAATTCCCGCTGATATCTGTAGCCTCTGTGCTCATCAAAATATTTACTATTTATCTATGATTTTTACACATATATCATATTGTATTACCTCTTGGTCTCAAGCAAGTGAATCAGTAATTAAACCAATGTGTTCTCTTTATAAGCATGCTCTACAAAGCTTAGATAAAAAACATGTGAGATACCATCACTGTAACATTTTGAGGAAGTACCAATTGCTGAGTTTTGATAATTGTCAACTTTTCTTGAAAATGGTAATTAAAGCTTTGCATGGATTATGTACTTCACCCTTAAAGGAATTCATGAAAAAGCTCTCTGAAGATACTAATAGGCTCACAAGGGAAACTGTATGTGGGAATTGTAAAGTGGAAAGGAGTAGAACAGCATTTGCCATATTTAAAATATTTTGTAATAAACTTAAGTAATATGGAGATTTATTACAGTTGTCATCAATGTCTGCCTGGGTACTGTCAATGGAAATTAGCCTACTGGCTAAATTAAAAATGCAATGCATCTTCTGTCATGTAATTGTATGTGTCCCTGATTGATTGATAAATAAATAAATAAATAAATAAATAAAAACAAATGATGTGTTAAGTAGGCTACTATCTGCATTTCAATTTCATATATATATATATATATTGTATATTGTAACCGGCCGGCACTCACAGTCGTTTGTTGCCCCTTTAAAAGCAGGACCCAAGACACAAGAAATGGATTTTCAAGCGCTTACGCGCTAATTTTAATATACACAACAATAAATCAACAAAACGAAACAAAACACCTAGCTCCGTTTTGAACACTAACTAAACATTTCATGCAGGTCCCTGACTAGCTCGCAGGACGGCTAAGCCGTTTACCTGTCATAAAACACTGGAAACCACAGTTTAATTCAACCCTTTGACTGCTCGGAAGCAGAGCACCTCTCTTCTGCTTCCTTCTACTCAGCAGCCGCGTGCAGACAAGCTGCACGTCTCAAATACCCCGCGCCTGGCATTAGTTTACAATAAATATCAGGTGCGGGTGATAATTAAACAATAAAACAATTAAACAAAATGTGCATACGCACATGTTTTCTTCAGGGAGGATACTAACCCCCTCCCTGATGTGTTACAATATATATATATATATATATATATATATATATATATATATATATATATATATATATATATATATATACAGCTCTGGAAAAAATTAAGAGACCACTGCAAAATTATCAGTTTCTCTGCTCCATGCCACACAGCCAGGTCAATCAAGGTGTGGATGGAGGACCACCAGATCAAGACCCTGTCATGGCCAGCCCAATCTCCAGACCTGAACCCCACTGAAAACCTCTGGAATGTGATCAAGAGGAAGATGGATGGTCACAAGCCATCAAACAAAGCCGAGCTGCTTGAATTTTTGCGCCAGGAGTGGCATAAAGTCACCCAACACCAATGTGAAAATGTGGTGGAGAGCATGCCAAGACGCATGAAAGCTGTGCTTGAAAATCAGGCTTATTCCACCAAATATTGATTTCTGAACTCTTCCTAAGTTAAAACATTAGTATTGTGTTGTTTAAAAATGAAAATGAACTTATTTTCTTTGCATTATTCGAGGTCTGACAACACTGCATCTTTTTTGTTATTTTGACCAGTTGTCATTTTCTGCAAATAAATGCTCTAAATGACAATATTTTTATTTGGAATTTGGGAGAAATGGTGTCAGTAGTTTATAGAATAAAACAAAAATGTTCATTTTACCCAAACACATACCTATAAATAGTAAAACCAGAGAAACTGATAATTTTGCAGTGGTCTCTTAATTTTTTCCAGAGCTGTATATATATATCTGTATTTAAAATATATCTAGAGTTATTGTTTTTTTGTTGTTCTTTTCTGACAGACAAATCGACCTGCTTTTAAATTTGTTTTAGTGAAACGAGACGAATAACTGAGACTTCTTTCTACTTCAGCGAATAACGTGCAGAATGAAGGAGGCAGAATAAAATGAATTGCTCTGCATTTTAAGTAGTGCTCTTGTAATGCAAACACATATTTAATCATCGCAATCATTATTAATTTTATTTAATGAGTTTAGCAGTTTAGTCTTTGTTTAATGAAACAATTAGTGTTGTAGCTACAGCCCCAAAACAGCGACAGTAAAGCGATCATCACTGTGGTTTTAGGAATGTATAGGTAGAAAAACAGTTGAGCTTATTTTGTCATTATAATTTGTCCATGATTAAAATAAGAAACTGAGATTGTTTAATGATGCTAATTACAACATTAAAGGCAGACAGAGCACTCAGAAATAAAAGCCAAAAACCAGAAACCCTAAATATCCGTTCTGGTGTATTTAGAAACACTTGACGTATGCTTTAAAGTGGGATGCTTTAAGGTTTATTTCAGACAGTAAGTGATTGACAGTGGTAGTTGAGTTGAGGGTTGCAAGGAGCCTCGCAGCTGGTCAATCACTTTATAGACATCAAATTCATATTCATGAGCATAAGTCAGAACACAGCCAAACAGCCAATCAAATCGACTGGGCAGCGAAAAGCTTGAGCTGCAACCCTCTGAACTACACATTGGTTATGAACAACTCACGCAGCTAAACTCTCTCCATCTTGTCAACCCGCTTAAGCTTATTTTATTGCTGAATGTGATTTTATAATTAATATCAGACACACCTTTATTTATGCAAGCACTCTTGTTTTCTCGGTATTTGGATAATGACATTATATTTATTTTATATTGAATTTGAATGTTGCAAAAATGTTGCACTGTAGAAAACCACACATGTCCTACAAATTTAGAACATCAGGTACTCAAAATTCTATAATAGTATCTCATTCAGAAAGAAAAAAAACAGTTAACTAAACTTTTGTATTTAACCCTCATAAGGTAACCTGGGGTCCATTCGGAAACCCTCCTGTTTCCTTTTAGGTAGTTGTCAGGCACCCATCCTGTTACACTATACAAAGGATAATTCTAGTCCAGGTAGCATGTTTGAATTTCCCAAATTGTTTTAGGCGTAGTGGGTCAATGCTTGTTTGAAAGTACAGAATTAGAGCTTTCCAATTATGTATTGTATGTCCTGAACACACGTTCCTAAGCAAAACTACAGCAAACCGAAACTAAGCCTTGAGTCATGTGACATGAGTCAGTTCTAAGTTTCATTTGTTGCCTATTACTTGGTCGCATCAACAGATAGCATTCCGGTTTCAACGTCATTTAAAAGCTCAGGCTTTGCGCTTTCCATTGAAGTCAGCATCCTCATTCAGTGCTCCAGTGCTGTGACGCGCAGCAAATCGGTAGGTGTGTTCAAGTGCCTGTATCTCGAAAATGGAAAGAGCTAGGAACACAGTCAGTATACCAAATGAAAGCAGAGGCTTGGGGCTTTTCCAATGATATCTCACGTGCCCATGACATTTTCCTAAATAAACTACAGTGCCCAGAATACAGTGGTGCCTTCACTTGCTAGGAGATAGTTGTGCGCAGTGGGTGTCTTAATACAGTGCTTCTGTGATTGTTCATGGCTGTCTGTGGCCTTCTACACACTTACCAGAATATTGTCCAGAATTGTCTGTTATTATTTGTTTATTTAGCAGACGCCTTTATCCAAGGCGACTTACAGAGACTAGGGTATGTGAACTATGCATCAGCTGCAGAGTCACAACTACATCTCACCCGAAAGACGGAGCACAAGGAGGTTAAGTGACTTGCTCAGGGTCACACAATGAGCCAGTGGCTGAGGTGGGATTTGAACTGGGGACCTCCTGGTTACAAGCCCTTTTCTTTAAGCATATAGGTCATTAATAAAGACTTGCAGCCCCTATTCTGAAGTAAAGGCTTCTTTTACATTAATTACAAACTTAATAGTAGCATATGTTATTAATACAGTTTTGATCTAATATATAAGCTTTTATATATATATATATATATATATATATATATATATATATATATATATATATATATATAATTTTTTTTTGTCAGGTTCATTAATGTAAGTAAGCTTCAGTATACAAGTTGCACAACTGATTAAAGGTGCCCTGGTGATAATTGCTTATTTGTGCATTATTTGTTAGATCAAAAGATGCAAAACGCTTTACTAGTGACCAATGTCCTCCTAATAAGCCTTTTATTGGAAAGTCCAACTCTGGGATAGAGTGCTATACATAAATGGTCCACTTTGTATAATAAGTACCTAACAAACCCTTATTAGGAGGCTAATACATGATGTATTATGTGCTAATTAGTCACAAATAAGTACATCATAAATGCCTAGTATGTAGTGCTTAAAATAAAGTGTTACCAACATGGGTTACTCAGGTGTTACTCCTATGAATCATGAAATTCAAATAAATTTGCAGCCATTATTTTAAAGTGTATTGTAGTAAATTGATTTATTATGTACCATACTAGCCTTAAATGCAAATTGATTTATTATGTACCATACTAGCCTTAAATGCTGTTAAACCGCAGTCTCAATCCTTTTCAGGTGTGATTTAAAAGGGTGAAGAAACAAAAGGGAAATCCAGATTGGGCTTAAAGGTTGTGCAGACTTGCCTTTCACTGCATATCAAGATGCTGTTGGAGAGACCAAGCGTGCTAAAACTGTAACCTCAGCCAATGCCTGTGGCACAGCAAGCTACTGTACAAGACTCTGTGCTCAGTGGACGAAGCCCAGCTTGCCCAATACAGACATGAGTTCATTTTGTAAAACGATATAATCCGCATAACCTCTTGTTTAAGTATTTCATGTGTAAAATATTGATCACAATGTAAATCTTAAAAAAGCATGTTTTAAAATCTATATTGCATTAATGATTTTAATAATTTGCTGTATCCCATAAACAAAAATGTATTGAAATCATTAGTGGGCTTATTTGGCTTAGTTGTGTCTTCTTGCCTGTTGTATTGGTCTGTTAACTTTTGGTTTTGTTTTATAAATATTGCTCCCCTTAACCTTAATGTCAGTTCTGGTTGCCAGTGTGATTGTTAAGTTGGAGTTTCCTAATAATTTTTTGTTATGTGTGTTTTATATATACGCTGCTGTGTAAAAGTCTTAGATATGTTGCATTTTTCTACTCTGATGCATTATGAGCATCAGCAATTTACTCAAAGCCTCCACTAGTGTTTTCTACTATTATAACTACCTTGACTTACATAATGAAGGAAAAACATTGAGTGAAATAGCTTGCATCACTTGATTTTCAAGGTGTGGTCATAATCAACAAGTACAGAGAAACATCATCTGTAATTGACAAACCCAGGACTGGAAGACCTAAAAAGCTGTCTAACAAGTATATGCAATACTTGAAGATAATATCCTTAAGAAATAGAAAGAAGACAAGTGTTGAATTAACAACAGAACTGGCAGAAGGCACAGGTGTCGTTGTCCATCCTTCAACAGTCCAAAGCACCTTTGACCATTGTTCCATAGTCCAATGTCTGTGTTCTTGTGCATATTTTAGCCTTTTAGTCTTGTTCCCCTTTCTTAACAGAGTTATTCTTACTGCAGCACATCCTTTAATTCCTGATTTCAAGAGTGACCTTCGTACTGTTGATTTGATGGACAACGACACCTGTGCCTTCTGCCAGTTCTTTTGTCAATTCAACACGATTTACTTTAATAACTTTGATCCCGTTCAATGGATTTGCATGAAAATTGGGTTGTCCCTTTGGTTAGATCTCTAAATGTGGGCCATTTCGTTCTACTTGGATATGCGGATTCCGAGATCTAGATAATGAAAAAAAAAAAATGTGTTTTTTGCAGTTTTTTTTTTTTTTTTTTTTGTCTGTCTCCAGCTCCAAAACGGTTTGGAATTTTTGTTTGACAATTTTAGGGTACAAGGGGACTGGCCCAGAATAGTGCCTTTTTCAGGTTTGGTGAAAACATATTAATCTGTTCGAGTTATAGGGATTTGAAATGTTGGTTCTGATCATGTACAGTACAGCTATTGCAGTTAGATATTTGAGCTCAAAAAAGGAATTGGTATCATGACAAAATATCTTTTTACGCGAGGGTCTAATCTACTTTCATTAGACAAAAATCTTTGTTCATGAGGCACGCATTTTTCTTTTCAGTTTAAAAAAAAACCCTGAAACTGCCTGAAAATCATATATCTTTAGTAAACCATGACATGTCTTTATATAATTGGGACTCCAGAAGAGTTACTTAGTAACGTTGTCTTTTCATTTTGTGAGTGAGAAATTTGTTTATTTATGGGTATCTTTTAAAATCTT
The DNA here is from genome assembly GCF_902713425.1 of Acipenser ruthenus. NCBI lineage: Eukaryota > Metazoa > Chordata > Actinopteri > Acipenseriformes > Acipenseridae > Acipenser > Acipenser ruthenus. The sequence continues at coordinate 38,767,107 of NC_081194.1, forward strand.
TTTTCGCCACTCCTCTGATAAAATAGGAATTGTTCTCACGAATAAAGCAGCTGTGAAAATATTAGTACTCTGGCAAAAAACAAATTTAGAATGTCATTTCTTTTGTCGTGAGGGGGATCTACTTTCATGAGGTTCTTTCATTCTCGTGAAAAAAGACTGTGGACAACCAACGCTGACCCCTCGGGAGAGGTTTGTCCGAGACAGCACTTCCCGGAGCAGCAGTGTGAGGTACCTCCCTTACATTTGAATTGCTGATATCTCAGCCTCTGTTCGAGTTAGAAATACAAGACCCCTCATTGTGTTCCTTTGCTCTCCCTCTACTGGAATGAAAAACCACCATTAACCGCTGTCGGGTCCTTGGCTAATAATAAGAAGCAGGCATGAAGATTGAGTGGGTAGTGTAGAGGTTAGCACATTTGTCTAGCATGCCAAAGATCAGTGGCTCGAAAATTATACTTTTATACTAACATCATTTATTAGTTTTTTGTTAATGAGTGCGAACATCCAAAATGCTAACAGTGTATTACATTTTATATATTAAATATTTTAATGATTATAGTCAAATTAAACATCCTCGCTTGAAAACTATCAACTGTTATGTTTTTACATATTTTTTATTTTTTTGCTGCGAGAGATGGTACAGCTATGGCCACAACTTTTGCATCAATTTTTTGAGGGGGGGATTGAGACAATTAAAAAAAAGCCTACATTAACATAATTTAGATGTTTTATTTAACATCATGTAATCAAAGAAACTACCGAACGATATTGCAAAAGTCTACCGGAAGCCATAATAGTTGTACAGTAGTATTTAAGGCATGTTGGATTTAAAAAGGTCATATTTTTAAATGTCACAGTTTTTCGTTAAGTAGGGAGAACTACAAAGGGTAATGTAATTCAGTATGTAACGTAGCATTATTTCCACAGTCTTCATTCAACTCTGAACCAAAATGATTTAATTATATAGGGAGATGCTAAACTTTTGGCCATAGCTGTACTGCTAATTCACTGTATTCTAATAGATAAATTACAACTGTACATGCAATACTGGCAAAATACAATAAACATAGCCTCGATTTGCGATGGTCTGTACTGTACTGTACTGTATAGAGAGATGTGTTTATATATTTGACCCATAATATTAATGTTATAGTTTATTACATATGATGTAACTACTGCTTGGAACATTTTGTTTAAACAAAATCTCCACAATGCACAAACAGCATCCCCAAACCTGTTCCACATCAAACAAGCTGATCGTGTCAGAGTCTTCCTGCCTCACAAAATTCCATCAACTTTGAATATTACTAACAGATTCAATTAATATCCCAAAAGCATGCTTTTGGGATATTAATTTGTTAAGTTTGTTCATAGAATTTTCGCTTATGAGTTGTAATGAATGCATTCGTACTATGGGCTAGGTTTTGACATGCACATGTGTTTTTTTAATTTCTTTTATAGAAATGTTTTCATACTAACTTTTGTACTTGATAACATTAACTTAAAAATCCAATTGATGCCTAAGAGTAATACATTTTAATACGTTTTGTAACTAATTTTAACCTATTCATATGTTTCAATATTAACTAAATCGAGTTATTAATAAAATTGATTCATCTTTTCACAATTGATTTATTAAAATGTTTGAATATACTGTTAAGAACATAAGAACATAAGAAAGTTTACAAACGAGAGGAGGCCATTCAGCCCATCTTGCTCGTTTGGTTGTTAGTAGCTTATTGATCCCAGAATCTCATCAAGCAGCTTCTTGAAGGATCCCAGGGTGTCAGCTTCAACAACATTACTGGGGAGTTGGTTCCAGACCCTCACAATTCTCTGTGTAAAAAAGTGCCTCCTATTTTCTGTTCTGAATGCCCCTTTATCTAATCTCCATTTATGACCCCTGGTCCTTTTTTCTTTTTTCAAGTCAAAGAAGTCCCCCGGGTTGACATTGTCTATACCTTTTAGGATTTTGAATGTTTGAATCAGATCGCCGCGTAGTCTTCTTTGTTCAAGACTGAATAGATTCAATTCTTTTAGCCTGTCTGCATACGACATGCCTTTTAAACCCGGGATAATTCTGGTTGCTCTTCTTTGCACTCTTTCTAGAGCAGCAATATCCTTTTTGTAACGAGGTGACCAGAACTGAACACAATATTCTAGGTGAGGTCTTACTAATGCATTGATTTACTTGATTGACAGTTCACAGTCATCTTAAAATAACGCTAGAATATGTTTTGTTGAAAAATAATATGTTTTTGACCGATTCAGATTTTGCTGTTGATGTATTCATTTTCAAAAGGTTTTCTTTAGGTTGTGCTGCGGGGCGGGGCAGGTGGGAGGGGGGTGGGGTGGTGTGGGGTTGGGCGGGGCGGGGCAGGGGGTGGTGGGGCGAGGTCTCTTCACAGTCTTGCACCAGGGCTGAGTAAATCGTAGCGCCGATGTTATGATAAATCCTGTACCCCCTTGATATCATGTATCCCCTAGCAATCACCTAGATTCCGTGCTTGCGCAGATCTCTCTAGATTGATTTGGAGCATGCGCATATTTCTTTAATAGAAGTCTGCTTGTGTGTGTGACCGTGAACGTGCATTTTCTCTGTTATTGCTGTGCTTACGACAACGGTAGTAATGGTGCTCAACTACCCGAGCTACTTCGAGTCTTATTTCACGATGTATTTATTTTATTTATTTTACTGCGGTTTGTTTTAATAATGCAAACGTACAATTCAAAACACACACAGTAGCATATAATAATATTTTATCACCAAGTTATAAAAGAAAAAGGAATCGACCATAGAAATTGAAAGGGAATCATACTTTTTAAAAAGCTGCAATACTGTAAATGTTAAGAAATGTGTTATTTGGGAAAAATACAGATTGTAAAGCAGTAAGAAATAAAGAAATGCTGAGATATTAAATCATGTTTTGTTTTTCACAGCACCAGGGAAACTGAAATATTTTGCATCCCCTGCCTTAAAGATGTTTTAAATTTAATAGGATTCCAAGTTTGTACCTGATGTGTTCAGGGGGTCCAGATATGCTCATACAGGTCATTTGTGTGCTCTAGGGGTACCCCTATATTTTGTTACAGGGGGGATACCACATTTTTCAGCTGAACTATTCTGTATCCCCTGGCTTGAAGACTTTTTAAATGCAATAGGATTCCAGTATTCGATTACATATGTTTAGAGGCTGCCAATTTTAAGCATATGGCGTAACACAATTAGTCTACCAGAAAGCTTTTTGTAAACAATACACAATAAATAACTTATCAATCTGACAGCAGGGAAATCTAAGTTGGCATATATAAATGAAGTAAATCATAGTTAATGTGCAGAAAATAAAGCATACTAGTGGGGGTGAAACCTTAATATTAGGGTGAGTTAATTAGTTGTGTATCAAAGATATCAGAAGTAGACACTTGCATAATGTGTATACTTTTTTATCTATTGTTTAATGGGGGGAACCACATTCTACAGCACAAAAGTTGTAATATTTTACACACCCTTAATTTTCTTTTTTGCTGAAAAGTTCTAAATACATCATAATTTATTATTTGACGTGGCTGGAGTTGACTTCTTATTCGCTCAGCTTCTTGAAGAGCTATCATTATAAAAATAATCCTAGATTTATGTTTGCTACCCTAGATAAATTAATTAATCCTTCCCCTTATAGTCCTACCCTTGACATTGGCTCCTGTCACAGCTGCAATGACTTCTTATATTTCTTTAAAAAATAAAATACTAGACATCAGAAATGAGATTCCACAGACATCTTCTATTAAGGAGGACTCCAGCACAATTTTACCAACTACACCTATTAAGGCTACTATGGGGGCTTTTACTTTGATTACCTTGCATGAACTGACAGAGCTAGTTAGACATATGAAAGCTACTACATGCTCTCTTGATCCTATTCCTACAAAACTATTAAAAGATGTTCCTGGTGTTATTAATACCCACATTTTAAAAATTATAAATGGTTCACTTTCCTCTGGTATAGTTCCCTCAGCACTTAAGGTAGCTGTGGTAAAGCCTATGCTTAAGAAGCACAATTTGGACCCTAAGGTACGCAATAACTATAGGCCAATCTCCAACCTACCATTCTTAGATAAGGTTCTAGATCAGGGGTCTCCAACCCTGGTCCTGGAGAGCTACTGTGGCTGCTGGTTTTTGTTTCAACCAATCTCTGTTACTTAATTAAACCAATTATTGGCTTAATTAGTCAAGATGCTCTAGATCTTTAGCCACTGATGATGAAAAGACACCTATAAAACCTGCTGGACAGGGGCTCTCCAGGACCAGGGTTGGAAACCCCTGTTCTAGAGAGGGTTGTTGCAATTCAATTACAAAAATTTCTAACTCACTTTTTTTCTGGTGTCCCAAAACATGTGGTATCCCGCTTGCAGCTTGTTCAGAATACCGCCGCTAGAATTCTGACTAAAACCAGAAAAACTGAATATATTACCCCTGTTTTGGCCTCTTTACACTGGCTCCCTGTGCAGTATAGAATTGATTTTAAGATTTTGCTGTTAACTTACAAGGCCCTGAATGGATTAGCACCTAGTTATTTGCAGGAGTTACTGACCCTGTGTCTTCCAAACCGCACTCTGAGATCAGGGGATGTGGGGCTGCTGGTTTCCTAGGGTCAACAAAAACAACACGGGAGGTAGGGCTTTTTCTTGTAGAGCTCCTAAATTATGGAATGCTCTGCCTTCATTTGTCAGGGAAGCTGAGACCGTTTTCAAGTCAAGACTAAAAATGCACTTTTATCTTGGTGGGTTTTAATGTAACTTTTAAATTATTATTATTATTATTATTATTATTATTATTTATTTCTTAGCAGACGCCCTTATCCAGGGCGACTTACAATTGTTACAAGATATCACATTATACATTATACAGATATCACATTATTTTACATACAATTACCCATTTATACAGTTGGGTTTTTACTGGAGCAATCTAGGTAAAGTACCTTGCTCAAGGGTACAACAGCAGTGTCCCCCACTGGGGATTGAACCCACAACCCTCCGGTCAAGAGTCCAGAGCCCTAACCACACTCCACAATTAAAGCTTTTGTATACTGTTATTTAAATAGTCTGACTGTGGCAGTTGTATGTGTGACATGCTATACAAATGTATTGTGGTTTGTTATTTTTTTCTGCTATGTACTATACAGTGCTTTGTGATACTTTTGTATAAAAAGCGCTATATAAATGCAATAAATAAATAAATACTAGTCCAGCTGCACGTGGCTCCAATTTTGACATTGGTAGCCCAGGAGTACATAAGAACATAAGAACATAAGAAAGTTTACAAACGAGAGGAGGCCATTCAGCCCATCTTGCTCGTTTGGTTGTTAGTAGCTTATTGATCCCAGAATCTCATCAAGCAGCTTCTTGAAGGATCCCAGGGTGTCAGCTTCAACAACATTACTGGGGAGTTGGTTCCTGACCCTCACAATTCTCTGTGTAAAAAAGTGCCTCCTATTTTCTGTTCTGAATGCCCCTTTATCTAATCTCCATTTATGACCCCTGGTCCTTTTTTCTTTTTTCAAGTCAAATAAGTCCCCCGGGTTGACATTGTCTATACCTTTTAGGATTTTGAATGTTTGAATCAGATCGCCGCGTAGTCTGTTTGTGTTACTGAACAAACTTTCCATTACTAACTGTGCTATGTATCTCTGCAATATCTTTTCTAACACAATCGTGATTGCTTTGATTTTACTATTCATGTACTGTGGGTTTAATTGAGCAAAGAAACATAACAGATACCCCTGCAAACTACTCAAACCAGAAAGATCTTCAACTTAAAGCCATATCTTTGTGGCATATTAAAAGCTCCCCTTACAACCACATGTAAAAACCAGCAGCAACATGATTTTCACTGCTATCTACTTCATGTTAATATTGGACAAGGTAAAATGAGATAGTAGTGGTGGGGTCATGGAGTGTGCGACGAATCCCTGACAACCCACATCTGCTAGATAAATCCGGAGTTCCACCTCAGCCCCTAGCTCAGCATACTGGAGTTTCTTCCTCTTGTATGCCGCATCCACGGTATCCTCCCATGGCACTGTTTGCTGCACCAAGAGAACAAGGCATGCTGAGACTGAACGCAGGACAACGTGAGGTCAAAGGGTAGTGTGGCAATCTAGCTAATCTTAGTTCTAATAACCTTTCCTGTTGGTGACTGTCCTGGATGAAAAAAATGTTGTTCTCTGTCTGCCAGCTATTGCTGATATTGGTGGCTAGCTGTTGATCTTATTACACCATTCTTCCAGTGCTAATGCCAAGCATTGCAGCACCTGGTCATGAGGCCAAGTGAAGCAACCCTGGCTCAGAGCCGCCTTATATCCTGTAATAATGTGCTTCAGGGTAGCTGGTGATGAACACAAAGGACATGCAGGGTTCTCCCTACACATATATTCATGTTCTGCAGTGATGGAAGAACATCATATGTGGACCTGATTAGGAAGCGGATCCTCTGTTCCATTTTCCACATTTCTAGCCAGCCAATCTTAAGCTGTTCCACATTCTCCAATCTATCCATTCTCCTTGTTTAGCCTGGGACACCGTCTTGACACACCTCATACTCTCAACCTGCTTTTGCACTTAGCTACCAACTTCTTCCTTTCAGCTGAAGCTGAAGCTGCTTTGTGCCATATTGACGGAGCCAAACTGAGACCAAGGCCTTCTTTTCCCTGTTGTAGTTACCCCATTATATCACTGACACAAAGTACAGCCTTTGCATCTTCCATCTACAGGTGCTACCTCCCTGACACATTCTTCACACGATTCCATCAGTGTCATTTCCAGCCCAACCTTAGCATGCTTCAATTCCTTAGTTACAGCTGAGGCTGGCAGCTGCAGTTTCCCTTTACTGTAGAGTTCTACACTGCTAAGGCATCGTGGAACTCCAAGACATTTCCTAATGTATGAAATGATCAAGGCTACCAGTCTCTCTACTATTGACAGGGAAACCTCATACACAATAAAAGTGATTATTCTCCAGGGTAGCCCCAATTGTGTCAAACTATTTGGGAATAAAAAATAAAATAAAATAAAATAAATAATAATAATAAAATAAAAAAATAAAACATCAATGTGGTGAGCTAATAAATACACCTATGCTTTTAAATAAAATTATCAAACCATCCAATTTATTTATTTATTTACATTTCAAAAGTACAAAAGCGGATCTTCTTCAGATCGGCTTCGGGTAAAGGGCATTTTCTGCGTCGCGATGGGGTCATTCGCAAGACAACCCCAAGCCGAACATGAAAAGATTTCATGGTTCTAAAAATGTCAGTTAACCCCAGCCGATGGGGTCGACCCAATCCTGATGAGATGGTATTTCGTGCTTGGGTTCCTAACATATACACCATTGAACACTCACACTTTTGTATGGAGGCATGCTCTGAGAGACACTTTCCTTTATGTAACACCACTACACGCACACACCTAGGCTAGCGTGTGCTGATTAGCCCAAACATACAGGCTCTTGAAGTTAAACATAAAAGAATTTTAATGTACCCTCAATATACATGGCAACTGTATTGTGTTTTGGATTCCCTGTATTTTGATCACTAAAGGATTCTACATGGATAGCTTTGGGCTGTTATTTATATGAAAATAAATAATTTACTTTTAGAGAGAACTGTATGTAACACAAAGTCCTTTTTTTTGGGCCACCCAGTATTTTATTAAAGCATAATAGTATATTAGTGAAGTGTTTGAGAGCCATTACTACTGAAACAATAGTAAAGCACACTGGCTGCACATACAGCTCATAACTTTGTATAAATATACACATGTACCCACAAATGCATGGCATACTGAGCAGTTGAGAGATACTGTGGCAAAATTGATTCTGTAGCAGAGCCATGACGTACCATAGGTAGACTTTGCGCCTCTAACCTTCTGGCTAGTAAACAACCCTGACATATATGTCACTGATAACCAGACACCCAGTGACAAGTAAGTGACTCAAAAGCATTTTACAAGCATTCTTGAAATGGCAAAATAATACTAATAATAAAAAAAAATGTGGGGGAGGCTTCATATTGAAATAAATCTGACACTTCCCAGTCTAGAATCAGCTGGTATGCTCATCCCTCACTGGGACTGTAAGATGATAACTTGGACAGCAGCCGATCTGCTTATCAGGCTTAGGTTGGTTAGTGGGGCAGCTGCTTGCTCCCCTTCAAAATCACCTCTTTAAAAGCTATCCCACCAAAATGCCTAGTACAATATGACTAATAAGAAATGTCCTGGGCATTTTGGTGGGATAGATTTTAAAAATATGACTAAACTTTTTTATGTGTCATTGCACGAGAAAACCAGGCAAAGGTCGGAAGATGGGGGTCAGTCATATTTTGTATTTAGGATAGTTATTAGGAACTATGATTAATATAAGATTGCAGATGTTTTTAGTTTCAGAGATCTGGGAGCCCCCCTAGAAGCCATCCAAAATATACATTTTCAGGTCTTAAAATTGACTGATTTCATACTACTGTTGTGACAATTCTAAAAAAAGGTATGACTTCAGCTCCTGCTTTTAATGTTAGTATCAAAGGAGATCTCCAACCATGAACATTTACAACCCTGGTCATTAAGTTATGGTGGTAGTATCGGCGTTCAAAGTTGGGATAAAAATCTCAAAACAGATTTCTGAAAAATTGGCACATTGAAGGGGGCAGGATGCTCACTCACAACAACTCCAAGAAAAAAGCTTGGCAATTTTGAATAAAGGCATGTGCCCTCTTCTAATAGAAATCTTAACATACATGGGATGTTAATACAGTGAGGGCTTTACAGGGAGCTCTTTGGGGGACACTTTTTGATTTGGGAAAGAATACACATATCTGATTTAAAGGCTAAAACTGGGTGTGTTGTGGGTAAATATCTTACAATTCAAATTAAAATCACTTGTGGTCATGTCCTTAGAAATATCAAATGAATAGCTTTGGAGTCTTCATAGTGGTTTCAAGAATGCTGTAATAGTGGTGTACCAGGGTGTTACAACAGCAATTCTGTATCCAAACGTCATTACACCTTAACATAACCAAATTAAATCAAAATATGATTTATTTTTTATCATTCCAGGGGCTGTTCCATCAAATTTGATAAGGGTTTTTATTTAATTAACTTTATGGCCTTCCACATACATTGTTTAATATTCTGTTCACTTATTTGTGTGTATATTCTTTGTTCATGGTAGATTGAGTGACTGATATTTATATAGGTTACAGCAGTCAAGCACTGATTAAACACCTCCCAACCCCCAACCCAAACCCCTCCCTCATGAGTCATTGAGAGATGTTATCTCCTTGATAGTCTTAGGACCCCTGTTGTCACTCCAGGAGCTCTTGGATCTGGCTTCTACCTCTCTTTTTTGAATATTTCTTCAGTGTGAGCCTTCAACAAAAGATTTGTAAGTACAAATATATTACAATAACAACTGTTAACATGTGCCTCATTCCTATGGGTGTATGATTTTAAAGAGTTGATTCATTACCTGTTTTCATTACTTGATTTAATGTGTTTTTGCTTTTATTTGTCCTGTTTACAATTGTGTAATGAACAGTTAAAACATTGTGGGTTATGTTTTCTCTAGTTATATTCTAATTTATATTTCTATATTTATCTTCTTCTACTACTAATGTCTAGTATCATAATTGAATCAAATTAAGTTTAGGGATATTTTTTCTCAGTCTCATTTTGTTAATGTCTCTTTGATAGATCAAACATTATGAGCTGCTCCTTTGCTAATTCAGAGTCAGAATGTGGTGCAACCCACTACCAACCCACAGATCTCTGCAATCCCCCTACTTGCGTGTACAAAAGATGTTACAGATTACCTCCACAATCTGGGAGTTAGTGGACCTGGTCAAACCCCGCAAATCACAGAGGTGGATCTGATTCTAAATAGTGTAGGGAGATTTGGTTGGTCAGAGGAGCAAAAGGCCATTCTGACGGTCTGTCCCAGACATCGATATGACCTTTCCATAAACTGGAATGGGGCAAGGAGAACAAAATGTACACACCCAGAACATAAGGGGAAGAGAGTGGCACTGAGACATCCTAGACAAGTATCAATGCATTTGTCAACTCAGATGTACAAAACCTATAATAAGGTAATACCTGTTGGATCTGCACTGTGAGACTCATGTAGAAAAGCATACAAACTAGAGGATCCACAAGAGTGGTGGAAACGGATACATCTACAATCTCTGAGACCACACCTTCTCTGCAGCCAGGAACAAGTCAGGCACTTGATGAAAGCGTTGTTTCTGTGGTGTCAATGGGACCACCAATTCAACCAGGGCCAAGTTTGGCATCTCCCTCAACTGTCTTGTTTGAAGCTGGTGCTAGCAAGGGATATCAACCTCGTCAAATAGATAGCGAATCTGAAGTGCCATCAATGGATGTCACATTTGAATCCCAGAGCAGCAGTGAAGGAGAGCTAGAAACAAGTGTATGGATGGATAGACAACTGCAACAAGAGCAGAAGAGGGATGCTTTCAATGCAGCCATAGATCATATCACTGATGGACGAATCAGTCCATTAAGGTCCAGTTTAAATACACCCTGGGAAGACATCACAGACAGACAGAGAAACTATTACCTTAGGAAAGCCAACGAGGCAGTGAGAGCGGCAATTAATGTAATTGCTCCAGGTCAAGAGGCTAACCTTTGGCATAGTCTCGCACAATCACCACCTTACCATGATGAAGAATCTTCCACTAAAAGTCAGATATGGGACAAACAACCTCACCAAACATTGATCAAGGCCTACCTCCAAGCAGAAACGTCACATACCAGATTACAACTCTTGTCTGTTTTTGTTGATGACTACACCAAGAAGGAGTTACAAGAGCTTATCCCTGGATTAACAAAGTGGCACATTGATCGGGCTAGAGCACATGCATCAGAGGCAGGGCCAGGAAAACCAGTAGAACGGCAGCAAATACACAGGACACACCTTGACCCAATTAAGACTGACCACTTTCTGGCATTCCTGATGAGGCCTCATCTCCTTCAGGATGTTGCGTATGGAACCTAAACTTTGCACCTTGACTCCGGAGAAAACATCATCATTCCTGCAGCCATACAGACCCTAATACCTTCAAGGATAATCCAACAATATATCCAACATTGCAAAAGCATTGGTTTTTAACCTCTTTGTGAGCAAACACTGTTCAAAATGATTGAAGTATGTGCTGCTTCTCAGCAAAAGTCACTACAAGGTCTGGATTATATCTCAACAGATGGAGCTGAAGCTTTTGACATGCTCTTTATAGTTGTTGATGTTCTCATGTTGAACGGGGCCCAGCAGCATGGGCAATGGCTATAAAACAACATCTTAAATCAGGCAAACGCTACCTCAAGACAGACTACAAGACCCATGTCAGCATAGAAGATATAAGCACAGACCACTGTATAGAGGCAGCAGTGTGGAGTAGTGGTTAGGGCTCTGGACTCTTGACCGGAGGGTCGTGGGTTCAATCCCCGATGGGGGACACTGCTGCTGTACCCTTGAGCAAGGTACTTTACCTAAATTGCTCCAGTAAAAACCCAACTGTATAAATGGGTAATTGTATGTAAAAAAGAATGTGATATCTTGTAACAATTGTAAGTCGCCCTGGATAAGGGCGTCTGCTAAGAAATAAATAAATAAATAATAATAATAATAATAATAATAATAATAATAATAATAATAATAATAATAATAGCATTTGCTCTGAGTGAGAAAGGGAAGGAGGCATTTGCTATACAACACAACCACAACCATGATGCTGATTGTGATAGTTGTTCTGAGATAGACAACTGTCTTGAAGAGATGGAAAACATGATGAGGAAGGAAGGACTTCTGACAGAGGAGCAGAAAAGTCGTATTCAATTTGATTTTGAGCAGTCGTCAATTGCTATACACCAATGGAAGGTTCACTTGCTGCGTGTGGTCAAACAGGAGTTTGCAAAGCAAGTTGTGCTAGAGCAGCTTGATAACCATTCTGTTCTGATCATCATGGATTGGGCAATGAAGTTTGTGCCTATGCGATACAGAGAGCAGATGACAGAGTTCTCTGGGAAGCGTGGGAGGAGCTGGCATGTGTCAGCGGTCATCACCAAAGGAGAAGATGGAAACTACAGTGTGGAGTGCCTTGTCCATGTGTTCAACAACTGCAAGCAAGACTGGTTCTCTGTTGCCTTTATTCTAGAGCATGTGCTGTCAACCATCAAGGCTGAGAATCCCTCAATGTCTACAACATTCCTAGTCAGACAATGCTGGCTGTTATCACAGTGCTTCATTTCTGTTATCCTTGCCATCTATGGGTGAAAGGACAGGCATATCCATTTCACGCTATGATTTTTCAGACCCTCAAGCTGGAAAGGACATTTGTGACAGAAAGATTGCATCCATGAAAATGCACATTAGACGGTATGTGAATGAGAAACGCAACGTTCTGACTGCAGAGGACATGAAAGAAGCCCTATAATCACACGGTGGTATCAAAGGCTGCAGAATAGCTGTTGTGGAGGTGATGGAAGGCAAAGAGCATAGAGAGCAGAGGTTGGAGGGAATCAGGGCATTGAATAACTTCCAGTTTGAAGTAGAAGGTGTGAGGGCATGGAAAGGCTACAGCATTGGCAAAGGGGAGTTATTCCTCTACCAGAGATTCTCATGGATGTCACAGGAGGCCACATCGCTAACTGTATGTCAACCGTTTGGTCCTTCCCATTCTTTTCAAGGACAAATGTCATCCAAAAGACTGGGTACAAAGACACTATTTCAGTGTCCTGAAACTGGATGTGTGCCAGGCTTTGCAACACGTGAAGAGCAGGAAGAGCACATGGATGTTGGACAACATTGTCGAGAAACGCAGATGGAATCCACTTATGTTAAAATTCAAAAGAAGTGGGCTCAAGCTATATCTGGAATTTCTCAGTTTGGACCAGAGAAACTCAGCTTTGAATTGTCAATAGGACAATCCACCATCCCAAGCAAATCCAAAAAGGAAGGCTGGGCTATACGCTCAACTATGAAAGGTCAGAAAATGTCAGAAAATGTTAAAAAGTATCTGCTTGACATTTTCAATCAATGACCTTCAAGAGCTGGAGGCATTGGGAGAGGAGGAGGATTGGCATACACTGTGCAAGGCAGTCTATGACCAAATTGACATTAGTCACCCTCTCATGTATGGTCAAACCAATCTCTGCCACTTAGCCAAGATAAAAGGTCTAAAGACTCTAAAACAAAAGCAGTTAAAGGACATTGCAGACCATTATCATCTCCCAATTTCAGGACCTAAAACAAGAAAGGACTCATGCTTACATTCCTTGGACATTCTTGTTAGCACATGTTCATGTGTGGACTGAATTTCCATACCTCTGTTGTCTATGGTTGTTCAATTTTAAAGACTGATGTTCAAGGGTACAAAGGTTTTATTAGTAAAAAAAAAAAAAAAAACAAGCAGCAAACATTCAACAAATCATGTCATCATAATTTCAGTGACTGTAAATGTTATAGAGTCCAATTTAGTGTGTTGCTACCTAGGATGGGTTGAAAATTATTATAATATGTAAAAATGTGATGTGGGGTGCCTTTGAAATTATTAAAAGGTCCAACTTTGGTTATGTTAAGGTGTAATGACATTTGGATACAGAATTGCTGTTGTAACACCCTGGTACACCACTATCACAGCATTCTTGAAACCACTATGAAGATTCCAAAGCTAATTATTTGATATTTCTAAGTAAAGGTCATGACCACAAGTGATTTTAATTTGAATTGTAAGATATTTACCCACAACACACCCAGTTTTAGCCTTTAAATCAGATATGTGTATTCTTTCCCAAATCAAAAAGTGTCCCCCAAAGAGCTCCCTATAAAGCCCTCACTGTATTAACATCCCATGTATGTAAGGTTTCTATTAAAAAAGGGCACATGCCTTTATTCAAAATTATTATTTGTTTATTTAGCAGACACCTTTATCCAAGGCAACTTACAGAGACTAGGGTGGGGGAACTATGCATCAGCTGCAAGGTCACTTACAATAACGTCTCACCCGAAAGACGGAGTACAAGGAGGTTAAGTGACTTGCTCAGGGTCACACAATGAGTCAGTGGCTGAGGTGGGATTTGAACCAGTGACCTCCTGGTTACAAGCCCACTTCTTTAACCATTGGACCACACAGCCTTTTTTCTTGGAGTTGTTGTGAGTGAGCATCCTGCCCCCTTCAATGTGCCAATTTTTCAGAAATATGTTTTGAGATTTTTATCCCAACTTTGAACACTGATACTACCACCATAACTTAATGACCAGGGTTGTAAATGTTCATGGTTGGAGATCTCCTTTGATACTAACATTAAAAGCAGGAGCTGAAGTCATACCTTTTCTTAGAATTGTCACAACAGTAGTATGTAATCAGTCAATTTTAAGACCTGAAAACTTATATTTTGGATAGCCACTAGGGGGGCTCCCAGATCTCAGAAACTAAAAACATCTGAAATCTTATATTATATGGTTATACCCTAAATACAAAATATGAAGGGATTTGGCTGACCCCCATGTTCCTGATTTTCCAGATTTTGCCTGGTTTTCTCATGCAATGACACTTGAGCAAGCAGCTTATTTCAAATTGTGTTCAACATTTGGATGACATATAATACATAATAGCCACAGATGTTTACATTCCCACTCCAAAGGCACATCACATTTTTTATAAATTCTGGTGCTGAGAATGTAAGCTTTTAAGGCAAGAAAATGAAAATAAATGCAACACAAAATTATCCGAGCAATCTAGTTTAAGACTCAACAAAACAAACGTGACAGCCCAGAAGATGCTGTATTGGTGACGGTCATAGATTTCAGAGAGATGCTGCTAGGTGCCCTTTTGTGAAAGCCTGTTTCAAAAGTCAAATTATAGGATTAATGATATGTGGTGTTGACCCAAATACAGATTAGAGGGCTTTTCAGGAGTGGAAAATAACTCTGGCAGCCTCCAGGTTTGCTCAAATGAACTGGATCATGTTGCAAAATCCGTCTGATGTTTAAAGAGGTTATGCACTTTCTGGTGATCTGAGGCCTTTATATTCGTTGACAATTGCTGCAAAAGATGATGACATTGCCTTGAGAGGATGAGCAATGTCAATAATAGGGAATTTGCTACAGATTACTACAGATTATTATTGTTATTTATTACTTAGCAGATGCCCTTATCCAGGGCGACTTACAATTGTTACAAGATATCACATTATTTTTACATACAATTACACTGTTTTTTACACATTATTTTTACATACAATTACCCATTTATACAGTTGGGTTTTTAAAAGTCAATAGTTGGGTTTTTAAAAGATAAAAGTCAATAGTGATTAAGGGATGACAAAGTGGAATCATGTATCAGAACATTCTTTATGTAATTGTAATTCAGTGTTTGTTAGTGTCTGAGAATTGTAGCCAGACATTGGTCTCTTAAAAAAAAAAAAAAGGTCTAGTAACCACCTGTAGGAATTTTTACTTTATAATTTATACAAACCAATATGTGGTACAGCAGGTGGGTAAAGTCTGTGTTTTAGAGCATACATTTATATTGTTTATACCTGGCAATAGGTTGATAAAGAATCTATGTATTAATTCAAAATGCAAAACATGTTAACTACTGTGGCCATTATAAGATCATTTATTTCCAATTGACATAATTCAGTTAGATCAACCAAAAACATACACACACATTTTACAAAATATATAAAATAAAACAATTGTTTTCTACATTTTAAATAAAATCTGGTGAACCCGTTTTTATGTGCAGCACCGTGAGATAACAAAGCGACAAATAGAAAACAAATTACATACATTTGTGTAAGTTCAATGGGCAAGAATCCTGCAATTAAAAGTTCCTTAATTTGGGGAATGTAAACACATTGGGTTGTATACAAGGCTTGAGAGTGCTAAATAAAAAAAGATGTTTTAAAAACAGGCGACACTACAGCTTTATTTCTAGGTAATGTTACTACAGAAAACACAGATGTATCACAATTAATAGATATGTGTTAAGTATAAATATAGCTCAATATTAAATTGTAACATTTTGCACACTGGTAAGAAAGAAGATATATACCTGCTTTAGTAAATGAATACAGGGTCCTTCTCAAAATGTACTATAAACTGCAGGGACCACCTACATGCATTCACTTATTAATAGTGAGGTAAAAACATTTGTGAAACAACACTTGAAAAGTCCCCTTTTTTAAGCAAAAAACTTTACCAATACACTGCGAAGAACATCATAAAATGTGTATACAGGCAAAACAGGCAAAGAAGGTGGGTAGAAAGAAAACTGTAGATTTAGAAGATCTTTGTGGGCACAATTCACAATACAAAAGTATAAAAATACCAGTAAAAGTAGCCTCTGATCACAGGCTCCTGTTTCCGTTGCATGTACTGTATCTGATTGTTACACTTTTAGATTTTCTTACTATTAAAATGCTCTGCTTATAAAATGCATTTCAGTGGCTCGGTCTGTATAAATATCGCAAATACATAAATCATACCACTAAAAAGATCATCTATATTATCTTAAGATTGTGTAAGATTGAGAGTGAATTTGAATCAAGCCTGTGACAGGCTGGCTGTAGGGGTGACTGTACGGGTGGAAGGAAGAATGGATTCAACTAAATATAAACAAATCCTAGAAGCTAATGTCCTAAAGTCAGTCAGGACACTGAAGCTGAAAAGAGGTTGGATATTTCAGCAAGACAATGATCCAAAACATACCTCAAAATCAACCAGAAATATTTACAAGAAAGAAGAAGAAAGGTTTTGGAATGACCGTCACAGTCCCCAGACATGAATATTATTAAAAATCTGTGGGGAGATCTCAAACATGCAGTGCATGCAAGGACACCTAAGAATCTTTCTGAGCTGGAAGAGTTCTGCAAGGAAGAGTGGGAAAAAATTCCAAAAGCAAGAATAGAAAAGACTCTTAGCTGGCTACAAGAAACGTTTGGAAGCAGTTATATCTGCCTAAGGAGGTGTTACCAAGTACTAAGTGACAGGGTGCCCAAACGTTTGCACATGCCATGTTGACTTTTGTTTATTATTTTGAATCTGTAATAAATGCAAATAAATAGTAATCCTGTTTTAAAATTTGCAGAAAGGTGTCATGTTTAACTTTGTACCATGTAGAGGTCAGGTCAACTTCTGTTCACTGAAAGATTCATTGTAACATACATTTTTTCCAGGGGTGCCCAAACTTTTGCATACAACTGTATATACAATTATGCTGGGATTCAATGACCAATTAATTATTCACTTGAATCCCAGCACGTGAACTAAATCTGTGCAACCCCGTGCTCACATATTATTAAATACTTTAAATGCACGTGAAGTGAAGTGCAATCCATGTGCCTAAATACAATTATACATTTTAAATAACTCGTGCTACACACACCCATTTATATCCCATGTACAGAGCACTTCTGGAGAAAACTTGGTTATTCACTTTACCGAGTCCTTGCAGAAAAGCACCTCATGTACTCTGCCATCCGCTGCTTATCTGCTGGGGGAGGCTTGGCTTTGTGCCTTCTCCAGTTCAGCTGACCAAGCCCGTCTTCTTTCTAATGTTTTCATTCTCTTCTCTATCTCACACCTGGTCTTGGCTCACAATGCAGATGCATGGATCTGTCAGAACAACAAATGCTTTGTCATATATGTTAGTAAATTACACCTTTGAATGCAGGCTGCACTCATAAAGTGCACATCTAATATCTAATATTTAAAAGTATTGCTTCATGTAGACAGGTCAATAAACAGGTTATACTGCTCAACATGAATATGTGTACTTCTTATTGATTTGGCAAATGTTTTAATTACTGCACATTGTCCACTTTGAAACAAAAGTAGAGATAGCATTCTTCACCTAGGCAGCTTGCAAAATAACCATTTCTTTATCCATGATATCTAACCTGAGAAAAAGAACAATTTGGTCTAAATCTTTTTAAAAAAAAGCTCTAAAATTAGAAATTATGTTTGATAGGGAGAAGCAGTTACCATACTAAACAGATGCTTCCTAGAATAATTCACGGGGCATGAGCAAGTCCCCCGAAGTGATGTTTAGGTACGTGGAGTTATTAACAGTTGAAACATGTATAGAGAGAGGCTCCGCCTCTTCGAAGGCCCAACACATAGAAGGGGGGTTCCGTCATTAAGGAGACCTGACATACGAAGAGGGGCACCGTCTCTGAGGTAACCCGACATACAAAGAGGCTTGCGAACCAGAAAAAGAAAAACATGGAGTTAGTAGTTATTAGAACATAGAGAGCGGGGTGTTCCGCCTCTTCAAAAGCCCAAAATAACGGAAGGGGGTTCCGTCGCTGAGGAGACCCGACAAACAGGAGAGGGGTCACCGTCTTTGAGGAGACCCGACAAACAAGAACCATCGCTTAGTGGCCCTCACATAAATAGAGGCATCAGAACCTGAAAGAGAAGGGGTCATGCATGCTAAAGGAGGGGTTTGGCTGGGGTGCCCTCTGACTCATGGAGAACCTTCCTCTACGAGGTAAATGAGGCGAAGCATAACAAAGGATTGGAGAAAATGGAATCACTAACCCCCCAAAATGGACCCCCGGCTCCCCACTGAAGACATTTATGAGAAGAAAAAGGAGAACCGCCAATGCATATAGAAAAAACATTTAACATGAGAAGAAAACACAAACGTGACAAAGGGGTCAGTAAACTGTACCCTACTGACTATGTGAAGACCCTCCGCACGGTGGAAAGGAAAACCCCCCCTTTCTTTTTATTTTTTTAGGGGGAGTGTAAAATTGGGGGGGAAGTCCTGCTCTGGAACCAAAGTGGAGAGCTGAGAAGAAAACCAATGCCTTGATACAACAGACCTACTTGCATTGATGAACAGGGGGTCGGAAGGAGATTTGGGTTTACGTTCAGTGATATATTTCAGCATGGAAGCATATGGGCAGGAGGAGAGTCAATTTTGAAAGCAGAATACATTGTCCTTGCCGAAGCTGATCTGTTTTTTGAAATGCATAGGAAGAATAAAATGGGAATCTAGAATATGCGTGAGATCACTGCAGAGAATACCCAGAGTATGAAAGCTGGCAATAGAAGGAATTGATATTCTGAACATCTCAAAAATCTGAAAAATGCAGATAGACATATGGTTTCCATTGTTAAGTCATCAAATGGAGAGAAGCAGCCTTGACGGAGGATTGAAATCAAATTGCTAAGAATGACTACAGAGATAGGCAGGCTAGAAGAAGCAGCCGGAGAGTTAGAGATTCAGTGCAGGAGGAGATGGACACTTGGAATTGATAGTAGAGTTGGAGAAGCAATGGACATCAAGAGAAATTGGTGTTGTATTACTGACAGGATTTGATTGTAGCTGGTGCCAGATGTAGAAAATCCTTTGCGTGTACTATGAAAGCCATGATCCAGTCCTGGTTGAATGGAGTCGGATTAATCCTGCTTTGGGAACAGAAAAATCAACAGGTGGTCCCGCCGGTGAAATAAGAGGGGTGATGGAAGTAGGAGTGCTGCAGCCATGATGCTTCTGCTGTATTGAGTAGTCCGCTGATAGTTAATTTCAGTTGAAAATGAGCTGGTTGAACTGGGGTGTCACTGGTGGAGTTGGCAGAGCTGTAGGGACCAGACTGAAATCTGGAAACTAGAAAGAGTGTCAGCTGTATTATTAGAAATGCCCCATAGATGGCACGCTTGGATCAGAAAGTTATTTGATAGTGAAATCCATGTTAACACTAGAAGCCCCACGGCAGTCATTTTGGCGGTTTTTGGTTTTAAAACGCAATTTTCTCCAGTCATGTAACACTGTGCGTTCATGTACCTCTCTGTCCGTATGTATTAAATATTCTCACAAAGCATGAAACGTGGGAGTGCAGAAATAAAGGAGATATATTACATTATACCTAAAACCCCAGAAGCAGTCACATTGACGACCACGCAGAAAACAATTGTATATTGTGATTATACAGAACGGTATTCTACTTTATTATTTTTATTTACTAGTCCGCAATGTGCTTCAAGTTAGAAAACCTTGTTTGAAACTACCGAGAGTCTCTATACAGCTCAAAGAATTTAGCTGTCACCTGTACCAGTATCAAAAGTCTGAAACTTTCTTACCTCAAATGTGAAAAAAACCTACATACGTCTTATATACAATGAGATATAAGTCGTCAAACTAAGGTAAAATAATAATTCTTCTTCTTCTTCTTCTGTCTACTTTTTAAGGGTGTGTAGCGACTATTCAAACAGAAAAGCTAAATAACTGGACATCTACCAATCATGTGATTCCACATGTTGGTCAACATCAAAACATACCAGGGTGTGCAAGCAGTTTGATATCCACACCATTTATATTAAACAAGTTATTTATGTTTTAAAACAGCACATATCGCGGGGAAAAATAATAATACAAAAAAAAGAAAAGACCGTGGTTTGAACTTGCAACATGACATATTTGAAGTGCACACGACCTTAACCCTCTGCGCCACTGCACAGTTGTTAAAACGCATTCATTTTTTTAAGCTTAAATCCAAGCCTGACTTCGATTTCCTGTGAAAATTTCTAGTTTCTGTTTGTTAGGGTAGATACCATAGAATGGAATTGCACACAAGAGTGGCATGTAGCTTCCATGTCTAAATCTCTGATCTCTGATAAATTGTAGTTCCTCGTTTAATTAAAAATAAATAAAGGAATTATTTATTTGGTAGAAATAAATTATTTAAATAAATGCATAGAGGAATAAACACATTCAGAAATAAATATTTTAAAATAAATAAATGTAGAAATGAATACATGTTTATATTATAAATGTATAAATAAATTAATAAATAGCAAGCTAGAAAACTACATGTCATATTAATTGATTTGGCTGATGCGTTTATGCACAGCAATTGACATTTATATACCTATATAAAAGTACAAGTTTCATGTAAAAAAAAAAATGCAAGTTGCCTAAAATTAATCGCGCATCAAAGAAAGTCACCGAGGTTGAAACATTTAATGGTAGCTACTGAGTCAACATTTACATTGTAACGTTTAAAACAATCTTTTAAAATGTAACAAAAATGTGTTGGCTGAAAAAAGTAACAATCAGACAAGACTGATTAAAACTAAACAAGTTTGAATGACAAATTCGGCAACATTGTCGAGTTTTGTAAACATTTAAAGCTTGTATACAGTAATTCACTGGGCGTGAGCTGGGGGGGAAGGATAAGGCAGAAGAAGTAGCAAGGAGCAGTTAGTAGGACAGAATGTGGTCACCGACTCGGGCCGACGCTGTCAACATCCCAGGGGCGGAGGACCCGGCAACCTGAAAACACATATGAGGGTTATGACTTGGAAAGCCGCCCCTCGGGAGGAGATGAGAGAGGTACCCAGCATCTGAGGCTTCTGTAAGGGGCACTCGTAAAACCCCTGATTGGCCGAGACATCACGCTGCCTGGGACCTGAAAATAAGGACAAAGCATTGAGGTTAGTATAGGACTCGGCACGAGTGACCACGTCCTGAAGAGAGGCAGAATAGAAGAGAGCCTCGAGTGAGATGAGCGCAGGAGCTGCGACAGAACAGAGTTTGGCCGGGGGTCCGCTCTGACTCACGCGGTGAGAACCCCTGAAGGTAAGGGAGGCGGCTGCCTAGCCCTGAGGTCGGGGAAGTGAGCCTCACTTGCCCCCCAAAGGATGGACCCCCGGCACCTCACGAAAACTCCCACACCGTGAGACAAACAAGACAGCACATGCCAACGCATAAAACAAACATACACAAAAGACCAGAATGACGAACAGGACGAACAGAGGGAGATTAGTAAATTTGTTAGTAGGATGCGACTATGTGTATACCTGCCGCTCAGTGGAGAGGAAAAAACCCCTTGAGGCAGATTAGGGGAAAACCTCTGGTGGCCCCGGTGAACAGGTAGCCCCCACTCCGGGCATGCTAGCGATTTTAAAATGGGCTGCAACTATATCGGAGGAGATGAATGAACGTAATAAATCTACTGCAGAAGAGGACCAGCGGCCCATGGTCTTGATCAGACTGTGGTTGATGCTGGCTCTTGCAGCAGAGGTAGCTGCACCTATACAAAATGAATGGGGAGAATACAGCTGAGGAGGGAGGTCTGCTCTAGAAAGGAGGGTGGAGAGGTGGGCTGATTAGGAGATCTTCGTCGCTGCAGGGAAGCTTGAAACTGAAGAAACTGTGTATTCTGAGCTTCTGAGGAAGCCGAAGAAGGCTGTGAGTGATGTTGGCCCTCGCAGCAGAGGGGGCTGTGCCTACGGAATGATTGGGGGGGGGGGGGAGGCCCGCTCTGGAGGCGAGGTAGGTTGGAATCCAGTGACAGTGATCCTAGGAGCGAGAGAAATCAATGAGGGGGTGGAGTAGAGGAGGGAGGCTTGCTCTGGAGGGTGGAAGGTGGGTTGAGAACCAGCAATGAGTGATGATAGGAGCGAGAGGAATCAATGAACTGAGGGTCCTGGGGAGGGGGGTTCTTGCTGGGGTGATACCTTGCTGATGAAAGGGGCAGATAGGGGACTCTTCTTGACAGCTGAATGGACTAACCACATTGAAATTGATCCCTCTTGGAGGTACGACCGAATGGTGAAGTAAATTAGAAGCAGAAGAAACTGTGAGTTCTGAACGTAATAATCTACTGCAGAAGAGGACCAGCGGCCCATGGTCTTGATCAGACTGTGGTTGATGCTGGCTCTTGCAGCGGAGGTAGCTGCACCTATACGAAATGAATTGGGGAGAATACAGCTCCCGCAAAGACAGAAGATTCCGAAAAGAGTCAGACAAACTACTGGTATGGAGAGAACGGTGGGAAGAAAAAATCCCTAGCTGGATGATGAAAGCCATGATCTGGTTTGATTTGAAGGAATAGGATGAATCCGATTCTGGCACAGAACGTTTAAAACACTGACCAAGCTGTACAATATGAAGCTGTCGAAGGAGGGAGAGAGCTGCAGATATGAAATGCAGAGCAGATTGAAGGAGGTTACTGAGAGTATGATTCAGTCAAATGACAGCTGGTGAAGCTGGTGAATCGGGGGGTGGGGGTGGGGGGGGGGTGGGCACGCAGCAGACGGGACCAGTCGACGGAACTTGAATACTAAAAGTGGAGGCTGAAGGGGAGCTGGAACTGACAGTTGAGGTAGCAGCTGGAACTGGACGAACGTGTGTAAATCGACTGCTGGGGAAGCTTAGCACGCTTTGTGCTCCATTTACTGGAATGGAGGGCAGAGATGAGATGTTGACTATCCTATGTGTCAGTTAATATGGGATCGATCTGCGGTCTGCTACTATCATGTCTGCTTGAAATGGAAAAGGTGAACTCGCATTGAGAGACTGGGTTTCACAACTCCAGTTATTCTCCTAGAGTGGAACTCCTTAACTCATAAACAAGACAGATTTCCAGTCTCACCTCGTCTCTCACCATGTATTAATGCTGTAATATTTGAGAGGATGTGTGGACATATGAATAGATTTCTGAGAAAGACAAGCACCTCGTATTTTTGATTAGATGGGGATTAGCATTAGCCTTGACTGCGGAATGCTTCCACGATCTGCGTATTGGAGGAAAGCGGAAGCGTTGGAAGATCTGGAGTAGTGCAGGTAAAGATTTAGACTGAACTAAAGCAACTTGCATGCTATAATAGTGAGTAGATCTGAAGAGGGAGCAGAGATCTGCTGCAGTGAGGAGCAATTAACAGTAGAGGACGGGATCTGCTGAACGGTGCAGAGATCTGAGGAAGTAAACAAAGAAGTGCTGTCAATAATGAGCGGTGGTCTGCTGTAGAGAGAGAGAGAGAGAGAGAGAGAGAGATCTGCTGAAGCAGTGATCTGTTATTGTGAATGGTGGACTGCCATTGGTAGAGCGAGGTGGTCTACTGCAGAACGCAGATATCTGCTGAAGCAGGGATCTGTAATAGTGAATGGTGGATTGCCATCGGTAGTGTGATAATCTGCTGTAGAGCACAGACATCTGCTGAATGCGGTGGATATTGGACTGTGAGTTAAAGTGATTTAGATGAAGCCAGAGATGGAGAATACATAGAGCTAAGAGTAGGAAGAATCCGCTGCTCTGAGGCTGTTGAAAAAACTATTGATTTTGTCGGAAGCAGTCCGCCACAAAGGGGCGGGGGCGGGGTGTAAGAGTTGAAATTGAAGAATGTCATTTGATATAGATAGACAGGGGATGAGGCAGGAGGGGGAACTCCCGAGAATCCATCCGAGTGAGAACTGTGGGAATAGATAGAAAAGCTGTAGTGTCCGAGCTTTGCAGCGAAACCAAAATGGTTTCATTTATATAGAGAGAGCTTGTGGTATTATACTGCCATCCAGAGGTTCATCATTGACTTGAGTGAATCAGGGTAGAATCTATGAAGTTATTACGATTAAAATCCTTGTCTATGAAGAACAACATTTGCTTATTCCTTTAGATTTGAATAATAAATATTCTAGACATGTTTAGGACAGATAGTCATGAATATAAATAAGTTAACACAGTATTTAGATGTCATGGTTTGGCGCGTTGAATTCGTCTCCGCCAGTTGTGAAAGCGCAGCAACAGGAAGCCGGAAGAATGCAGTGCTGAGGCGCAGAGCACGCAGAGCCTGATGAAGCTGCCTGGTCACCATGACGACTTACCACTCCCCGCAGTCACTCAATAAGGGCGTTGCCGTGGAAACCATAGTCTGTGAGGCGCCGGTGGAAAGTTACAGTACAATAGTGTCGTTGGAGAATGTTGTGACTAGTCAAGTCACAAGCCGCCATTGGTTAAAAATGGAGTTTAGAATGGGCTGGATACGTCTTTAAAAGGTTGAACGTAGCTGATGGAGGTCCAGGGCAGGATCTTCTGATGAAACGGTAATTGTGCTGGCTCTGTGGGAGCGGGGGAGGGGCGTCTGATTGCAGGCGAGGAGTAAAGAAAGATTCCGCCGACAACTTCGTAGAAGAATTAAATAGAGCTAAGGTAAGGCAATCGCAGACAACGGGAATGTCGATGTCATGTCGAAGGAGCTTGAAAGTTTAACGGAGGACCAGACTTTCTGATAAGGTTGCAAACAAGTTGAGTAATGAAGCTGCGCTTTGGACGGCTATGATGCCGAGGTGGAGACTGGATGGAACAGGAAAGTGTAACGTTGGAGCTCTTGGAGCCGAAAAGAGAAGCTGAATGAAAAGAAAGATCACCTGAGCAGGTAAGAAAATGATTGATAATATCTTGGCAGCGATGTGCAGAGAAACGACCTGCGTGAGCGAGGCAACAAAGTTTAGATATTAGCGATGAAGCACGAAACGACGGCGTCTAAGCGTTTGCTACAAAAACGAAACACTAGACAGAAAAGGTGCAGGTGATCAGGTCTTAAATAGTAAATAGAAACTAATTAACGGGAGATTAGAAAATTGAAAGATTAGAGATTAGCGGCCCCCCCAGCTCCACGCCCCCCGAACCTCGCAAGCTAACATTTAAACGGATTATGTTGTATAGCGTTATGCTGACTTCAAAAAACAAAATGTTAAAAACAGGGTTTAGTGCAAGTGACAAAACCGTTTTTCTTTACACACACTCAATTATATATGACACGCACGAAAGCATGCTCACACACACGCGCATGCGCGCACACACACAGACTTGCAGCGGCTCAGTAAAAGAATCAACTTAACGACTCGCTGTTCCGCTCCCGCGGAGCCGCTCAGAGCGCTCCTGAGCATTCTTCATCAGTGATCAGAGTGAGCGGACGGAATGGCCACCAGCAGGAAACAAGTGGAGATGACAGGCAGGATTGACAAATACGTTTGTCAAGAACGATGAACTGGTTTCGATTTATGACGTTATGTATTAAATTGGCAAAATAAGATGGTAAAAATTGTTGTTTTCGAATTTGTATAATTTAATTTCATTTTTTTTAAATGTAGAGCTGTTTTCTAGTTATTAATGTATTATTATTAGGCTTGTAGTATTAATAGTATTCATAATTTTCATTATTAACGTCTGTATTGCCGGTATTAAACACAGCCAGATATGAGGTTCAGTCCAAACAGACCGCCGAACTCAGCGAGGTACAGCAGGGGACAGTAACTTCACACTGGGCCATTTTATCTACCATCACCTCAGAAACTCAAACAAACAATTATTATTCGCCATTTTTAAAAGTCGCTCAGCGCTCTCGTGGAGCAGAGCGTTAAGTCATTTAAATCTGCTCAGTGTGCTTTCTGAGCGCTCTCACTCTGAGCGGCTCACTTACTTAACGCGCCCACACACACACACACAGAAAGACAGACATACACACACACGCGGGCGCGCACACACAGACAGACAGACACACACACGCACACTCACGTACGCACACGCACACACGCACGCACACACACACGCAAATTATCTGGCCCGTGAGCAGAAAACTAGTTATTTGTTGACGGCCAGCATGGGTAGCAGTGTGGAGTAGTGATTAGGGCTCTGGACTCTTAACCGGAGAGTCGTGGGGTCAATCCCAGGTGGGGGACACTGCTGCTGTACTAAAATAAATAACAACAATAATAATAATCGTGCATATTGTTGCAGTTTCAACACTCGTGCTTTGTCTTTTGTGTAAAAACCTGTCCATATGCAGAAACTGCTCGTGCTGCATCCACAGAGTTTGGTGGAATTCCCAAAACACAGCGTACAATTTTTGCCATGTTTCGGAATCTGATTTCATTCCTCAGCCAGAAATCAACAATATTTACATTTTTCACGGTAGGCGGTCAAATACGTGAAATCATGAATTTTCCGTGGCCTTACACAACGAGACACTAGTGATCCGTCGCTTGCAGCATCTGTGGAGTAGCGGTTAGAGCACTTTGTTCTTGACTGGGTTCAATCACATGTGGGGGACACATTGTTGATTGGTCCAGTAAAAAACCTGACTGTATAAATGGATAATTGTATGTCACAATTGTAAGCTGGCCTGGATAAGTGTGTCTGCTAAAATAATAATAATAATAATAATAATAATAATAATAATAATAATAATAATAATAATAATAATAATAATAATAATATGCGTGTTTGGTTGGTACTTGGATGGGAGAATGCCTGTCAATACCAGATTTCAATCTTTTCTTTGAAGTTTTACTTGTATTAATAACAAATAGTAGATTAAACAGCAAAAAATAAGCTGATTTCCTTTTAATTTATTGAAATGGACCGCAAAGGGTATTAATCGCTATTGAAATAATTGCATAAGAGAAGTTATAAATATATTTATTTCACTCTTCCACCCGCTGTTTTAATTGCATTTGGATCATTCCAGACACCACCTGATAAGTGAGCGCAACAAACTCAGCAATGCATTGATCATTAATACATTTTAAAAACAAAACATCAAAGTCACAGCATGCATTACATTCGGGCCGGGACATTTCAATTTGATGAGAATGAGCAGAGTGTGACATTAACAGAAGTGACATTAAATTTGACTGTATTATGGCTACGTCTGTCTTCTTTTCATACATTTACACTGTAAAACACAAGGCTGAAGTTGGCTTATTCTCCAGCTTCTTATTCGCAAGCTTTTAAGTGCATAAATGTATTTGTCTACGCTGAATAAGTAGCCTTGCATTTAATGGGTTAAATCACGTTGGGCTGCTGATTGCTGTGCTGGTACCTGACAAGGGGCACCCCTCTGCAAGCCCCACTTGTAGTTACCCCGGCCCAACGTGGTTTACTGGGGAAGAACAGCGGGTAAATATGCCACATATGCCAATTGCTGAGCTTCTGATTCGCTATTTATGTATCTACTTTGAATAAGTCGCCTTGCATTTAACGGGTTAAATCACGTTGGGCCGCTGATTTCTCTGCAGGTACCTGGCGAGGGGCAACCGCCAACCGTACCTGGCGAGGGGTAACCGTCCTGCAAGTCCCACTTGTATGTATGTAGGCCGGCCCAACGTGGTTTACTGGGGAAGAACAGTGGGTAAATATGCCACATATGCCAATTGCTCAGCTTCTGATTCGCTCTTTATGTATCTTTTATGGCCAAGACTGGTCAAAATGTGCATGTGATAACAATATCCCAAGCACTCCACGAATCTGGCCTGTATGGTAGGGTGGCAAGAAGGAAGCCATTACTCAAGAAAGCCCAACTTGAATCCTGTTTTGAAGTATGCAAAAAAAAAAAAACACTCAGGAGATTCTGTAGCCATGTGGCAAAAAGTTTTGTGGTCTGACGAAACTAAAATGGAATTTTTTGGCCTAAATGCAAAGCGTTATGTTTGGCACAAACCCAACACAGCACATCACCCAAAGAACACCATCCCTACTGTGAAGCATGGTGGTGGCAGCATCTTATTATGGGGATGTTTCACATCGGCAGGGACTGGGGCACTTCTCAGGATAGAAGGAGAAATGAATGGAGCAATGTACAGAGAAGTCCTTGAGGAAAACCTGCTGTCCTCTGCAAGAAAGCTGAAATTGGGATGGAAGTTCACCTTTCAGCATGACAACGACCCAAAGCACACAGCCAAAGCTACTCTGGAGTGGCTAAGGAACAAAAAGGTACATGTCCTTGAGTGACCCAGACAGAGCCCCAACCTAAATCCAATCGAAATTTGTGGCATGACTTGAAGATTGTTGTCCATCAATGCTCCCCAAGGAACTTGACAGAGCTTGCACAGTTTTGTAAAGAAGAATGGTCAAATGTAAAGTTGGTAGAGACCTATCCCAACAGACTCACAGCTGTAATTGCTGCCAAAGGTCCTTCCACCTGGGGGGTGGAGACTTATCCAGTTATGATCTTTCAGTTTTGTATTTTTAAGATATCATTTTTTTCTCAATAAAAACTTTTTTCCCCTTAACAGTGCATGGTGTGTAGATAAGTGGAAAAAATCCTCATTTAAATTAATGAAACTCTGAGGCACTGACACAACAAAATGTGAGAAAAGTTCAAGGGGGTGTAGACTTTCTATAGGCAGTGTATATATATATTTATAAAAAAAATATATATATATATATATATATATATATATATATATATATATATATATATATAAAATATGCTTCGGTTTTTCTGATGTTTATGTAACATACTCAATAAAAAAAAAAGGTATAAGTATATCTCCAGTTCTTCTAGTGTTAACCACAGCAGTAATTGCATAATAACAGGTGAATTGGACCGGCCTTTATTGATAATATGAACTGTAGATTTGTTTTTTGCAAAAGAAAAGTATTGATTTATTTGATCAAAGATGACCCCATATATGTGCTGCTGCGACTATTGTGCACCTTTCAAGAAGATCTGTGGATTTTAGGTGTGGTGATAGGTTTTCGATTTCTAGTGGCCATGCACTAGAAAACCATTGAAGAGTCTGTATATAAAGCCAGGTTGTGAGGTGCAGAAATGAAATCATCATAGAATTATAGACAGGCCATGAGAGCTGACCACATTTTCTAGCTTCCAATTAAATATTAATGTAGGAATCCAAGTTTTTACTGTTGATGAAAGAGCAAGTAAATTGAGAGATAAATGTCTGACAATTAAAATGGTCCAGCAAAGAGAACGGTGTGTGTTTCTTAATCATATTACTGATCTGAAAGTTCTGAATAAAGGAACAAATATGGGCAAGTTTAGATACAGAGGACTTGCTTAAAACATTCAGTGCCAGTATGATTCCAAGAAATTGCAGTGGCTAAACAGATAGTTTCCAACACTAGATCTTGATATATTAAAGTATTTAAAAAACAGTAAAATGGCAAACAAAAGGAGGTAGATCGCACGCAGGTGAACACGAACAGCTGTAATGGAGTGTAGTGTTGGGGAAGGAATGGATATCGCATAATACTGATGTTGGAGTCCGGATGAGTAGACTTTGATAGTGAAAGAGTCCTTGGTATAAACAATAAAAAACAATAATCCAATCTTGATTGAAAGGGGTTGAGGAAATCCTATTTTAGTTCAGAAATTGTTGAGAAAAGTAATCCAGCCGGTAGGATGATCTAGTTGAAGGGTGAAAGTAGATGCCATGTATCCTGAATCCAGGAGATTACAAAGGAGAGATTTAGTTGAATAGATTATTTGATTGCAGAGCTTCCAGAGGAGTTGGATGAGCTGCAGACTTTATGATAGAATCTGAATATCTGTATCCGAGCTAAAGCATTGTCCGTGTTATTGTGAGTATCGGGAAAGTGGTGTCTTGAATAATAAATGATTAGAGACTGAAATCCAAATTAGAAGTTACATGACCAGTGACAAAGAGGACTGGTTAAGAGGGCTAAATAGGGATGTGGAAGGGTGGTGGGCAATTCACTGACACACACGGGAGACAGAAGGTTTTATTTGTAATGCCGCTCAGGCACACTGATTTATTTTTGTCCGTGGCCTGATTACTGGCAACAGTAAACAGGACCACGGAGTTACCAATACTGGTATACAGTCCAGTGCACATACAAGTGCTCAAAAATAATAATTATAAACAAAAGTTGAAAGAAAAAGGGAAAATAAAACAGTGCCCCCACTGCCGCTAAGCCGGTCAATACGGGCCTCCGACTCCGCTCCACTATTTTCTATACACTGGGATGGCCAGAGTTCCCCGTATAACTACACACGTCCCCTCAGGTACATAATTATTTATTTTATTTTTTTGTTTCTTTTAAGGCAGGCTGTCTCGCTCAGCTGTGCTTGGCTGCTCTTTCTTTACACTGACATCTTTCACCAGCGTCACTAAGTATCCTCTCTCCGGCCACCCGAATGCACAACCAAGCACAGTTCTTATGGGCCAAGCAATCCCCCAAGGCTTGCCTCTCAGCCACAGAGAGAGGGAAAGTCAACACACCCTCTTCCCCACCTCTCCGTGTCATCGCCATGACTGACATGAGGATCTTACGAGACTGCTGCCCTCTTCCTGCAGAACCATGCATACGCCAGATAGTCAGCACAGATCTCCCCTGTTACACATCCTCCTCCTCAGAATGGCACCACTGGTCCAATCGAAAATCCCCCCATGCGTTCCTGAGAGAAAAAATCTGTGTTTTGATGCAGTTTCCCTGCTCGGTGGACTACCTTGAAGGCATAGGGCTGCAGGGCCAAGTACCACCGCATGATTCTGGCATTGTTATCCTTCATCTGGTGAAGCCATGCTAAGGGGGCATGATCTGTAATCAGGGTGAAGTGTTGCCCCAGGAGGTAGTACCGGAGTGACTCGACTGCCCATTTTACTGCGAGACACTCCTTCTCAATGGTACTATAGTTTTTCTCGTGATGAAGGAGCTCCCTGCTGATATACAGGACCAGGTGCTTGCTTCCCTGCACCTCCTGAGACAACACTGCCCCGAGACCTGTCTCTGACGCATCCGTCTGGAGGGTGAACCTCCTACTGAAATCAGGACTGCATAGCACTGGCTTGCTACACAGCCTTCGCTTCAAGGCGAGAAAGGCTCTCTGGCACGGCTCTGTCCACTGAACCGTATTTGGAGCAGCCTTCCGGGTGAGGTCTGTCAAGGGAGCAGCGAGCATGGCGAAGCTCGGGATGAACTTCCTATAATAGCCCGCTAGTCCCAAGAAAGAGCGCACCTGGGTTTTGGTTGTAGGAACCGGCCAGTCAGCCAAGGCTTTCACCTTAGCAATCAGCGGTCTGATCTGGCCGCTCCCTACTCGATTCCCCAAATACTCCGACTCACTCTTCCCAATGGCACATTTATTTGGGTTAGCAGTGAGCCCAGCCTCCCGCAAGGATTGCAGCACCGCTGCTATCTTACACAGATGACTCAGCCAGTCCTCACTGTGGAAAACCACGTCTATCTATGTAAGCAACAGCGTACTGCTGATGGGGCCGCAAAATGCGATCCATCATCCACTGGAAAGTGGCTGGTGCTCCGTGCAACCCAAAGGGCATTGGAAAACACATACTCTCTTTGGATTCCGGGGTCAGGGGTATCTGCCAGTACCCCTTTGTTAAATCCAGTGTCGTCATAAAATGAGCCATGCCTAGACACTCCAGCAAATCTACCCGGGGCACGGGATAAGTGTCAAACTTCGATTTTTTGTTGGCCTTTTTTATAGCTTCCCCACATTGTCTAGATGGAGACATTTCTGAGTCAACATAAACTCCTAGGTCTTTTTCATAGTTCCTTTCTTCAATTTCAGTATCTCCCATATGATATTTATAATGCACATTTTTATTTCCTGCATGCAATACTTTACACTTTTCTCTATTAAATTTAATTTGCCATGTGTCTGCCCAGTTCTGAATGCTGTCTAGATCATTTTGAATGACCTTTGCTGCTGCAACAGTGTTTGCCACTCCTCCTATTTTTGTGTCGCCTGCAAATTTAACAAATTTGCTTACTATATCAGAATCTAAATCATTAATGTAGATTAGGAATAGCAGAGTACCTAATACTGATCCCTGTGGTACACCACAGGTTATCTCGCTCCATTTTGAGGTTTCTCTTCTAATCAGTACTTTCTGTTTTCTACATGTTAACCACTCCCTAATCCATGTGCATGCATTTCCTTGAATCCCTACTGCGTTCAGTTTGAGAATTAATCTTTTATGCAGGACTTTGTCAAAAGCTTTCTGGAAAGCTAAATAAACCATGTCGTATGCTTTGCAATTATCCCATTGTCGATGTTGCATCCTCAAAAAAATCAAGCAGGTTAGTTAAACACTGATGTGACCTATAAAACTATTTTTACGGCAATTAGCTGTGACTCATGTCACGTTATGCAATTAAGAAACCTAACAGGAAAAAACAATAATACTTTTACATTTGAACACAAGCAATATTACATTTTGTGATTCCTTGTTCTGCTTTATGCCTTATTACAAAAAGTCTGGCTTGGTTATCTATCAAAAGAAAACAATACTTGTTACCAAAACATTTTGATGTTAATGCGCAAAAACAAGTAAACTACACATTGGAAAATACAAACTTCATACTGTCTTGATTATGGGACCAAAAATAAATAAAGTGAGTTTAAAGTTTACACATAAAGGCCTCTTCCATGAAGTAATCTGCCAAAGCATCCCGTACAGTGTTTGCATATCTCAGTGTTGCAACTCCAGACATTTCTACAGGGGCAGTTCTGTCCGGTTGCCCATAGGCACTGTCTATTGCTTCATCCAGCCATTCACTTAGGAATTCCTCAGATCGGGATTCACATAAATTGTGCAGCACACAACAGCGGCAATGACAGCCAAAACACATTCCACAAACTAGTTAAAATGTTTGTTTTCATTTGAAATTTGAGGATGTTACCCCT
Organism: Acipenser ruthenus; assembly: GCF_902713425.1. NCBI lineage: Eukaryota > Metazoa > Chordata > Actinopteri > Acipenseriformes > Acipenseridae > Acipenser > Acipenser ruthenus. Next base: position 38,800,387 of record NC_081194.1, read on the forward strand.
AATGGGACAATAATTAATGTCTGCATAGCCGTGTTTTTCTTGTAGACACTGCTATTTCATATTTTACTACGGATGATCTATGTAATTTATTAATTCAACATGTTCTTAAAATTTCGGTTTTAGAGTTTATATTGGTATTAAATTAACTTGCTATATGCAATCTCAGGTATTTTTTTAAATCTCAAGGTAAAGAAAAATCATTATTATTATTATTATTATTATTATTATTATTATTATTATTAATAATAATAATAATAATAATAATAATAATAATAATAAATACATACATACATACATAAATAAAATACACACAAGGGGTGGGCACCCCGTCACGCTCGCCCCGCCCTTGTGCGCAGCACACATGGCCCAATGGCCACCTCCCTCTTTAAAATCCCAAAAGTCCATGTCCACTCTCTGGGGTGAGAGCAGAGGCCTCCCCCGGCCTCCCAGTGGCACCTCAGGCTTCAGAGCCGGCGACCCAAGGCGAAGCAGAGCCAGCGACCCCAGACGAGGCAGAGCTGGCGACCCCAGGTGAGGCAAAGCCGGTGAACCCAGGCGAGGCAGAGCCAGCGACCCCATGCTGGGCAGAGCCGGCGACCCCAGGCAAGGCAGAGCCGGCGACCCCAGACAAGGCAGAGCCGGCGACCCCAGGCGAAGCAGAGCCTGCGACCCCAGACAAGGCAGAGCAGGCGACCCCAGGCGAAGCAGAGCCGGTGAACCCAGGCGAGGCAGAGCCAGCGACCCCATGCTGGGCAGAGCCGGCGACCCCAGGCAAGGCAGAGCCGGCGACCCCAGACAAGGCAGAGCCGGCGACCCCAGGCGAAGCAGAGCCTGTGACCCCAGACAAGGCAGAGCAGGCGACCCCAGGCGAAGCAGAGCCGGCGACCCCAGACAAGGCAGAGCCGGCGACCCCAGGTGAGGCAGAGCCGGCGACCCCAGACAAGGCAGAGCCGGCGACCCTAGGCAAAGCAGAGCCTGCGACCCCAGACAAGGCAGAGCCGGCGACCCCAGGCGAAGCAGAGCCGGCGACCCCAGACAAGGCACAGCCGGCGACCACAGGTGAGGCAGAGCCGGCGACCCCAGGCGAGGCAGAGCCGGCGACCCCAGACAAGACAGAGCCGACGACCCCAGACAAGGCAGAGCCAGCGACCCCAGACAAGGCAGAGCCGGCGACCCCAGGCGAGGCAGAGCCAGCGACCCCAGACAAGGCAGAGCCGGCGACCCCAGACAAGGCAGAGCTGGCAACCCCAGACAAGGCAGAGTCGGCGACCCCAGGCGAAGCAGAGCCAGCGACCCCAGACGAGGCAGAGCCGGCGACCCCAGGTGAAGCAGAGCCAGCGACCCCAAGCGAAGCAGAGCCGTCGACCCCAGGCAAAGCAGAGCTGGCGACCCCAGACAAGGCAGAGCCGTCGACCCCAGGCAAAGCAGAGCTGGCGACCCCAGACAAGGCAGAGTCGGCGACCCCAGGCGAAGCAGAGCCAGCGACCCCAGACGAGGCAGAGCCGGCGACCCCAGGTGAAGCAGAGCCAGCGACCCCAGGCGAAGCAGAGCCAGCGACCCCAGACAAGGCAGAGCCGGCGACCCCAGACAAGGCAGAGCTGGCGACCCCAGGCGAAGCAGAGCCGGCGACCCCAGACAGGGCAGAGCCGGGGACCCCAGGCGAAGCAGAGCTCAACCCCAGGCGAGGCAGAGCCGGCAACCCCAGGCAAGGCAGAGCCTGCGACCCCAGACAAGGCAGAGCTGGCGACCCCAGGCGAGGCAGAGCCGGCGACCCCAGGCGAGGCAGAGCCGGCGACCCCAGGCGAGGCAGAGCCGGCGACCCCAGGCGAAGAAGAGCCAGCGACCCCAGACAAGGCAGAGCCGGCGACCCTAGACAAGGCAGAGCCGGTGACCCCAGGCGAAGCAGTTCTGGCTACCCCAGGTGAAGCAGTTCCTGGCAGGTTCAGTCCCTCCATAGGCGACAGCAGGTGCAGACCCTCGGGATGCAACGGTAGGAGGGGAGCCCCTGGCCAGTAAGGTGGCAGCGGGAGCTCCACTTCTCCCCCTGATGATGGAAACCGAGGTGGCTCCTGCTCCTCTCCTCCTAGCTCCGGACCGTCCGACCACGACAACTCCGGTGGTGTACTCGGGAAAGGAGCCCCTGGTCATGAAGGCGGCAACGGGAGCTCCACTTCTCCCTCGCGCTCGGTAAATAACGGCTTCCTTTTCTGGGGCTCCAGCCCCAGACTTTCCAGTGGCGTAAAGGCTGCTGCTGGAGTTAACACCCCCTCGGCTGTCGTCATGACGACATCCCCGGGCGGTGTCATGGGGGCATCCCCAGGCAGTGTCATGGAGGCATCCCCAGGCGGTGTGTTGCGGACATCCCCGGGCGGTGACTTGGAGGAATCCCCGGGCGGTGTCTTGGAGGCATCACCGGGCGGTGACATGCAGGCATTCCCGGACGGTGTCATGTAGGCATCCCTAGGCGGTGACATGCAGGCATCCTCCTGGAGGGTGGGGCAGCTGACCACAAAGTAGCCCTGTTCCCCGCAGACAGGACACAGGTTCTCAGGCTTGAGGTAGGTCTCCCAGCTGTCCTACGGTCATCCCTCCTCCGCTCCGGGCAAGAGGGGGCAGCTGAGGATGGAATGGCCCCTCTCCTCACAGACATGGCACCAACTTGAGGCCTCCACTAGGCGGAAGTAGTCATCCTTGCGGCCCGTGCTGGGTGCTGGATTCTCCTGCTGCTGCTGAGGTTACTGCTGCTGTCTCCTACGGCTGCTCTTTCCCATTTTCTTTTTTGCAAAAAAAAAATCCCAAAATTCCCAAAATAATTTAAAAAAAACACTCTCGCAGTACTGTCTCTCTCCTGGTCTGTGACCATGGCGCTGTGTCTCACTTCTAGACACCATGAAAAAAAGCACTGCTTACGCAACTATTTAATAAATACAAAATTTAAAGAAAACAAAAACACTTTTATAAAACAAAAAAAACAAACACAAACACTAACTATGGTTTTTCAAAAACAAGTACCTTGTAGCTTTTTGTCTCTAAACTCTTCCTCGCTCTGAGCCTGGAGTGAGTCTTTTATACTGTGCCTTAATTACCCATTAAACAATTACCTTATTAAGGCTCCAGCCACATTCCCTTGAGCTACTCGGGATGGGATTCAACCCCATCCATGCTAACCACATTTTATGAGAGCAGCTTTTTCGCTGGTCTCAAACAATAAATAACAATGACGGACGGCTTTCTTCTGTCCGCACATAAACATAATTCAGAAAGCAATAGTCTATCCTCCCCATGCTCTTCCAGTTTTCAATTTTGTTCTTTTCAGGTTTCTGATATCTTAAAATCTCTACAAGCTATTGATTGGAAGAAGCCTGCAGGTGCTGATGGCCTAGACCCATTTTTATTTTTTAAAAAATAGCTGCTGTAGTTATTGCAGAACCTATTACTTCTATTTTTAACCTTTCAATTGAGTCCAATGAACTGCCTAATGTCTGGAAATCGGCATATGTTACTCCTCTATTAAAAGCTGGAAATCCATCTGTGGAAGGGTGGGGTATTCACAGACACAGGACACATAAGATGGTACTTGAAAACACCCACAGGTGCCCAGTTTTAATTAATTTCTTTTTGATTTATTTTAGCCTGCAGAGGGCTCTGTTGTCTGTGGCCTGTATATCGGCAGCGATAATCAGGACCACAGGGTTACCAACACAGGTACACAGATAATTTGTTTATTTTGCTCCATGGTCTTGGAGTGAATTACACTCTAAACTTAAGTTGCAGTCTGTGACAGGCTGGACGAGTGGTCTGACGTCAGGCCAGAAGCAGGAACGAAAACTGACACCAGGGAAGTACTGCAGTTTAAGGCTGGCTTTTGCCGTTTTTATTTAAATACAAAAATTAAATAAAATATTTAACAAAATATTTTCTCTCTCTCCTTGCTCTCTATGCTCCTCTCGTACACCCACACAGAGTGCAGAGAGCTGCAGGCTTTTATAACAGGTGACCATCTCCCGATTAGCAACAAATTAAATCACCTAATTAATTCGGGAGATGGCCACCTTCTGCACGAGTTTTTCAATTACTGTGGATGGGGTTTCCCATCCACGCTACTACCCAAAATAAACAAACAAATTGGCTATGCCGTCCTAAATACATAACAATAACAAAATATGCGGTGCTTCGCCGTCATATAATTACAATACTAAATCATCATAATAATAATAATAATAATAATAATAATAATAATAATAATAATCAAATACAAAATAACACAGGGGCAGAGGGGGGCCCCGTTCTAAAAATAAATAAACAAAACAATGTACTGGGCACCTCGCCCTGTTACATATCCCCCCCACCCTTGTGCAACGCACATTTGGCCCCAACGGCCACCTCCCCCCTCAGTCTCAAAGTCCTGGAAGAGGGGGAAGCACAGTGTCCATGGGGGGGGCCATGGTGGGAGGTCCGGCACCCCCCCCAATTCTTCGTGGCTGGCAGCTCCCTCTTCCGGGGCTCCCGCCACACACTATCCTGCCGCGAAAGTGCGGCTGGGGGAGCTGGTTTCCTGACCTCCCCCCCCTTCTTCATGGCCGGCAGTTCCCCTCCGTGGTGCTCTGACCACTCAATTTCCGGCAGAGAAACTGCTGCGGGAGGAGTTGGTCTCCTAACCTCCCCCCCTTCTTCGTGGCTGGCAGCTCCCTTCCGTGGGGCTCTGGCCACAGTGTTTCCTGCCACGAAAATGCGGCTAGGGGAGCTGGTCTCCTGACCTACCCCCCTTTCTTCGTGGCCGGCCGCTCCCCTTCATGGGGCTCCGGCCACAGTGTAGCGACCCCCGGCGGAGTAGAGCCCTCAACGTCCCCAGGCGAAGCAGAGGGCCCGGCGACCCCAGGTGAAGCAGGACCCTTGTCGACCCCAGGCGAAGCAGGATCCTCGACGACCCCAGGCGACGGCAGCAGCAGCGGACCCTCGGGAGGCAACGGCAGCAGCAGCGGACCCTCGGGAGGCGACGGCAGCAGCAGCGGACCCTCGGGAGGTGAACTCGGGAGGGGAGCCCCTGGCCATGGAGGCGGCAGCGGGAGCTTCACTTCTCCCTCGTACCCTGTACGCTGTGCGGAGCAGCAGGCAGCCCCAGGCGATGCGGAGCAGCAGCCTTCTGTTCAGGTCCGTCCTGTTGTAAAGGGAGAGGCAGCTCCTGCTGCTCTTCCTCAGGTGGTGGTGGTGGAGGCAGAGGCAGCTCCTGCTGCTCTGCTCCTGGCGAAGGCGGCAGGGGCTCCTCCCTTTCTGGCTGCGAAGGCGGCAGGGGCTCCTCCCCTTCTGGCTGCAGCAGTGAAACCAGCAGGCATGCTCCCTCTGCTGGTGGTGGTGGGAGCGACAAGTCGTCTTCCCATGGAGGTGGAGGTGGCACCAGCAGGAACTCACCCTCTGCTGGCGGAGGTGGGAGCGACTCACAGTCCTCCCAGGGCGGTGGAGGTGGAACCAGCAGGTATTCTCCATCTGCTGGCAGGTACCTGGGCTGTGGATGTTCGGCCTTCCGCCTCTTGGGCTGTGGACGCACCGACTCCCCCCTCTTGGGCTGTGGACGCACCGACTCCCCCCTCTTGGGCTGTGGACGCACCGACTCCCCCCTCTTGGGCTGTGGACGCACCGACTCCCCCCTCTTGGGCTGTGGATGTTCGGGCTCCTCCCTTTTAGGCGCAGGACGGTCGGGCTCCTCCCTTTCAGGCGCAGGACGTTCGGGCTCCTCCCTCTTGGGTGCTGGAGATGGCCGGGTCTGGTCCACTGCCCAGAACCACTCTGCAGCATCCCCAACTAGACCCTGGTTCCACGCCTCTTCATACTGGGGGTCCCCGTAAGGGCAGTCCTCCCTGACGTGCCCAAACTCACCACAGGTGCCGCACATGGGAGCCCCCTCTTTCCTCCACTGCTCCTGTTCAGCTGCCCAGTCCGGGAGTCCAAACTTAGTTGGCACCCGGGACCACCACCTCTTGTTCAGCTGCTGTTGTGGTTGCAGCTCTCTGCAGCTCTTCCTCCTTCCCATCCTCTTTCCTCCCATTCTTCTGCCTCCTCACCTCTTCTTTCTCCACACACAATAATAATAAAAAAAACGAAAAAAAACTGCAGTACCCCACTTCTGCCTGAGTCCAGGAGCCGCTGGTGATCCCACGCTGGACACCACGTGTGACAGGGTGACTGGGCGGTGACGTCAGGCAGAAGCAGGAAGGAAAAATACTGACACCAGGGAAGTACTGCAGTTTAAGGCTGGCGTTTGCCGTTTTTATTTAAATACAAAAAATAAATAAAATATTTAACAAAAAGAAACTGTGCTCACAGAGCAAAATAAAAGGGTAAACAAAAATAAATCACGAACACAAAATAAATAAAACACAGGTCAGGCTGGGCTGATTGCCTTCACTGTTCCTTTTTCTTTTTTTCTTTTTCTCTTTTTCCCTCTCCCTCTCCCTCTCCCTCTCCCTCTCCCTCTCTGCTCCTCTCGTACACCCATGATGGGAGACTACATTTGGGGGCTGATTCATGAAAGTGATTTACAGTATAATCGTAAATCTCGAAAAACTACTCACTTCTAAATCTTTTGTAGTCATTTTTGTATTACTTTAGTATAAATACATGTTAATTTGGATTCATATGTTGTTTTTTTCTGACTTTATGTGAACGAAAAGACAGAAATTCGCCCGTTTTCTCATTGGAAATAGGTAAATTTCAAAATATCACTGTCCCGGTCACAAAAGCAAAGTTTGTGGGGAATAATAGCCATTTTCTATACTTTTGAGGCATAAGCAATTAGGAAATAACACTTACTACCCAGGAACCAAACAAAAAAAAATTGTTACACAGTGTAGTCAATGGAGAGTAAAGGTTAAAAAAGTGTTTGAGATTAAACTGCAATCCGAAGCACTGTGTCAAGCTTTATGATAGTGTAAATATAACTAACGACAAGGAAGGTGTATTTTTGTAGTTCAAGATAGGCCTGATCTGCTGGTTGCCGCTTTGTATCAAGGAAAGCATAAAATCAAAAATAGTCCTGCGCTTAGTCAGGGTACACACACATTAATAGTCCTGTGCTTAGACAGGGCACACACACTAATAGTCCTGCGCCTAGTCAGGGTACACACACACTAATAGTCCTGCTGTGTAGTCAGGGCACACACACTAATAGTCCTGCTGTGTAGTCAAGATATCATGCCTTAGTAAGGCCTAGTCAGGGCATGCACACTGCCATTTGTAATTGATGTTAACCAAAGACATCATTTAGCCAGAATGTACATTTTACATTCACTATGTTGAAATGTATTTCATATTGTTTTAGGCTATTATGTGATGTTATCTCTTGCACCAATCAATTTAAATACAACTGTCATCATGGCACAGAATCAATTATTGAGGGTCTGCAGTGTCGTACTGGATGACAGGCTTAATACCAAGTGAAGAGTGAATCATTTTGTAGAGAATAATGTCTGGCACTTCCACTTGCTTCTGTGGCCTAACATGCATAGTGTTACTGTAATTTCATCATTTAGCTGAATGATAGCTTTGTGTGTAAAACTATTACCTTACCTTTGTCTTTCTATGTATTCTTTTACTGTCATTATTTGGATTCATCACCGTTTTATTTGCTCTCATACTGTGTCAGCAGGCATTTCAAGGCTTCTAGGATGTTGGTTGGAGAATATATTATTATAAAGTTGCATAAGGTTGATATTTCATTTCATGCAGGAGTGAGAATGATTGCACTGTATTCTGTACACAATATTGAATCTTGCCCACTTTTTGAAATTACCAGGTGGCATCAAGTTTCTTTTAAGGTATGTCAGTTCTGTTGCAGTAGTTTTATACCAGACGGTCTTAAATCTTACTTAATTTTTTTTCCAAAATCTGAAGACAAAATTTAAAATAAAGAAACAACAACAATAATTTACAATGTCTGCAAAAATGTTGTATTTATTTATTTTTGTTGTCTTCTGATGGCAGTATTAGACAACAATGGGATTGTGAAGTACTTTGTAACCAGGTCATGAGAAACAGAGGGATCTTTAGACATTTAAAATATTCCTCTACACCATTTAGATTTTTGTAAACAGTCAGTGTTCTCAAAAACAACAAACAGTGGATTTTAATAAATTAATATGTATGTACATTTTACATTCACATGTTGTTTAACATGCCATTTTTTTGCAGCACTTAGAGTAACAGAAAATGTTACAAAATTGTATTTGTACACAGCTGGCCTGACAACAATGTGTTTGCTACAAATGGATCCTGACAAAGTATTGGATACAGGCAATAGAAACAGGTTTAGAAGCATTTGCGGTGGACGATGGAGGGACCTGCTTCATCGTATTCCTGTTTGGTGATCCACATCTGCTGGAAGGTGGACAGGGAAGCCAGGATGGAGCCACCGATCCAGACAGAGTACTTACGCTCAGGTGGGGCAATGATCTAGAGGAAAGACAAACATATTCATAAGTAAACTTTCACTGACAGTCAGCATAGAATGGTACAATGAAAAAGGCTCAGCGTCATTTGACTATCAATAGTATGTACTGGGCATTTTAACCAATATCACTATGATAATACTAGTAAGACATAGACACAGTTGCTGAGTTTCCACTGGTCACTATGTGGTGTTATTTCTGAATAGTTTCCCACTTCTACAGTATGAATGAGACTGGAATTATTGTGATGTTTAACAATTATGTTTAAAAAAAATCCCAAAATACCTTGATTTTCATTGTGCTGGGAGCCAGAGCAGTAATCTCTTTCTGCATACGGTCAGCAATACCAGGGTACATGGTGGTGCCACCAGACAGTACATTGTTGGCATACAGGTCCTTCCTGATGTCAATGTCGCACTTCATGATGCTGTTGTAGGCAGTCTCATGAATACCAGCAGATTCCATACCTGTTAGGATAGACAGAATGTAATTCATTTTAGCACAAAGCTGCTACAAAGGCAAAATATTTAGGAACTGGAATTGTATACAAGAGGTTGATCTTACCAATGAAGGATGGCTGGAAGAGAGTCTCGGGGCAGCGGAAACGCTCGTTACCGATAGTGATGACCTGACCATCAGGAAGCTCGTAGCTCTTCTCCAGGGAGGAGGAAGAGGCAGCTGTTGCCATCTCATTCTCAAAGTCCAGAGCCACATAGCACAGCTTTTCCTTGATGTCGCGCACGATTTCACGCTCAGCTGTAATACAGTTTTTCATCATTAGACTGGTGCGTAATCAATAACAAACCACACTTATACTGCAGTGATTTCAAAGCGGTAAAGTAGCCCCAGGCGCTGTGCAATTAACATCTGGGTTCAGGTAATTAGCTTTAATTTGTATCTGTCATTTCGTCACCCTCTGTTGTATCTGTTTTCAAGGTTTAATAGTATTTCCAACACCCTTGAAAGACATTATTATACAAGGAATTTATCAATAAAACAGCCACAGATGGCATAACTATAATCTTTCCTGTGTGCTTATAAATAGAATTACCGTCAGTTTAAAAGGTGATAATGTTTAGTTATGTATTATGTATACAGCATAGAATACAGCAGTAATGATAAATTTACCGGTTGTGACGAAGGAATAGCCACGCTCAGTCAGGATCTTCATGAGGTAATCAGTCAGATCGCGACCAGCCAGATCAAGACGCATGATGGCATGGGGCAGGGCATAACCTTCATAGATGGGTACGTTGTGGGTAACACCGTCACCAGAGTCAAGCACAATACCTGAAAACAAAAAATAACCCTTTGTCAACTACCACGTCTTTTACAAAACTGTGTAAAATATCTAAAAACTGTTTTAAAATACATCAGATGCTATAGACTTATAGACTTTATAGATAAATACAGGAGTTGGTTAAATAAATAGTATTTCATTGTAGTCAGAAGTCCAGATAAGCTGCGTGCTGTTTTTACGCATAAAAAAAAATCAGAAATATGCACTCAATTTAAATTTAATGCGTAAACATACAGACAGCAATTTTTGTGCACAGCTTGTCTGCCTCCCCTAAAACTTCCATGAACAACTACATCTCCCAGAATACAATGTCTTCAGTTACTAGGAAACTGTACACAAGAAAACCCAACCCAACAAACATTATCCAATCTCTGGCTAGCCCTGTTGTCTCCTGTTGCCAATCACTGTAAGAATAAAAAAATGTGATGCTACACAGGTTGAAGCATAAACACCCCAGTCCAGCTACAAATCCAACAGTCAGTGTGATACCTCGAAAAAAAATGCACTGAGCCAATAAAGAACCTTGTAGAACACACGAGTGGTTGTACAGTAGTTAAAAATAACATTGCTGTTAAAATGAATCTTAATGCCTACCCCATTGCCATTAAAGATTGTACAGTATTTATCAAGATTACTCATGACTTCAAGGTCATGTTGCATTTTACTCCCTGAAAACACAATTTACTCTCTCTCTGTTAAAATTAGAAGGTAATTTACTCCCAGACCCAAAACCTTATCTGGGGCGCTGATTGTAGTTGTTCATTTTCTAAAATATTAGAAGGAAAATACCTACATTAACATTTTTGTTTGTGAAATGCACTGATTTGATTTCCCTATGCTAACTGAAAATAGTTTTGTACGTCAATTTTACAGGTTTGTATTGTAGTTAAAAACATTTTCCTCACCAGTTGTACGACCAGAGGCGTACAGGGACAGGACAGCCTGGATGGCCACATACATGGCTGGCACGTTGAAGGTTTCAAACATGATCTGGGTCATCTTTTCACGGTTAGCCTTGGGGTTCAGTGGAGCCTCAGTCAGCAGGGTTGGGTGTTCCTCGGGGGCCACACGCAGCTCATTGTAGAAGGTGTGATGCCAGATCTTCTCCATATCGTCCCAATTGGTGATGATGCCATGTTCAATTGGGTACTTCAGGGTCAGGATACCCCTCTTGCTCTGAGCTTCATCTCCTACATATGAGTCTTTCTGACCCATACCCACCATCACACCCTGGGTAAAGAAAAATGCATACATTTAACACAAATTCATCCAACAACACTGCATGCTGAGTATTTCGGAGAGCATTAGCCATCTTTATTATGACCTATGACTAGGGGTCTACTTAAATCGCGGCAAATTTACGTATCTTTCACGGGTATTTTGCGGAATAAAATTAGGATTTCGCGGACATTTCGCGGACAGGTTTAAACATTAAATAAACCTAAGTAGACAGTATTTCAGAACACTATAAAGCCTAAAAATAGTGGTACTTGCTTCCTTACTAAAACAGAGTGCTGGCATTTGTTAAAGGCGAGTATGCAGCATCCCCCTGCAGTTGACTTGCCCATACATTGAGACTGCACGTCTGCATCCACTGAATTGGTTGGAAGTTAAGGCAAAGCTTTGCCAAGTTATACAGATGTGGAAATCGATTAGAAACAGCCCAAAAACTCGGTTACACAAGGGCGGGCATCTGGCATACTTTAATAAAGTCAATGTATGGAGCACATTCGTTGTCATGTTATTTGTCCCATCCAATAATGTATTTTATTAATACCGAGTCAAAACAAACAACACGTGGCTATTCGGGTCTAGAATTCCAACTGTAAGCAGCAGGTTGAAGCGAGTTGGCTGTGCTGGATCGTTTTAGTACTGATTTAACTTGCAGACAGGAATACTTCTTGTCTGGGCTGACTTTCCAGTTTGGTTTCTGAAAGCTGTTTATTTTACGTTCTGTTCCGCAGCCTCTGTAGTAGCCTTTTGTTTAATGTGTGATTCTGAAGCTAAATAGCGATCGATCGTATTTTCTCCAAATACACATTAAGATATGGAAGACAATTACCTCAGTTTGCATGTAGTTTATTTGGGAAATATCTTGAAACGATCATCATCCGAAATATACTTTGCTTTTTTTGTCGTCCATTTCTACTATTTTACCTCCAATGCTGAAAACTAGATTTTAGCAACCTAAAACAAAACAATGCAGCACCAACTTTGTCGTCCCCCCCCCCCCCCCCCCCACTCCCCCCCCCACTCCTGCACAGTACAGGTCACATAAAAGCAGTAAAGACGCACTGATAGGCTGATTAAAACTTTGTCATTTGAATAGTAAACAAGAACGTTAACTGCTTTGAAGAATTTATTTTGTAAATGTTACTTGTGGACATTTTTTGTTTGTTTGTTTTTTGCTTAAGTGCAATGCACACGGGACGGCGAAGGAATCAAAAATGGGCCATCTACAGAAGGAACATACGTAGTTTGCGTCACTTGCGTTGTGCAGTAGTTCATTTAAACAAGTTTTCTTTTTTTTTTTCCTCTCCGTACTTGTTTGTATGCATTGGCCCCTAAGAGGTGAATTTCGCGGTGACCCCTCAATTTCACGATTTCCGGGAAATCTGCGAAATCGCGATTTATGTAGGTCCCTACCTATGACAAATGCCATTGCAAGATAGAACAATGTCTCTGTGACTTTAATTGGTGTTACAGTATGATATTTGTATTATCGAATTATATAATACAATCAAAGTTTTTTTTTTCTTTTGCAAACTATTCAATTTACGGATCAGATATGTTTATGGCTAAGGGCTTGTGTAAATAGCGATTTCACGGCTGCACGGAAATCGTGAAATTAGCCTTATACCGTGATTATTACAATATTCTTAAGAAATAAAAATAAATTATTTCAGAATTTGTATTTCATATAAAAAATCACATTAACAAAACTGTACAGCTCTGCTGTGTGCATACGTGTACTATTCACCATGCACAATATGCTGTGCAATGATTATGTTATGTCACTATATGCAATAGGCGGGAAATTAAAATACTGCACACTGTAAACAAGGAAATGGATGTCTCTAAAAAGTTTAAAATGTGTCTGCAGCAGATCACATAAAGCAGTATCCAGCAGGAGTTTACACAGTGATGGAGGTCGGCTCTTCTGCACGTCCTGCAACGTTACTGTAGATCACTACCGAGAATCGGCTGTTGATAGGCATTTAGACTCAAGTATTAACCGAAAGAGAAAGGCGGAAATCCACAGCAGTACTTGCAAAGAAACAAAAAAGTTACGTAAATTCTTCAGACTGAGTGTAGCAAATGGTGGAGCGATTCCTTCATCAGCCCAGCTGAGACGTGAATACTTACCTAAAGTTGCCGAGTACCACAAGCAGGAGGTTATGGAATTGGTGAAACAGTCTGGTTGCTTGTCAGTGGTCACTGATGAGTCGACTGATGCCCAAGTATGGGATACACATTGCATTTGTTTTGCAAGACCTAAATGGTGAACTTGCATCTGACATACTAGAACTGAAAGCTGCCCTTGCAGATACACTTTACCTACAGGCCTTTAATTACAACACTGTTTCACAAGCTATTGTAAAGTTGAATAACTTTGACTTTGATTTTGAAGATGTTAGTGCATGTATCTCTATATTTGATGTTTTAAAAAAATATAATAATCTGACACATAATTCATAAAATAGTTCCATCCACATTCCGCGAAATACGATACTTTATCAGTGACTGCCATGAATTTTAAGAACATTTCTGCGATTTTCACAGGGCTTTATTTATGGCTTATGTCTTTAATAGAATATGTATAACTTTAACTTAGCTTCGCAACTTAGAGATGTGCAATTTAGCTTTATAGAATTGTGTGTGAAAATACTTGATCAATTTCACCATACCTGGTGACGAGGACGGCCCACAATAGATGGGAAGACAGCTCTGGGAGCGTCATCACCGGCGAAGCCAGCTTTCACTAATCCAGAACCGTTGTCGCACACCAAGGCGGTAGTCTCTTCATCGTCGCACATTTTAGTGGTTTCTGAACAGGAAAACAAATGACAATCATTAAACATTCGCATTGTTCTCTAATGCAATGCCTAACGCATGAAATCATCAGGAAGCTGTGTGGTCCAGTGGTTAAAGAAAATGGCTTATAACCAGGAGGTCTCTGGTTCAAATCCCACCTAAGCCACTGACTCATTGTGTGACCCTGAGCAAATCACTTAACCTCCTTGTGCTCTGTCTTTCGGGTGAGACGTAATTGTAAGTGACTCTGCAGCTGATGCATAGTTCATGCACCCTAGTCTCTGTAACTCGCCTTGGATAAAGGCGTCTGCTAAATAAACAAATAATAATAATAATCAAGCACAGAGCCTTCCAAAAAATGTAACAATTCATGAAATGTACTCTTATGGTATAAATTAATATGTGATCTAGTGTAACGTCCAGTAATTCCTATAACTAAACTGAAAATAGAGTCTGTGTTGGAAGCTTCACATTTAAACACCACACTGGTGTTTGGCTGGAATGAAGGTGGTACATGAATGTGTCACAAAAACATAGCACAAAAGTGTATTGGCTTGCACAGAGAAAAGGTTTAGAATTTGTATTTACTAGCTAACATAACAAAAGGTTAACCTGACAAAACTTGAGTTGTGATGCTTGGCTTTACTATAAGAGACAAATCCTAAAGGAATCCTAAATGCTGTAATGGGTTCAAATCTACTGCACGTGAATATCTAAAAAATTGATTTCCCCCTGTTCTGACAATCTGAGCTACCGCTGAGGATGAGCTACCTACACAAAGTACGCATGCCAACACAAAATTCACATGCGCTGTTATATATATATGTGTGTGTGTGTGTGTGTGTTTTACTTTACTTCCTCCCTCTTCGAACACGCCCATAAATCCGAGCTACCATTTTCGGTAAGTTATAATATATGAGCTTATAACTTGTACAGGTATCAACTACGGCCAATATTGCTATTAACTTTATAACTATAAAGCATGTATGGGCTATCCAAAACCAGTGTAACATGAAAAAGTAGCGCAGCAGACTAGTCTGACAATCTGAGAGGGTAGTTCAGATTGTCAGAACACCCCAACCTCCCCCTGTGCCTTAAACTGAGAAACAATTACTTATCCCCCAACGTATCTGTATATCTTCAGATTATAACAAGACTTCCTTACATTTCAATATTTAAAATAATTATAGGCTTCATTTTCGTCAGTCCAGTTCTATTTTAGCATTTCTAAGTAATACCAAGATTTACTTAAAACTACTCTCAAAATTGCCATAAAGATGTTATATCTAACTAGAGACTAGAATGAAAGTTATACCAGATAAGTTTTGACATCTTGGGCACTTTGAACAGCAGCACTCCACGTGGACAAAAAACTGTAAAGCCTCCCTGAGGCGAGGTGAAGATGTTTGAAGTGAACCTGTCATAAACTACTGTCGCCCATGTGAAACATTAAATCTATTTTAAAACTTTTTAATACAAATTAGATTTGCTTCAGTATTTCATTTTAATGTATCACAGGCGGAAGGGAACAATCCCTGGCATCGCAAGTTTAAAACGTGTATTCTAGAGTAAACGACACATTACTAATTCTAAATCGTAAAGCGCAATATAGTTGTAAATAAAATTATTAGTCAGGCTGCTGTCAAAATTGTAGCTGACTGAAGATTCCTCTTTTTCAATCTCGGTTTACTTAAAAAAAAAAAAAAAAAAAGTAAAGCGTTTTAAAAATATCCAATGTATTCATTGCCCCCGTTGCACATCCATTCTTGGGTGCGTTGTTCGCTTTCCAGTTCTTACCTTTGGTGGGGACTTCCTAAGGTTCAGAGTGTAGTACAACACAACCGCTGCCAGTTTCCATCTACCACCACATCAAACCTGCAAGCTTATATACCCAAACGCCTTTATCTTTTTTTCAGCAAGCATTAGGAATGTCTATATATTACAAAGGCATTTTTACAGGCTTTCTCCCTATTTGGTTCTCCTAATGTGAGTAGAGGGTACTCCGCTTCCAAGTTGCCCCGGTTCGGAGTGCGCAGAACTGCCTATATAAGGAGCGATCGTCCCGAATCCAAGCCACAGAGCTCGGTCCGTATATGGAGAGCGTGAGATTTGCAACCAGTCTTCCCCCTTCATGGGAGATCAACCCGACAGCAACTGTCTGTTATGACTTCCAGTCGTTACCATATCAGAGGAGCTCAAAGTGAGTTCATGCTGCGAGGAACCACATCTGTCTTTTTTTCTGCACAATTACCCCAATGGCAATTAAGAAAGTGTAAAGAACGCATGGCAGTGCTGGGAAACGTTTTTCTGTGAGGATTATTTATTTTATATCAGTCACAATACAATAGTATTACAAAATGAAATATACATGGATCAAAGTAAAACGTGTTTATGCTGTGTGATTTTAGGTGCATTCTGCATTAATTTTGATACCGCTGAAGTGCACTTTATATTGATATAGAATTATTACTTAATTATAGTGTAAACGTTGTATGCAGTCTAGGGTACGGAAATATTTTGTTAACGTAAACAGTGGGCTAGGGCAGGTTAGAACACCAGGTCCGCTTCTTCAGACGCTGCAGAAGTGAAATATCTCCTGCTAACTTTCATGAGATGTTGGGTGCCGGGTATGGTTATAATATAATCTGTCAGATGGATAAAATAAGATTAAAATGAATCTATAAGGTCGTTTTTAGTGAAACTTGCAGGGGACTGCATAAGCTGGCTACTGTGCTAGGCTAGTTTACGACGAGAATGGTGTTATAATATCTAGGTTGTATTTCCCAAAAAAGAAATCCAAATAAGAAAAAAAAGTCACACTTACGAAATTGTACTTGAATGTAATACATTTACAAACCAAAAGTGCCCATTCATTTATGTTTCTTTACTGTTAGTTTTCTCTTCAAGATTATCAGGGCTGTGATATATTGTAGAATCAAACTTTTGTAATCAACCATTCGTAACTTCCGTATTCACAACAGTAACGCTTACTTCCAAACAGGAAAAACTGGCAAGAAAAATAGGGGTATGTCTGAAAACAGCTGTGTAACACAGACGCAAACCGGCAGCTGAAGTAAATTCAAATCACAACCCTCACCCACCCATCATTTCAGTTTATGTTTTGCCACTAAATTAAACATAAACCCAGTGGACTCCGATGTTCAAAAGCTATGGATTGTTTGTGGTTACTGCAATCCACGTCTATACCTAACAGGATTTAAGACCCAGGGGAGCCCTGTGGCAGGCATGCATCCAGTGCGCGAGGCAAGCTTACATACTTGCGATAATCCCTCCCGGTAAAAAATAAATAAATATTGATGCAAATTTCAAGTTTCTTGGACAACAACAAGGGCATACTTTCTGTGAACTGCAGGACTTATTTTAACGATGGGACATGGGAGTAAGAATGATATTTGTGGTCAGCACGAGAGATAAAAACACCAAAAAAGCCAGTGACCTCGGAAAACCAGCGCTTAGTTCAATTAATAACATCTTGCCAAAACAAAAACAGAGATCAAGAAAGTTACATATGCAGAGACCTTTACACATTTTGATAAGTTCAACAAATCTGTACAAATTGCTAAGTATTCTGCAGGAAAGTCTAAAAGTCACACAAATAGTTTCTATTACAATTTCAGCATCAACATTGCTTTAGTATAGGGGTGGCACCTCTTTATCGATAATAATTTCTGTATTGCGATATCGTGGGATTTAAACACATCAGGTAAGCTCGCAGAGGCATACTTTTTATTGCAATACTGTTAAAAATACAAACGCAGTATAATCAAGTTTGTTTTATATTAAGATACAACAAACCCTATACATACCAATCATTGTCAGTCTCCTAGGCAAACACCACACAAAGTATTATTTAACCATTGTATTCCATTGATTGTTTTTATTTTTCTAAGAACCCGATAACAAATGTATTTCAAATATTCAATAGCTATAAATCAATAAAAACAACAACCTATGTACCCTTATGCTCTACCCCTGTTTCTTCACATGTTTTCTCTCACTGGCAAATCCCTTATTGAAAACTATAACACACACTCACACAAAACATAATAAACAGGAAAATCGGCTTAAACAATTATTATATATATATATATATATATATATATATATATATATATATATATATATATATATATATATATATATAGTTTGTTTGTTTGTTTGTTTGTTTCTTCCACTCAGAACTTATTTTGCCTGGCCAGGTATACTACTGTTCAAATTAAAAACAAAAAATGTGAACTTTTGCTATTATAAATGAGATGCACTTTCACATTTTTTCTAAACAGCTAAAGCAAAATTCCTGAAACTATTAGTACTGTATTAGTACTTTTAACTTTTAACAGTTAACACAAACACCAAAACGGAGTACTAATTTGCTAAACTATTCCCACATTTCACGAGTTTACATTAAAAATGCCAAATTCCAAGCCATATATTTGATTGCCTACATGCAATTCTATCACTTTAATACATGTTTCACATGTGAATGTCTTCTTTGCAAAATACATCAATCTTATTGCTGTTGCTAACAATCTGTGCTCTTATTTTAAATAACATTCTCCATGTGAAAATAATAAGAGCTTAATTGATCAATCTGTTATCAAATGTTAACACTGTGCATAAAAGGCTGTGATTCCCAAAATAAATGCCCTGCAGTGTGAAAGCATGGAGCAAGCAGAGGAAGGTGGATGTGGATGTGGACGTGGACGTGGACGTGGACGTGGACGTGGTCTTCGTATTGTGGGCAGGCAGTAGGTGAACGAATTATGATACCAATATGTACAAGTAAGTTTGCTATAATTTTACTACAGTAATGGTAATGCAAAATACGAGTAATTACAGTAACATGATATGAAATGTACAATTTCTCATTACTGAGTCCTGTTCTGAGCAGGGACCTTAGTTCCGTGAAATAAGTTCTGCTGGTCTCAGATTTCTTTCTTACAGTATAAACACACCTGAACATATCTTTATATGTTTACAGAGAATGATGGAGTTTGATGCCAGCATTTCTCCATATGAATATATCTTCATTGATGAGGCTGACTCCAACTTGGCAAAAAGATGCAGATGTGGCCGAAACATTATTGGACAGCGTGCCACTGTGGATGTGCCTGGGCAGCGTGGAGGGAATATCACTGTGTGCTGCCATCTGACATAACAGAGTTGTTTGCCGCAGTCCATTGCTTGGCGCATACAATACAGAGCGGCTGCTAGTCTTTCTTGGTGAATTGCACAATCGCCTTGTCCAACCCAATGCAGCAATGTCGGCAGGAAGAGAGGTCACAACGTTTGTCATTATTTAGGACAATGTGAGTTTCCATCATGCTGTGGTGGAGCAGGAGTGGTTTGCTGCACATCCCCGCTTCTCTGTAATGTACCTTCCACCGTATTCCCCTTTCTGAATCCTATCGAGGAGTTTTTCTCCTCCTAGAGGTGGAAAGTGTATGATCACAATCCCCATGAACAAGCCACACTTCTCCAGGCCATGGATGAGGCTTGTAATGACATTACGCCAGAAGACTGCCACGCCAGACGATTCTCTCCACAGTGCATAGCCAGAGAGAATATTCGCTGTGATGTGGGTGAAAACATGTGGCTAGAAAGGAATGAGAGACTCGATGATGTCGAATAAATGTATTATAATTATATATATATATATATATATATATATATATATATATATATATATATATATATAAAAACAGTTTTTTATTTTTCTTAAAAATATTTCCCAACATAAAACCAATGTCACCTTACAATAATTGATTTTGAGTTTCAGTGTTTTAAAATAAAATATCGAACAGAACGAAATTCAATGTACCATTTATAATTCAGTAATATGAGAGAATTGGTCAGGGGTCTGAATACTTTTGCAAGGCACTGTATATATATATATATATATATATATATATATATATATATATATATATATATATAATTTTTTTTTACAATAAGTTTAATTTTATAATTAATACTGTATTCATTTGTGTCAATCAAATATGATTAATACACCCTAAGTTTAGTGTACATTTCTTTAATGTTTAATGAAAAACAAATAGAGGTATTTTCTTTTGCTTGAATATTTAAACACAGAAGCTCTAATTATTTCATGATTTGGTACAAGTATTTGGTTATACAAGATGTATAATAACATTTGACATGGAAACATAGTTTTGCAAATGTATGAAGCTTTTTCTAATTGAGTGAGTGGTTTTGGTTTTTGCGTTAACTGTTTTGAGAAATGTGCTTAATAGTTTCAGAAATTGTGTTTTAGCGATTGAGAAAAACTGTAAACATCAAAACCCATCTCAAAATAATGCAAAATCCAGCATGACACCATACTTAATACTTTTAGAGGTGTTGTGAGTCAGCATTTATATGCAGAGTGGATTCAGTTACTTCCGGATTGACTGGCCTGCGCAGTGAAGTATAGAAATATTTCGGTTTTGAGGTGGCTGACGATGACATGGAATAGTAAAACAATATAACAAGACCTTGTTTTTCGCCATGGATACTGTGAAGCAAAGCACCACTAAGTTAAAGTAAGTTATTGCTTTTCATATGTAAATATCTGTTAACGTCTGTGTTTTGGAAGACTTTGATATTATCGATATACAATCGATATACAATTTTCATATCGTTGTCTACCCCTACTTTAGACAGTCAGAGTGCTTGATAACGTATGATTATATCGTAATGTGCTATCACCCCCAGGGTTATAGAGAAAAGCAGACCTATAGCACGTTATGGGGTATTGATTGATATGTGAGGGTCCTATAGGGGGGATTCACAGGTTTTATTTGGGCTGTGTTAGGAGGCTGACTCCCAAGTGGGTGGGATAAGGGAAGGATTAAGTAAGCACGCTCAAGGTTCGCCTGGGCAGAGTTAGTTGGGTAGTGACGAGTTCAGACTGGCAAGCTATTAGAGCGGGCCAGCGTGTAAAACCAAAAAGGCATTAAAAAGATACTGATAATCACAATGTTCTCATTTGAGTCATTCCTCCCGAGCACCCGGGACGACGTTACACTGGTGTCAGAGAGTGGGATTAATCCAGGTGAGATTACACCCAACCTACCGTTTGGAGAAGGTAATTCGCCAATGTTCTGAGCGCCTCCAACGGGAGCGAGACCAGTGGGCACCCCAGGCCGAGCAGCTGGAGAAGGCAAGGCAGAGAGAGGTCCAGCAGCCGGTTACAACCTGCAGCAGCCCCTGAAAATCCCAGACTATGATGGTGAGTGTGCCTGGGAGATTTTTGAAATCCAGTTTGACATCATAGCCGAGTTGAATGGTTGGACCAAATGAAAAAAAGCGGCCTAGTTAGCATCCGCGTTAGGAGGAATAGCACGAGAGGTTCTGGCGAGACTGACTCCTGCACAGCGTAGAGATTATCCACAGCTGAAAGAAGCCTTAGCATTCCGGTACGGCAAAGAGCAAAAGCAAGAAATAGCAAAACTGCAGCTCAAGGGTAAAGCACAGGCTGAGAGAGAGTCAATTATCAAGCTAGCAGACGACATAGACGAGCCTGTAAAAACAGCATATGCTGATTTCCCCGAGAGAGCACAGGATGAGATAGCTAAGAATAAATTTACAGAAGCACTCGGTGAAACCCAGCTCAGGATGCAGGTTAAATTGAGCAATCCCTTTGAATCAAGCTGTGGAGTTTGCCAGTCGAGTGTGGAGCGAAAGAAAATACACCTCATCTTGAGTGCTGCTAGGCAGAGCTGGATTATTATTTATTTCTTAGCAGACGCCCTTATCCGGGGCGACTTACAATTGTTACAAGATATCATATTATTTTTACATACAATTACCCATTTATATAGTTGGGTTTTTACTGGAGCAATCTAGGTAAAGTACCTTGCTCAAGGGTACAGTAGCAGTGTCCCCCACTGGGGATTGAACCCACGACCCTCCTGTCAAGAGTCCAGAGTCCTAACCACTACGCCACACTGCTTTGATCTAAATCTGATTGAGAATTGTTGGTATGAGTTGAAGAAGGCTGTGCACAAGAGAAGTCCTCGGAATTTGAATGCACTGCAACAATTTTGCGTTAAAGAATGGTCAAAAATCATTAAAGAATCATGCCAAAAGCTCATTGACAAATATCCAAATCATTTAAAAGAGGTTATTATTGGTAGATGTGTCTCAGCTAGCTATTAATTTCATTTTCCTTGTCAGGGTTTGAATTAGTATTTTTAGAGTTTTGCAAAATAAATTGCTGAAATAAATAATTGTAGACATCTGTTTCTTGTAACTTTTTTCCTCTCCACAAAAGCAAAACTTTTGCTATAAAAATTTTTTTGTTTTCAAGAAATTTCAAGAAATTATAAATTTCCATTGGGGTATGTAAACTTTTGACTATATATATATATATATATATATATATATATATATATATATATATATATATATATATATATATATATATATTGTAAGAAAGAGCGGCGTCGCCTTTAAGAAATGGCGACGCCATTTGAAAGACTATACAACCCAGGAACCCTAGCATTAATAGGCAAGGCGGGGTTTCTGGGTATAAAGGGAAGTGGAGCGGGACAGCAGGGGTGATTGTGGGGAGCACCGCCGGTGTGTACTGCTGAACAGTTCTCAGAGAGTTGAAAGTGCATTACGTGTTATTGGAAGGTAAAGTGAACGTTTGTTTTCTTATTGAGCAAAAGCTGTGTTTTGTTTTACCGTGGACGTTTATCCTCTTGGCGAGGTAGTCTTTTGTTTTGGTAAGGTTTAATTTATTTTTATGAAATACTGGACGAGAAACGCTGTCTATCGGTAACGAATTTAAAATAATTCCGCAGTTTCCGTGACGATTGAGAACCGTCACAACTGCCGTTTGTAGGTGGATGTGTATTTACTTCGGGACTCGGAGAGAAAGCGCGCATTCATGCGCAGCTAAAATAGCGAGCTGTAACAGCAAGAACTAAGGCAACAGTCTGGGGTTTTGGACGTGGTTTTATTGTAACAGACATGAACAACAGTTTCCACAGGTGGCGTGGACAATAAGGATACTGTGCTTGAACTCTGAGACACCCCGTGTTTCTGTGAACAAGTGGGACATTGGTTGCAGGGGTTCATCCCCACAGCTTGGATACAATTTCTATCAACAGAGCCCGTCTTCTAGGAGGGCCCATTCCATACTTGTGGGTTCTTACCTGTGTTACAGCAAGTTTCCAGCAGAGGGAGTCTGCGTTGTCCTGACCTGTGTTGCAGAGAGACTCCAGCAGAGGGAGTCTTTCTGACACTCACCTGTGTTACAGAGACATTCCAGCAGAGGGTGTCTCCTTCTTCTTACCTGTGTCGCAGCCAGATTCCAGCAGAGGGAGGCTGCGTGATTCTTACCTGTGTTGCCGAGAGACTCCAGCAGAGGGCGCCGGTTCCCTACTTACCTGTGTGGTAGAAATACTCCACAGGGAAAGGACTTGCAAAGGCCTCGGCCTGCCGGACTCGGCATTCTGAAATAGTTAGAGAGGGACGAAGAAGTGAGCCAGTTAGTGACCCGTACAGGGCTTTACTCAACATAAAGAAAGTGATAATTTGTGTAAATATTGTAAATAAAACTTACTTGACTGAACGTTCCTCATGTCTGTGCCAGTCGGTGGAAGCAAGGGTAGAGTATCACACGGGGGTACTCTACTGGTTTGTTACAATATATATAAAAAGGACAGTTGCCGTAATACCCGGGCAGTTGGCGAAGTGCCCAGCTGCTGCGGGTAGATGCCGAATTTTGTGTAATTTATGCACCAAAAAAAAAAGGATTATTTAATATATTTAAGTTTATTAAGGCTCCAGTATTTAATATGAAATGCATGGGTTTTGTGTCCATATTTTTATATCTGCAGTTGATTTTGTAAAATCTGAAGAATTATTGTTATCTGATGTTAATGTTAGACATTAAATAAAGAATACTGTTTGAATGTTTAAAGCTTTTTTTCTACAGAACGAAAACTTTTTTTTAAAATTCCACTATGAAATTGTATGGACAGTTGCTGAAGTCAGGCATTCATTATTCAACAGCAGGAAGTTTGTATTAACTTATTTAGAAATATGAAGTATATATTAAATTAACAATACCGGGAATGCAACTCACAAGTAACTTTCAACTTTTTCGTCTGATGACAAAGTTGAAAGCCCTACTTCTGAAACTGTCCATAACACACACAAACACAAACGCACATATATAGCTTCACTCCAAAGCAGACATCAAGAAGTTGGAACTGCTTCTTGACCGATTTTTGTGAGGAAAATGTGCCAATTATACTCTCAATTAAGCGCCCTTGTAACATCGCTGTCTATAGAAAGTATGGCAAGAGCATTCAGATTGTTCTGCGACATTGTAGATCTAAGCTGGTTCTTTATTAAGCTACTTTTTGGAAAAGGAACGCTGCCTCGCAGACTGTCACTGGCACAGTCAAGAATATTCTAAGAGCGACCGCTACTTAGGAAAGGCTGATTCAACCAGGTCATTTTGCCTCATATATATCATCATTATCAGCAATAGCCCGCAGGAATGCAAAAGTGTCAGACAGTTGTTCGTAAGCTGCCCGGCGATGCTTGAATGAAGTGCGCACCTGGTTGATTATGGTACGGAACGACTCAACCTGAAACCTTTTGAGCCTGTCAAGACAACACGAGGTGCGGCAGAATCATCAGCGTGGCGCTTCAGTTGCCTGGTTCTGGCATTCTCAGCTGAATACTCCTAGGCCACATCTGGCATGTCCTTTGCTATCTTTTCGATCTCTTCAAAGCAACAGCAGCTCTCAAATCCACTTGCGTACTTTGTAGAAGGGCATTGCACTTCTGAAATATCTGCAGGTCGCACATAACGGCTGTTTCCAGGCATTGTAGTGCTTTTGCTAGTGCCATGGCAGTGAGCCTTGTCATGCTGGTTCATCTTCGTCATCAGCCAGATTATTAAGTGCATTGTAAAAGTTGCCATAATTAAAAAATAAAGCCCTCACACTCTGCTTGACAATGTCTTTAGTGTTAGAAGTCTCCGTATTCACATTGGCGGCCAGACCTTCTGTCAGAGTTGTCCACTGGTGCATGGATGCAGCAGAAAATGTATAGATCTGCTGCACTGAGCTTAAGAAGTTAACTGCTTTTAGGAAACAACTGACACTTGCAGTAGCGACAAAATTCATTGAATGAGCTGCACACGGCACGTATTCAGCCAGAGAGGTGATCTGTTTTAGTTGTGCCGGCAGACCTGCATACCATCCAGACATGTTGGATGCATTATCGTAGCTTTGCCCTCTATAGTCTTCAATGTTGAGGCACAGCTCTTTCATCGTATCTACACGTAATCCCGTAAATCTTCATCAGTGTGGCTACGAATAGGTAGACATTTCTGGCTACTGGTGAGTATAGCAGCCACTCATGGGAGTACTATTCACCATTTGCCTTAGTCCCGCAAAATATAATCTTGGAGAAGTATTGAACTTGATTTCTGTACTCCTGCTTGGAACATTCAAAGGGTCCTTCCTGATTTTGACAAGCAGCTAGGCCATTTAAAATCCAGTATTCAATGTCAGTTTTCGATAATTTTCCCCACAAACCAGGATCAGATGAAGTATTTAATGTTTCACGTGCAAAATCAGATCCAGAAATCTCCTCCGTGCCGGTCTGGGATGAGCTGTGCACTGACCAGAAGCAGCAGGAGTGTATCAGGTAAAGTACTAGATACCTCTGTGTGCGAAGACGGAGACAGTTGCAAATCTTATGTAAGTGAGTTTTCTGTCCTCACTGGTACATGCCCAAAGAAATATTCTAACTTGGGGGTTTTGTCTAGAATCACATTGTGTGCTTCATGTCATTGAGACAGGAAATGATGTATGTGACCTGCAGCAATTAAGCTTTTTGAGGAGAAATGTGTTATTAATTAACATAAGAACATAAGAACATAAGAAAGTTTACAAATGAGAGGAGGCCATTCGGCCCATCTTCATCATTTGGTTGTAGTAGCTTATTGGTCCCAGAATCTCATCAAGCAGCATCTTGAAGGATCCCAGGGTGTCAGCTTCAAAAACATTACTGGGGAGTTGGTTCGAGACTCTCACAATTCTCTTTGTAAAAAAGTGCCTCCTATTCTCTGTTCTGAATGCCCCTTATCTAATCTTCATTTGTCACCCCTGGTCCTTGTTTCTTTTTTCAGGTCGAAAAAGTTTGTATTTTATTTTTATGATGTTATCCAACATGGTCACCATACCACAAAACCAATCAGCTTCTTATGAACAACAGTTAATGTTGGACTATCCCTAAACATGTAAATCAAGTTTCAAAACTGTGCAATAAGTCGTTTTCAATATGTAGATGTTTTAACAATCTCTGCAAAATCCAATATGGCTGCCAAACAATGTGACCTCTGACATTTGTTTTTGTTTCTGGTACACCATCCCATTGGCATCTACCAACCTACCAATTTAGAGTTTTTGAGCAACTAATAATAATAATAATAATAATAACTAGAATTTGCAAGCAAGTTCCATAGTAACCATGACCCTACCTGCACCCTCTAAGCAGTTATAAGCCACTTTTGCATTTGACCTTAAGGAGAGGTCAAAGGTCACAGCCAATCGTTTTTTGATAGAGCATATATGGGTTCTTATATGTGTTCCAAAGTAACCATTACACTATCTGCACTTTGTAAGGAGTTATAAGCTAGTTTTGCATTTGAGCTTTAGCAAGGTAATATGTGCAAATATGTGCAATTTGACCATAGCTGAAATTTGATTGGCTCAGGGAGGCCATGTTTTTTATTTAGCAAGTTGATTTGCACAAACTTGATAGACAACCTCGCCAAGACTATGTATGCAAAGTTTTGCTTAAATCGGCATAATGGTTTCAGAGAAAAAGACGCTTACATATATACATATATTTTTATAAATTTAGTCTTTGCCAATTATTTTTTATTATTTTCTCCCAATTTTGAATGGCCAATTATTTTATTATGCTCAGCTCACCACTACCACCCCTGCGCTGACTCGGGAGGGTGAAGACGAACACACGCTGTCCTCCGAAGCGTGTGCCGTCAGCCGACCGCTTTTTTTCACACTGCTGACTCACCATGCAGCCACCCAAAAGCTACAGCTTCGGAGGACAACGCAGCTCTCGGGCAGCTTACAGGCAAGCCCACCAATTGAGCGCCGCCCCCTGGGAGCTCCCATCCTCGGTCGGCAAAGGAATAGCCAGGACTCGAACTCGCGACATCCAGACTATAGGGCACATCCTGCACTCCACGTGGAGCACCTTTACTGGATGCACCACTCGGGAGCCCCACGTTTGAATATTTTTGACAAATCCAATATGGCTGCCAACCATGTGACCAATCGACTTGTGTTGAACAAATCTAAATATTAGCCGTAAGGGTAGTATGTGCCCAAAGTTTCACATCTGTACCATAAGAGGTTTTGGAGACGATTTTGTTAAATTGGCCAATATTCGCAGAAAATCCAATATAGCTGCCAAACCATGTGACCTTTGACTTGGTTTTCGCTCTGACACAATTTCCCAAAGGCCTCTACCACCACTATGAAGATTCACGAGTCTATGACATTGTACCTTAAATGAATACTGCAATATGTTCAAATATGTGCAAATTGACCATAGCTAAAATTTGATTGGCTCATGGCGGACATGTTTTTTTATGTAGTGACTTGTTTTGCACAAAATTGATAGACAACCTTGCCAAGGCCATCTATGCAAAGGTTTGATTCAATTGGCATTATCGTTTCAGAGTAGAAGTCATTTGAATATTTTTGACAAATCTAATATGGCCACTAAACAATGTGACCGATCGACGTCTCTTGAACAACCGTAAATCTAGGCCAGGAGGGGAATATGTGCACCAAATTTCAGATCTCTGCTGTAAACCGGTTCGGAGAAGATTTTTTTTAAATTGTCCAAAATTCTCGAAAAATCCAATATGGCCACCACACCATGTGACCTATGACCTTCATTTTCGCTCTGACACAACTTTCCTTAGGTGCCTACCACCCTATGAAGTTTCGTGAGTTTCCGTGCAATGGTGTTGATT
Source organism: Acipenser ruthenus (assembly GCF_902713425.1). Lineage (NCBI taxonomy): Eukaryota > Metazoa > Chordata > Actinopteri > Acipenseriformes > Acipenseridae > Acipenser > Acipenser ruthenus. The sequence goes on from NC_081194.1 coordinate 38,828,228, forward strand.
TTAGAGCCATTTAAAAAAAAAAAAAAGAGCAGAAGAAAAAAAAAAATCCTAACAGAAACAATTGCTTACTAGCCATTCTGGCTTTGAAGCCTATCTAGAAGTTGCAAGCAACTTGACTGCTTCCAAGGCATTCTTGTGCCTATCTGTGTTCCATAGTAACCATGACCTATCTGCACTTTCTAAGAACTTATAAGCTAATTTTTCATTTGACCTTATGTAGAGATCAAAGGTCACAGTCAAAGACATTTTTTGATGGAGCATGTATGGGTTCTTATAAGAGCATAAGAATGTTTACAAACGAGAGGAGGCCAGTCGGCCCATCTTGCTCGTTTGGTTGTTAGTAGCTTATTGATCCCAGAATCTCATCAAGCAGCTTCTTGAAGAATTCCAGGGTGTCAGCTTCAACAATATTACTGGGGAGTTGGTTCCAGACCCTCACAATTCTCTGTGTAAAAAAGTGCCTCCTATTTCTTGTTCTGAATGCCCCTTTATCTAATCTCCATTTGTGACCCCTGGTCCTTGTTGCTTTTTTCAGGTCGAAAAAGTCCCCAGGGTCGACATTGTCAATACCTTTTAGAATTTTGAATGATTGAATCAGATCACCACGTAGTCTCAAGACTGAATAGATTACATTCTTTTAGCCTGTCTGCATACAACATGCCTTTTAAACCCGGGATAATTCTGGTCGCTCTTTGCACTCTTTCTAGAGCAGCAATATCCTTTTCGTAACGAGATGACCAGAACTGAACACAATATTCTAGATGAGGTCTTACTAATGCATTGTAAAGTTTTAACATTACTTCCCTTGATTTATATTCAACACTTCTCACAATATATCCAAGCATCCTGTTGGCCTTTTTTATAACTTCCCCACATTGTCTAGATGAAGACATTTCTGAGTCAACATAAACTCCTAGGTCTTTTTCATAGATTCCTTCTTCAATTTCAGTATCTCCCATATTATATTTATAATGCACATTTTTATCGCCTGCATGCAGTACCTTACACTTTTCTCTATTAAATGTCATTTGCCATGTGTCTGCCCAGTTCTGAATGCTGTCTAGATCATTTTGAATTACCTTTGCTGCTGCAACAGTGTTTGCCACTCCTCCTATTTTTGTGTCATCTGCAAATTTAACAAGTTTGCTTACTATACCAGAATCTAAATCAGGACCTAATACTGATTCCTGTGGTACACCACTGGTTACTTCGCTCCACCTCGACCTCATTGATTCAATTTCAAATCATTAACGGATTAATTTAATTAACACATCATTTGAAAATCACTTGCTACTAAAGGTCTTGTTACTATACCATGAGTTCAATACAAATAACACAATTTTTTGAAAATCATGCCCATATTATGAACATTTTCATTATGGTCGTTTATTTATTAGTCTTGAAATGTTAGTAAAAAGTGGCCTATTTTTTGATCATGTCAGTACAACCGGCCCCCTTTGCTAATCACATCTTCAGTCTTTTGTTTTTCTTTCTCTTTGTAGTGGGGGTTGCAACCCAATATAAATCTCCACATTTTTGTAAAATGACTTTACACTTACTTCAAAGATGCAACGTGTTTCAGTAATATCAAACGCCCAATAAACTTTGCATCCTGCGCAGAGGGCGAACACAAACGTAAACGTCATAATCATATTAAGTGGAGTTGGCATTGCAGGGGAGATGAAAGGAGGTTTCATTTCCGATTGACTGTTTTGTAAACATTATGAATACTTATTCACAACTACTACACTCTGTTAGAAAATTGACTTTTGCTGCATTTTTTAACGCAAAACTGTAAACGTGAGTGTATATGTGTCCGTTTGTTTTAAGTACTCGCCCAGAGGACTACTGAGACACACACATCAGCTAGTCCTCATCAGGTTGCGACTTTCTAACCCTGAATTGGATAAGCAGTTATTCAGCTATAAGTGTGAAGTACAGCTGTACAGGCCGACAAATATCACCAATACCCCCAGAACTTCATAATAAATTATATTAATAAAAAGTTTAATGATAATGATAATATCTGTCAATCTCCCTATTTAAACCACAAGTCATGCCATTATTCGCTGTTGTGCTTATGTAAAAATATATCTATTTTTTTTAAATAACATGTTGGCAAACTGGATTTATACAATATCCAGGTATTGAGCATCTTTGTGTAGTGAATTTGCTTTATCAGTTTAAAAAAAATAATCTCTGGCAATCCTAACGGCATTGAAGGGGGAATTGTAGGCCACCAGGCATGCCTGCAATCTTAAATAGTCAATGGAGAGTAAAGGTTAAAAAAGTGTTTGAGATTAAACTGCAATCCGAAGCACTGTGTCAAGCTTTATGATAGTGTAAATATAACTAACGACAAGGAAGGTGTATTTTTGTAGTTCAAGATAGGCCTGATCTGCTGGTTGCCGCTTTGTATCAAGGAAAGCATAAAATCAAAAATAGTCCTGCGCTTAGTCAGGGTACACACACATTAATAGTCCTGTGCTTAGACAGGGCACACACACTAATAGTCCTGCGCCTAGTCAGGGTACACACACACTAATAGTCCTGCTGTGTAGTCAAGATATCATGCCTTAGTAAGGCCTAGTCAGGGCATGCACACTGCCATTTGTAATTGATGTTAACCAAAGACATCATTTAGCCAGAATGTACATTTTACATTCACTATGTTGAAATGTATTTCATATTGTTTTAGGCTATTATGTGATGTTATCTCTTTCACCAATCAATTTAAATACAACTGTCATCATGGCACAGAATCAATTATTGAGGGTCTGCAGTGTCGTACTGGATGACAGGCTTAATACCAAGTGAAGAGTGAATCATTTTGTAGAGAATAATGTCTGGCACTTCCACTTGCTTCTGTAGCCTAACATGCATAGTGTTACTGTAATTTCATCATTTAGCTGAATGTTTACAAACGAGAGGAGGCCAGTCGGCCCATCTTGCTCGTTTGGTTGTTAGTAGCTTATTGATCCCAGAATCTCATCAAGCAGCTTCTTGAAGAATTCCAGGGTGTCAGCTTCAACAATATTACTGGGGAGTTGGTTCCAGACCCTCACAATTCTCTGTGTAAAAAAGTGCCTCCTATTTCTTGTTCTGAATGCCCCTTTATCTAATCTCCATTTGTGACCCCTGGTCCTTGTTGCTTTTTTCAGGTCGAAAAAGTCCCCAGGGTCGACATTGTCAATACCTTTTAGAATTTTGAATGATTGAATCAGATCACCACGTAGTCTTCTTTGTTCAAGACTGAATAGATTACATTCTTTTAGCCTGTCTGCATACAACATGCCTTTTAAACCCGGGATAATTCTGGTCGCTCTTTGCACTCTTTCTAGAGCAGCAATATCCTTTTCTAACGAGATGACCAGAACTGAACACAATATTCTAGATGAGGTCTTACTAATGCATTGTAAAGTTTTAACATTACTTCCCTTGATTTATATTCAACACTTCTCACAATATACCCAAGCATCCTGTTGGCCTTTTTTATAACTTCCCCACATTGTCTAGATGAAGACATTTCTGAGTCAACATAAACTCCTAGGTCTTTTTCATAGATTCCTTCTTCAATTTCAGTATCTCCCATATTATATTTATAATGCACATTTTTGCATAGTGTTACTGTAATTTCATAATTTAGCTGAATGATAGCTTTGTGTGTAAAACTATTACCTTACCTTTGTCTTTCTATGTATTCTTTTACTGTCATTATTTGGATTCATCACCGTTTTATTTGCTCTCATACTGTGTCAGCAGGCATTTCAAGGCTTCTAGGATGTTGGTTGGAGAATATATTATTATAAAGTTGCATAAGGTTGATATTTCATTTCATGCAGGAGTGAGAATGATTGCACTGTATTCTGTACACAATATTGAATCTTGCCCACTTTTTGAAATTACCAGGTGGCATCAAGTTTCTTTTATGGTATGTCAGTTCTATTGCAGTAGTTTTATACCAGACAGTCTTAAATCTTACTTAATTTTTTTTCCAAAATCTGAAGACAAATTTTTAAATAAAGAAACAACAACAATAATTTACAATGTCTGCAAAAATGTTGTATTTATTTATTTTTGTTGTCTTCTGATGGCAGTATTAGACAACAATGGGATTGTGAAGTACTTTGTAACCAGGTCATGAGAAACAGAGGGATCTTTAGACATTTAAAATATTCCTCTACACCATTTAGATTTTTGTAAACAGTCAGTGTTCTCAAAAACAACAAACAGTGGATTTTAATAAATTAATATGTATGTACATTTTACATTCACATGTTGTTTAACATGCCATTTTTTTGCAGCACTTAGAGTAACAGAAAATGTTACAAAATTGTATTTGTACACAGCTGGCCTGACAACAATGTGTTTGCTACAAATGGATCCTGAGCAAGTATTGGATACAGGCAATAGAAACAGGTTTAGAAGCATTTGCGGTGGACGATGGAGGGACCTGCTTCATCGTATTCCTGTTTGGTGATCCACATCTGCTGGAAGGTGGACAGGGAAGCCAGGATGGAGCCACCGATCCAGACAGAGTACTTACACTCAGGTGGGGCAATGATCTAGAGGAAAGACAAACATATTCATAAGTAAACCTTCACTGACAGTCAGCATAGAATGGTACAATGAAAAAGGCTCAGCGTCATTTGACTATCAATAGTATGTACTGGGCATTTTAACCAATATCACTATGATAATACTAGTAAGACATAGACACAGTTGCTGAGTTTCCACTGGTCACTATGTGGTGCTATTTCTGAATAGTTTCCCACTTCTACAGTATGAATGAGACTGGAATTATTGTGATTTTTAACAATTATGTTTAAAAAAAATCCCAAAGTACCTTGATTTTCATTGTGCTGGGAGCCAGAGCAGTAATCTCTTTCTGCATACGGTCAGCAATACCAGGGTACATGGTGGTGCCACCAGACAGTACATTGTTGGCATACAGGTCCTTCCTGATGTCAATGTCGCACTTCATGATGCTGTTGTAGGCAGTCTCATGAATACCAGCAGATTCCATACCTGTTAGGATAGACAGAATGTAATTCATCTTAGCACAAAGCTGCTACAAAGGCAAAATATTTAGGAACTGGAATTGTATACAAGAGGTTGATCTTACCAATGAAGGATGGCTGGAAGAGAGTCTCGGGGCAGCGGAAACGCTCGTTACCGATAGTGATGACCTGACCATCAGGAAGCTCGTAGCTCTTCTCCAGGGAGGAGGAAGAGGCAGCTGTTGCCATCTCATTCTCAAAGTCCAGAGCCACATAGCACAGCTTTTCCTTGATGTCTGAGTGGTTGTAAATATCCCAAACTTTGAACATCCCCCGGAGCACCGTTAAATCCATTATTAAAAAATGGAAAGAATATGGCACAACCGCGACTCTACCTAGAGAAGGCCGTCCACCAAAACTCAGTGACCAGGTAAGGAGGGCATTAGACAGGGAAGCAACCAAGAGGCCAATAGTAACTCTGAAGGAGCTGGAGAGATCCACAGCTGAGATGGGAGAAACCGTCCATGGGACAACTATAACCCGGACGCTCCACAAAGCTGGGCTTTATGGAAGAGTGGCGAGAAGAAAGCCATTGCTGAAAAAACCCATAGCAAATCCCATTTGGATTTTGCCAAAAGGCATGTGGGAGACACAGCAAACATGTGGAAAAAGGTTCTCTGGTCTGATGAGACCAAAATTGAACTTTTTGGCCTTAGCGCAAAGCGATATGTGTGGCGCAAAGCCAACACTGCTCATCACCCTGAGAACACCATCCCCACGGTGAAGCATGGTGGTGGCAGCATCATGTTATGGGGATGCTTTTCATCGGCAGGCTCTGGGAAACTGGTCAGGATTGAGGGCAAGATGGATGGAGCCAAATACAGGGAAATTCTACAGGAAAACCTGTTTCAGTCTGCAAGAGACCTGGGACTGGGGCGGAGGTTCACCTTCCAGCAGGACAATGACCCTAAACTCACAGCCAGAGCTACACTGGAGTGGTTTAAAAACAAGAACCTAGATGTCTTAGAATGGTCCAGTCAAAGCCCAGACCTCAATCCGGTTGAGAATCTGTGGCAAGACTTGAAAATTGCTGTTCACCAACGGTCCCCATCCAACTTGACAGAACTTGAGCAATTTTGCCAAGAAGAATGGGCAAAAATTGCAGGATCCAGATGTGCAAAGCTGGTAGAGACTTACCCAAAAAGACTCACAGCTGTAACTGCTGCCAAAGGTGCTTCTACCAAGTATTGACTCAGGGGGGTGAATACTTATGCAACCAACAAATGGCTTTTTTTGTTTAATTAACTTTTGTGTCACAATAAAAAATATTTTGCACCTTCAAAGTGTTAAGCATGTTGTGTAAATCAAATGGTAAAAATCCCAATTAAATCCATTTTAATTCCAGGTTGTAACACTACAAAATGTGGAAAAGTCCAAGGGGGGTGAATACTTATGCAGGGCACTGTATGTGTGTATATATATATATATATATATATATATATATATATATATATATATATATATATATATATATATATATATATTGAAAAAGTAGACATACAAAGTATGAATAAACTGGTAGCCTACCGGCTCGTACGAAAACAAACAAACTCTAGAGAAGGGCGGAAGTGGTAGATGCTTCTCCTCCTCTCAATGTTCCTGATTTATGGGAAATAGATATTGATTTGGTCGGGGAACAACAGAACGATCCCACTCTAAAATTTGTGAGGGGCCACGTCAGGTCCATTGAGGGGAAGGTGTTGGATGGTAGAGGGCCTGAGACATTTCCGCATTTTGTTATAGTCGGGCACTTACTCTACCGAGTAACCCGGGATGAGGGGACCAGGGAAAAGATTACCCAACTGATCGTTCCTAAGCCTTTTTGGGCCGAGGTTATGTGACTCACACATGACCAACCATTTGCAGGCCATCTAGCCATTGAAAAGATTCAGGAGTGAATCCTGGCTTGGTTCTACTGGCCCGGGCTCTATACACAGGTGCGGAACTATGCAGCATGTCCTGACTGCCAGTTAGTTGCCCCGAAACAGGTTCGCCCTGCCCCTCTGGTACCACTACCTATTATATCTACGCCGTTTGAACGCATTGGCGTAGATTTGATAAGACCCCTGGAAGGAAGTGACACTGGATACCGGTAAATCTTAGTTGTGGTGGATTATGCTACAAGCATAATAGCTGAGGAATAATAGCTGAGGAATTGGCCAAGGTCTTTGAGGGTGGGAATCCCAAAGGAGATCCCCACTGACCAGGGCAATAGTTTTATGTCTGACTGTGTCCAGCAACTGTGTAAACTGCTCAAAATTCGTTCTATCAAAACCTCAGTTTATCATCCACAGACGGATGGGTTGGTAGAACAGTTTAATCAGACCCTAAAACAAATGTTGCATCGCTTTGTAGATCAGAAAAAGAAAAATTTGGTTAAACTCCTTACGTATCTTCTTTTTGTGGTCCGAGAAGTTCCCCAATCCTCAACGGGGTTCTCCCCGTTTGAGCTATTATATGGTCGCCAACAAAGGGGAATTTTGGATCTAGTGAAAGAAGGTTGGGAAGAAGCCACAGAATTCTCCAAAATATAGTGAAATATGTATTGCACTTAAGAGACTGCATGGAGTTGGTCGGTCAATTGGCTAAAGACAATCTCAGAGCGGCGCAACGCAGACAAGAGAATCTCTACAACCAAAAAGCAAGCCGGGTTGTGCCCATAAAAAAACGAGACGGTTCCCTAAGGATGTGCATTGATTTCTGAAGGGTGAATGCCATCTCAAAGTTTGATGTTTACCCTATGCCACGAGTAGATGAACTCTTGGAGTGCCTGGGGCAGGCTAGCATTATCTCTACTTTGGACCTCACCAAAGGATATTGGCAAATTCTTTTGACAGAGGAGTCTAGGGAGAAAACAGCACTTATGACACCCAATGGCCTCTTCCAATTTCGCACAATGCCTTTGGTCTACACGGGGCCCCTTCGACTTTTCAGAGACTGGTGGATAGGGTGTTACTTCCACATCAAGAATATGCTGTCACATATATTGACGATGTGGCTGTTTATAGCTCCACGGCGAATGTGGCAAAGTGTGCTTTTGGAAAGGACAAGACAAAGTATTTAGGGTTTATAATGGGAAAAGGTAGAGTAAAACTCTTGTCACTGACCACTCCCCTTTACAGTGGCTGAACACAATGAAGGCCAAAAACGCCAGGCTAACGAGGTAGTACCTGGCGTTGCAACCCTTCTGCTTTGATGTTAAACATTGAGAGGGTAAGCTCCATCAAAATGCTGACTATTTTTCTCGGGAGGGTGGTCAGTCGGTGGGGTTAGCTAGATCCGAGTGTTTCTTCGGCTCCACTGTGGAGGGGGGGGGGTGGGGGGGGGGTGGTGACGGAGTAAAGCGATCCTGTACTGCAGTTCAATCTCTCAATCGACCACGAAGTTCCCAACAAGGATCATCTGACGTGGGAGTGACGCTGGGCGGAAGTGCAGTTACAGCGGTTGCCATCTTTATTGGGGGCAGCAACCCCGGAACATGCTGGAACATTCTCGAATCATCAGATAATTAAGTGCTGCTGATTGGGGAGGCGGGGGGCGGGGGGTAGAGTTTCCTTGTGTATAAAGGGCCCAGATTGTAACAGCTCAGGTTAGTTTTTTATCACAGATGCTTGTTAAAAGAGGACACTATGTGGACTTTTTATCAAATAGATCCAGAGAGAGAAAGAGAGAAAACCCAGTGGGATGCTGACTCTTCCCATGAAGTGAAGACCTCCAGGAAGCTGGAAACACTAAAAACAATTATTTTTTCTGTTCATTGCAAGTCCTTGGTTAGCGGTTCTCTTACGTTTAAGAATTTGACCAAACCAAATACCATTGTTGGTAGTAGGGGAGGATTTTTCAAGGAATTATTTTGGTTATTTTTTTGTAAAGAGAGTATGATCTTTAAAGGAACTTTGAGTTCTTCCTATTAAAATAAGAAGAAGGAATGTATACAGAAATGTATCAATAAAAAGCCTGTGGAATTACGAAGATGTTGTGAAAGAAAATAAACATAAAATAATAGAATTTTCTAGAAAACCAATACTGCCTCAAGTGGTTTTCTTCGGTAGCGCACCCCATATTCACACAGTCTGTGACACCATCCTTATTATTTTCTGTTTTATATTTGTAATTAATTTAGAACAATTTGTAGATTTTATTTTTCATTTTGACATTATGGACTTTTTTGTGTTGATCAGTGGCAAAAACTCCATAAATCCATTTTGATTCCACGTTGTAACACAATAAAATGTGGAAAAGTCCAAGGGGGGTGAATACGTTCGAGAGCCACTGTATACATATACATATATATATATATATATATATATATATATATATATATATATATATATATATATATATATATATATATATATATATGTTTCAAAGGGGTTACAAACATTTAGTACAGGTAGTAACACCAAAATAAACACAGCTTGTAGCTCCCTGTGTATTCCAGAAGACTCCGGCAGGACAGAAGCAATACATACAGGCCAGCCAGGACTACATTTCCCAACAGCCACGTTGAACCCACAATGACGGATTTAGCGGGGATGGTGAGAAGGTCAAGAGAGGTCAAGATCAAAACACGGCAATATGAATGCAGAGATTAAAGTGCAAGCCGAGAGCGGGATGCTGCACTCTGCTCGAGTCTGTTACATTTGGCTTGGTACTATTTCATGTATTATACACTTTCTACTGTATTTAATGTATTATGCATTTTTTTTACTGTATATCATGCATTTCTCTGTATATAAAGTATTACGGATTTTCTTGTTACAGCATCTTGTAAAGTGCTTTGTGATGGTGCTCCACTATGAAAGGTGCTATATATAAAAAAAGAGTGATTGATTGATTTCTGAATGGTGAACAAAGAGAACAACAAATAAATTAGACTCAGTCAGGAGAAACACAACCCAGCAGGGACGGATACAGTACCTGTTTCCAAGGCGGTACGGATTAAGATATTGTGGACTCAAAGCATTACGACACGGGACCACAGCATTGGAGCACTGGAGCCCTGGTCAGTGAGTACCCGTAACTGTTCTGTCTTTACTCACAGATTTGTTGAGGTGCGGGATGTTTTAAAAAGGACCTGGCCAAGCCAGTGTGTAGCGGGACTGTAATAAAAAACAACAAAGTACAGGGCATTTCAAGTGAGGCATGTGAACAGTGTTTATGCCTACAGTGCAATCAGTGAACATAATAAAAACTCAGGGACGCCAACTGGATTTTTAAAAAGAAAATAAACTTTATTTTTATGTCCAGGGAGAAGTGGAACCTGTAGAAGAGAAAGAGTTTTGAGTTATAAAAAGGGCAGTGACCACTTTTACAACGCAACCTGTACAGCAGTGTTGTTGTTTGTCTCCACGAAGGGGTGGCTGGGTGCCGTGTGTCTTGTGCCTTGCAGTACCGCAGAGGACACCGGTGGCAGTCGTGAACACAAACTCGTTCCTAGACTTGCCTGACGAACCTGAACCCGCAGCACCATCTAGTGGAAGCTTGCGACAACCTGGAAAGAGAGAAAAGAAAAGACAGTACCAAGCCAACACAGAGGGCAGCTGACTGCAATCAACAGCAACTTACCTGAAACAAAGAGATAAGATTAAGTCCTGGACTGTGTGATTATAACTGTTATTATTATTTTGTCATTACAATCAAGAACTTCTGTGCGTTGTTATTATTTTTATTGGGAAAAATAATGAAAACAAATATTGCTCCCGATCTTGGTCTCTGTCACGTCCTTCTGCACCAAAACAGACACAGTTTGCAAGTCTTAGAAATATATGGACTGTACTGGTTCACTATATATATATATATAGTGCCGTGAAAAAGTATTTCCCCAGGTCTGATTTTCTGCATTTATGCACATTTTCCACATTGTATTTGGTCAGATTATTGTCTGTAGTAGTATAGAGAGGGAGTCTGAGAGAAAAAATGACACCAAAGTTTGGTGCTTCTTTCATTTGTTTGGTGTGCAAGGTAATCAAACATGCAATCTTCAGGTGTGAAAAAGTTTATTGCCCCCCCCCCCCAGTTAACTCAACCCAATTAAAGGGATAATTAGGGTCAGCTGATTGAGTACTTTGGTTAACAACCAGGCCTGATTTGGGCCAGCCCTACCCAATATAAATCTGACTAACTTTTGCCCTTACCATCAGAGTGAAAATGTCAGCACACAGGTTCTAGAGCAGGGTTTCCCAATCCTGGTCCTAGGGACCCCTGTGTCTGCTGGTTTTCATTCCAACTGAGCTCGCAGTTACTTAATTGAACCCTTAATTGAACTATTCATTAGCTTAATTATACCTTTTTAATTGTTTTCAGCTTTTAAACAGTTGGAGATTTCAAGTTAACTATACAATTTTAAAAGTAACTTGAAATCGGCAACTTTTTAGGACCTGAGAACAATTAAAAGGGTCTAATTAAGCACATTATTGGTTCAATTAAGGGTTTGATTAAGTAATTGAGCTCAGTTGGAATGAAAACCAGCAGACACAGGGGTCCCACAGGACCAGGATTGGGAAGCCCTGTTCTAGAGGCACATCATGCCACGAACAACAGAAATTCCTGAGACCTCCGGAAAAAAGTTGTTGATGCCTATCAGTCTGGAAAGGGTTACAAAGCCATTTCTAAGGCTCTGGGGCTCCACCAAACCACAGTCAGAGCCATATTGTCCAAATGGAGAAAGTTTGGGACAGTAGTGAATTTTCCCAGCAGTGGCCATCCTGCCAAAATCTCTCAGTGCAATGTGTAAAATTGTCCAGGAAGTCACAAAGAACCCTAGAACAACATCCAGGGATCTGCAGGCCTTTCTCGCCTCGGCTAAGGTCAGTGTTCATGACTCCACCATCAGAAAGACACTGGACAAAAATGGTATTCATGGCAGAGTATCAAGGTGGAAACCATTGCTCACTAAGAAGAACATGAATGCGTGTCTCAAGTTTGCCAAAAAGCACCTGGATGATCCTCAAGAGTTCTGGAACAATGTTCGATGGACAGGTGAGTCAAAAGTGGAACTTTTTGGCCGACATGGGCCCCGTTATGTCTGGCGATAACCAAACACTGCATTCAACAGTAAGAACCTCATACCAACGGTCAAGCATGGTGGTGGTAGTGTCATGGTTTGGGGACGCCTTGCCATCATTGAAGGAACCATGAATTCTGCTCTGTATCAGAGAATTCTACAGGAGAATGTCAGGCCATCCGTCCATGAGCTGAAGCTGAAGCGCAGCTGGGTCATGCAGCAAGACAATGATCCGAAACACACAAGCAAGTCTACATCAGAATGGTTGAAGAACAAGAAATTTAACCCTTTGCGGTCCATTTATTAAATGCGCGTCAGGCACGCCAGGTCTAATTTATTTTCACACCCGCAGTTAATTTTAGACACGCTGTTTAAAAGTATTTTTTTTCACAGTCAAACGGGTTTAAAAGGCCCTGCATAACAACAAAGCACTCATTAGTCATCTCCAGCCCCGCCCTACCCTTTCGTTCGCTATAGCTTTCACCTATGTAAGAAATAAATAATAATAATAATAATAATAATAATAATAATAATAATAATAATAGTCGTACATACCGATCAAACATCTCCTGATCACTCGTTTTATCACCAAACTCCTCAATAATGCAATCCAAGTCATTATTTTATTACTATAAAATCTCAAAAAAGCTCTGCAAATGCCCGTGTTCTCTGTGCGCTGTCTCACTATCAGCCAGCTTGTTTACTTATGACCGCCCCGTTATCTGATACCAGGGCCATGTATGACTATTCATGAGATACGCCTTTTTTTAAAAAAAAAATTTTTTGACTTGTCTCGGCTCCTGTCGTTCCCACTCGGCCATTGAATGGTTTTCTCGAATTTTTCCGGAGAAAAAACGACTAAAACCTGTTTTTTGCGTTTCTATAATGATGTCGGACAGGGTCCGACAACGGACCTGATAGGAATAATTGCAATGTCGGACCAGGTCCGACAATGGACCGCAAAGGGTTAAAGTTTTGGAATGGCCTAGTCAAAGTACAGACCTAAACCCCATTGAGATGTTGTGGCAGGACCTGAAACGAGCAGTTCATGCTCGAAAACCCACAAATGTCACTGAGTTGAAGCAGTTCTGCATGGAGGAGTGGGCCAAAATTCCTCCACGGCGCTGTGAGAGACTAATCAATAACTACAGGAAGTGTTTGGTTGCAGTTATTGCTGCTAAAGGTGGCGTAACCAGTTATTGAGTCTAAGGGGGCGATTACTTTTTCACATGGGGGTACTGAGTGTTGCATAACCTTCTTTAATAAATAAATGAAATATGTATCACATTTTTGTGTTATTTGTTCACTCAGGGTCCCTTTTATCTAATATTAGGTTTTGGTTGAAGATCTGATAACATTCAATGTCAAAAATATGCAAAAGCAGAAAATCAGACAGGGGCCAAATACTTTTTCACGGCACTGTATATATAAATCCTTATCTAAATTGTACTTGCTATGAATGTTGTACATGTATTTTTCCTATACTTTATTTAGGTACACTCCTACAAAATGATATATATATATATATATATATATATATATATATATATATATATACACACATACACACACACACACACAATCACAAAATTAATAAAACAAACCATCTAAAATTTTCCAAGAAATATGAACAGAAATCTAAAGCATTCTTCAACAAAATTATCTGGTTCAATGAGACTAAAATACAACTTTTCCCCCAATATGGACCATATGTTTGGAAAGCCTTCAATGAAGAAAACATTGCAAATGCAGTTAGACATGGAGGTGGTTTGATCATGCTATGGGGGGGGGCGGGGGGGGGGGTGACAGGGATGGTTCTAGTGCAGATGTGTGCAGCTGGGATGCTGTGCCTGGTGGCTTGGGTGTTGACGTCAGGCCAGGAAGACACAGACACAGACAGCTCTTGGGTATGAATGCGCTGCTTGCGCATTTTAATTATAAATAAAAAGATTTAACAAAACAGAAACACTTTATAAAACAAAAAGGCATGTTGGCCAAAACAAATAGACAAACAAATAATAACTAAAACAAGTATGGTGCTGGTGTTAAACCAGCACGCATAGCAATTGTTTCTTTAGTTTTCTTTTACCTTTTACTCTCTACTCCTGTTCTCCACTCCTGAACACTCCAACCCCGTTCAGCCAAATCTGCAGGTCTTTTATATTGTGGCTGAAAGCTATCAATTACCTTGTTTATCCCTCAACCACATTCGGCACTGACTTTATCATATGCGTGGTCAACAGCCAGTTTAGCAATAAGTACTCGCTGTAAACAATAATAAAACAGAGTGTTTTTACAAAATTAAACAAGAAGTTTAAAATAATAATATAACAAATAATATAATACACACAGGGGTGGGGCGTACCCCATCACAGATGCGTATTAAGGCAACCATTTGAGCAGGTGGGCTTGCCCAGCGCTGAGCTGATCGGGAGGTCCGGATTGGCTGGGGGGTGTGCCCGAGGAAGCTGCATCTGTGCCACAGCTTGAGGCAACTGCCCCGCCATGCTACAAAGACGCTTTGTTTACATCGAAGAGGAGAGCGTCCTCTCTGCAGGATAACTTCTACGGAACCCTTCAACTGCAAGACGGTGCCTGTGAGGCTCTGCCCAGCCAGGACTGTCGTAAAGACCAGGAGTCGCTGGGAGGCCGGAGCAACAGAAGTAGGTTAGTTCAGAGGGTGTTGATTCCAACCAGTATAGAGAGAGTTTCGTAGTATAGTAGGTTCCTGGAGCGGGATGTCTCTTTTAATGAGGCTAGCACTCGCCTTGTCTGGCAAACTTTTATTTTTAGCTTTGTTTTGTTGTGTTTTCTTTATTAAATCTGACACTAGGGCTACCATTGCTGGTACCCAATGCAGTGATGACCCACAGACGTAACACTGTTACAGGGTGTTTTAGCAGTTCAGGGACTGGAGACATTCATGTGATTAAAGATCAAATGAATACAGGCATGTATCAAAACATTCTACAAAGTACAATGATACCATCTGCTCATAGGCTTTCAACACAACAACAACCCAAAGCATACAGCCAAGTCAACTCTGGAATTCATGAATAAATCGAAGACAAAAGTTCTGGAATGGACTTTGCAATCACCAGATCTCAATCCAATAGAAATGCTTTGGACTGATCTGAAAAAGCTGTAGCCCAGCATTGTGTATTGAATCTTTCTGAGCTGAAGGAAATATGCAAGACAGAATGGGCCCAGATTTCACCAACAAGATGTAACATACTGGGTAAGAATGATCATAAATGTCTGAAAGCTGTAATTAAAGCAAAAGGACAAATGAAATACTAAAGCAGGGGTGCCAATAGTTTTGTCATGAACAAATACTTTAACTAAAATAAGTCTGTTTGTTTAAAAAAAAAGTTAAATTACAAGAAATTGTGTATTTAGCATTGTGTTTTATTAAAAAGTGTTTACTAAATGCTTGTCTTTAATTCTTGTTACCTTGACTATTTGGCCAGTAAAAGATGATGCAGTACAACTTCTTGCCACCTAACAAACTTTCGGTGCACTTCTGTGCATTTCATGTTTTTACATAGCTTTTTGTCAATCATGAAGAACGAGAGCTTCTCATCATAAATATATACATTTATTTTAAAGTTCTTCATAATGGTGGGTATTGGTGTGGTCTATATCATGCTTTAATGATGAAGACTTTATCAAGCACTGCTGAGACGACACATTCTCATCAGACCTTAGCAAAGAAGAAGGAATGATTAAGGTATTATATAAACATTCTACAACATGCACAAAAACATCCAAATTAGAATAAGTTTATCAGCCATATAAAGACATGAGTTTTACAAAAAGGGATAAGTTACAAGAAAGGATCGGCCTTATAAAAATGTAATTTATGTAAACATGAGCAAGTTAATAAAGAAGTTTGCTTGGGACTAGCTTGCACCACCCCTTTCATTCTTAGAAATTGAGGGAGTGATAGATGAAATAAGAAGCTTTCCTGAATTCATGCTGATTCATGAAAATCCCCATTACTTTTCTCTGTCTTGCTATGTTTTACTGTATATTGCTTGTAATTTCAAGAGTGTCTTGAGTTTGGTTTGTGGTGTTGGTGGACTGGTTGGGGGACTGTTCATTTTACTTGCTTGGCATTGCTCACTTACTAAATATATAATTGTCTCCAAAAATATGCAAATTCCTTTTAGGAGTCAGCCCTATTTACAATGCAGAGGTACAGTATCCCAAAATATTCTCTAGATGAATGACTGGTGGCATTTGTTGCTCATTTGAACCCAATCAAACCACTTGTCCACTAAATACCTTGGTATCCCTGCATAAATAAAAACTCAAAATAAGAAATACATCCCCACAAGGGCAGTGGTACCCCAAATGTTATTTATGTACTAACAATGCAAAATGACTGTTTGGGATATTTGTTCTTCATTTTACCCCCACTATCTCATTATGTATTTCATTTTTTGTATTCTAATTTGGCTGGAGTCACTACCAGGACTCTAGATGCAATAAACAAAAAAGGCAGACATTTTTAATGAAAACACAAGAAAGTCTTTAGGTATAGGTGTTATATGCACATTCCTTTCCTTATGCACAGAACATTTTCCAAAATCGAGATTCTCTTTTTGTTTTTAACTGAATTATATCTAGTTACATCTTGATCAACATTTGCATTGATATTGGAACATGTAGACATAAAATATGCAATGTATTAAAGTAAGCAGAATGTTCCTAGTTCCCTGAAATAGATATGAAACCATTACTGAATGGGTGTTTACCTCCTAAAGACCCCAAATCCTGAATACTTTATACCAAAGCTCAAAAGCACTGCAGTCACAGATTTCAGCGCCATTTTTCCTTCAAGCCTCCTGCGAATAATGTAAGCAGCGACTTTGAAGGTTAATGGTTACATTTCTATTCATGGGAACCAGGGTTATGATAATAACCTAAGTTCCCTTTCAAGTATGAAATGTAATCATTACTGAATGGGTGAGTATACCCAAGTCGTTACGAGAGGCTGCTCTGTGTGTCACCATTCGGTACCCCAGTAACAAGTAGCTAGGGTGAACAATTGAGGGAGAATTTCACCTCTGTGCCTGTGTTGTAAGGGTTGACTGGGAAGCCACCCTTAACACTCTAGTTCCAAAACCAGAGTTTTGAGGATGCACGACATTTAGTCTGTAGAACCTTGTGAAAGTATGGGGAGCAGCTCACACCACTGCAGTGACAGATGCACCCTGGAATGAAGGCTACGAAGTGGAATGGGCAGTGAGCTTTTCTGGAGGGGGCAAATTGTCTTGATCATGTCTGCTATCAACTTGGACAGCCGTTGCCTAGACAGGGCTTGACCATAGGACTTTGCCCCATAGCAGACAAAACATTGTTCAGACTTTTTGTCCTGTCAAAATAATACACCAGGGCCTGAACTGGGCAAAGTGTATGGCGCCATCGCTCCCTGCCAGACTGGAAAGGAGGTGGATGAAAAGCATCCAATTACACAGACTGGTTGACATGGAAAGCCGAGATAGTCTTCAGTAATAAAGCAGGATTGGCGTGGAGCGTAACGTTTGTCCTGGCCTCTTTAAAAAATAAGCAGGCTTTCGCGACAGAGAATGCCTGCATCTCACTCACCCGCTTTGCGGAGGTGATAGCAAGAAAGAAAGCTGCTTTAAACGATAGCAATTTCAGCTCAGCTGAATGCATGGGTTCAAACGGAGGCTTCATGAGTGCATTAAGCACCACGTTTAATCTCCAGCGAGGGACAATGTCCTTCATAGCTGGATGAAGCCACTGAGCCCCTTTCAATAAATGTCCCGCAAGGAAGTGAGCTCCTGGGGGGGCAGTGTCAATCTTGACATGGCAAGCTGAAAAAGCTGCCAGATAGACCTTTAAATGTAGCGAGGGATTTCCCCTTGTCAAAAAAGTCCTGCAAAAATTGCAGTATAATTGCCATAGGACAAACCATGTCTGGAAGATGCCCCACTGGGAATGCGTGGACGCTGCCCTGGCATTCTGTAGGTTGTCAATAACCCTGTTGGAAAGTCCCAGGTGACTCAAATGCAACAGTTCAGGGGCCAGACCCAGAGCTGCAGGCTCGATGGGTCGGGCTGCCATAAGGTCATACTCATGTGGCTGAGCAGGCCATGGCGCGTCGGCAGTCTCCACGGCTGGCAACTCAGGAGCTCCATCAGGGTTGAAATCCAGATTCTCCTGGGCCAGTATGGGGCTACTAAGAGCACCTTGGTCCGGTCCTGTCTGATTTTTTTCAGACGCCGCAGGATCAGAGGGATTGGTTGGAAGGTATATAACAGAATCCTCGGCCACTGGTCTATTCCCAGCGGTTCCCCGCCTCCTATTATGGGGAACCAGAGGGGACAGTGGGTTGATTCCTGGGAGGCAAAGTGGTTTATCTTTGCTCTCCTGAACCTCTCCCAGATGAGGCTCACCACCTCGGGGTGAAGCCTCCACTCTGAGCTGCTGGGGACTCCCCTTGAAAGGGGGTCTGCAGGCCATTTCGTCACCCTGGGGGACAGAAGTGTGGCAATGTTGAATGGTAAATCCATATACTTGGATTTTTTTCTCCTTTTTATTTGTGTTGTAATTATACCGTATATTTTTTTTATATGTTTCAGGGTTATGCATCAAAATGTAATATTTTATTAATCGTTACGCTACAAAACAAACTCAGTGTTTTATAAATATTTAAGATGACAAAACTTTTTTTTATTTATTATTATTATTATTATTATTATTATTTGCTGTAATGTTTGTGGTTTGAGTTTAAACATGTATCGTTGTTTGCAGGTGTAGATGTAAACAATATCACAATCCTTACAATGATACTCAAATGAAAAAATGTTGTCACATCTCCAGCGGACAGTTTGCAAAATGGTGCTGGGGAAAAACTTAAAAATGTATGTTTTGATTATGAGATGTTCCTGACTCCGAGCAAAAACGAGTACTCGTATTAAGTATGACCATTTTTCTGAATACAATTAATACACAAGTAATTTTAATACACAAGTAATTTTGCCCTTAGTGAGAGGAGGTTCTTGTGCGCCCACAGCAAAAGCTTGTGAGCCACGCGATTGAGACTGGGTGACCGCGGGCCGCCATGGTGGTTTATGTAGGCCACCACTGTTGTGTTGTCTGTACGTATAAGCACGTGTCTCCCTTGACCCGCCTGTAAAAAAATTCTGCAAGGAAAGGTATTCTGCCTGCAGTTCTAAAACATTGATGTGGAGACCCTTCATGGGGGGGCTCCACACACCTTGCACGCCTCGGTCATTCCATGCAGTGCTCCAGTCCAGACTGGACGCGTCTGTGGTGATGACATTCCTTCTGGTGACACTGCCCAGCGCTACGTCTTGTTTCCACCAAGAGAGTGCCCTTAGACAGAGGTGGGACACTGTTAATAGGCGGTCGCGGTTCAACGTGGGCTGGAAGACCCTGCGATTGAACCAGGCCCGCAGAGGGCACATATGCAGGACCCCCAAAGGACGGGTCTGGGAAGCTGTTGCCATCAGGCCCAGAAGTTTCTGGAATGTCATTACCGTTAGTGCCAGAGTGGCCAGCATGGACCCTGAGTCTAAGCACACTCTGAGATAGGAGGCTGTCTGGAAAGGTGTGAGCTGTCTCTTCCCATGATTCACCGTAAGGCCCAGCCGTTGTGGCCGGTGACAAGTTCTGTGTGAACCTCTGCCTGTGCTGGAGACTCGGCACAAATTAGCCAGTCGCCCAGATAGATATTGAGTACAAAATAGCTTCCATGCACTTCGAGAAGGCACATGGAGGTAGGGCGAAGCCAAATGACAAGACACGGAACTCATACGCGATTCACTGAAAGCCAAACCGCAGGTACTTTCTGTGCGCTGGTTTCATGGGGATGTGGAAATTGGTGTCCTTGAGGTCCACCATGGTGAACCAGTCGCCTGGTCTGATTGACTGTAAATGCCGATGCATTGTCAATGTCTTGAATCGTCTTCGGCACCTGTCTGAGGTCGAGGATCAGCCTGAAGCCACCATCCCGCTTTGTCACTAGGAAGTATGTGGAGTAGAACCCTTCCTCCATCTCAGAGTCTATAATGCAAATAGCCAATTTTTGCAGCAGAGCTGCTACCTCCTGAGACTCCACAGCGCTGTCTTGTGGGTCTGTGACTAATGTTGTAGGAGGGGGACCGTGCTTGAATTGTAGCCGGTCTGAATGGTAGCATGCACCCAGATGTCTGTGGTGCACTGACGCCAATAGTCTAGATGGCTCCCTGAGCAGGGGCCCTGGGCCTGATTTAAAGATTGTTTGATGAAAACAAACTATAAGTAATTATACACATCACAAAGAAATCATGCCGTCCTATCGAAAAAGTTAGTAAATGATTGCAAAATGCAGCCGACAACTGCTGCGCGTGCACAACACTCGTATTTTACCTCAGACATGAGCAAAAGAAAAATTAGACGCGCCTGTGGGACGATCTCATTACACGCATGCGCAATGCGCCAGGGGATACAAATTTCTGCAGGGTGGATGGTGGGGGGCGGTGGGGTACTATAGGGTGACCATACGTCCCTGTTTTCCAGGGACAGTCCCCGCCCCAGGCAAATAATGTCCCCGGAATGGTCCCCGGTTCATGAAGCTTGTCCCCCAATAAACTCACTATTAATTTCTCGCATTGGTCTAATGTAATGAAAATGTGTTAGAAAGAAATATCCATGTTGCTATAATTAAATTACATCCAATCGCTTTCTTGATTCATCACTGACATTCGTAGTAACCAATCAGGTTTTGAGTTTAGTTGACGATCCAACCTCTGTTTAAAAAAAAAAAAAAAAAAAGTTACCGTGGGTTGATAGACAGAAATTCCTACCACTCAGTTTCTTTGTATAATCACTGACATTCTACAGTCTGTAGCCTATCAGTCTAGTTTGTTGAGCTGACCTGCTCTTGTTTCAACTGTAGTAAATCCAGCTTCAGTACACACTGGAGCGAGTGTGAAGTACTAGACTTAGGAGGACATTATGACATTATTTACATTACTTTGTTTTTTTAATAAATGCATTACCGTAGTTATGTATTTTTGTCTGAAAAAACAAAACAAAATCACTCGGTTTAGATAGGCTAACTGCATCACATGAAAAGATAAAACAGCTGCATGAGGATTATACGAGAATGGCTAGGGAGTAAGTCCAAACCTTTATTATAATATATAGTACACTATATTCGTTCGTTGTCCCGTTTTTCATAAACGCCTGTGATATAGGCATTAATAAGTGTTCTTGCTTGGTGCGTATGTAAATGTGTTAAACAGTGTTGAAGAAAAAAATCCATCAAAATACATTTTTTTTAAAATATTTTTTTTTCCCTTCTCTAAATTGACATGACATGAAAACCCATAACAGCATTCTGTGTCAGAATCTCCTGGTTATCCATATCCCAAAGTTCCCAGTATGCCCATGTGTAACCCTGGCTACTTCGCTTTGGCTTGAAGGCAGCAGGAGAAGTAGGCTCTTGCATGTTGCCTGTTTTGTTTAGTTTGGGGAATTTTTAAAATGTCTGCTTTTTTTGAAAATTTAAAGTTTTTTGCAATTACTGCGGAGTGTGTGTTTGTTTTTTTAGCTTATATGCATATTTGTTTTCTATTTGTAATGAATATGTGCAACTGTTAAAATATAAGCTGCTCACGATACACTCTGCAACACACATTTCAATCTTGGCTACTTTGCTGTGCTCCACTAACTGAGTGTCCCCAGATTTGGTTTACAAAATATGGTCACCCTAGGGTACTGAATTGGTTACAACGCCGGCAGTGTCACAGACATCTGAAGCGTCTTTTTTTAGACTGATAAACAGAATCCTGAGCCATTAATCCGCTTTGGGAGCCTGATCTGGGTTACGGCCGCCCTGAACCACTTCAATAGAGAAAAACCGGTATGGACCGCTGATGTTGAAGTCCAATCCGAATTTTTGACTCTCCAATGGCGGTACGGTACGGACCACGGTACAGCGCTGAACCGGATAGCGCACCGGTTTTTGCGGTCCAGTATGCATCCCTATTAAACATAGTTTGAAAGATAACATTTTAGGGTCTTTATCAGAGACTTAAGCCCTCATATTGACCAATCTGGTTAAATGAAATATCTGATCTACTTTCTAATTACATTGAGTATAGCAAATAAAGTAAAAACTTTTTTTTTTTTTTTTTTTAAAGAGAATAGTGTTTGCTTTCAGCGGCAATACAGTGACAACAATATCAATTAGTCTCTGGTTTGAATGACGAGTTGAAGAAATCCAAGCACCTAATTTGACGCAGTCTGATTACTTTCAGCAACTTCACAGTAACAACACAGGACGGTGCTCTGTTCTCTAACAAAGCCACAGTGCACACGTTACTGAACAAATAGCATGATCAGAATTAACACATGTAGACTACTATATATTTTTAATTCCTAATACTTTATTTATTTATTTTTTAAAATTATTTTGCTTATAGTTTTTAGGACTAATGGTAGCTTAAATATTGAGACTTACACAAATACACAAACCTGCACGGTCTCTAATCCTAATTAAACACCGGTACTTTATTTAGAAGTTTTATAAACAGTTCAGAAACCATGTTTGCAAACAGTATTATCCATGAGGAAAACATTTGTATTCATTAGAAAAAAAAAAAAAAATAACTTATCCATTTTCTAATAGCAATAGTATGGAAGCCCATTCCCGCCATAAAAAAAAAAAAAAACTCTCAGAATTCTGACTTACTAAGTTGGAATTCTGACTTACTAAGTCGGAATTCTGAGATATTAAGTCAGAATTCTGAGATACTAAGTCAGAATTCTGACTTACTAAGTCAAAATTCTGAGATATTAAGTCAGAATTCTGAGATATTAAGTCAGAATTCTGAGATACTAAGTCGGAATTCTGAGATACTAACTCCAAGTTTACTCAGCACTGAATCTATCTGGAATGTTCTGGAAAATAGGTAAATTTCAAAATATCACTGTCCTGGTCACAAAAGCAAAGTTTGTGGGGAATAATAGCCATTTTCTATACTTTTGAGGCATAAGCAATTAGGAAATAACACTTACTACCCAGGAACCAAAAAAAAAAAAAAATTTGTTACACGGTGTAATCAGAGTTTGGAGAGAATGCTGCAAAGAATGAATCTATACAGAAAAAAACAAAACGGATGAGCTTGAAGTTGCTAATTATATCCAGCAGCTTTCAACATCAGGCAAACTGCATGGGTACAGGTGGATGTACCACAAGTGTTGGATGAATGGCATGATTGTAAGTAGAGAGACTGTCAGGCTTATTTTAAGACTTTTAGACGCAGAAGCAGTAGATTTAAGAGCAAGAAATCGGCTTCACAGACAGACCTTGCATTGACAGATTTTCACGTCAGTTGATACGGCTACATGCATACTCAGCCAACAGCGATCCACAAGTTATTGCCGGGTATTACATGAATGCTGTTTCTGAACGTCAAGGATGTCCCCACAAAATCAGGATCGATATGGGTACGGAAAGTATTCATGTTGCCGACATGCAACACTTTCTGCAACTGCATGGTGGAGACTCACAAGGAGCTGATCAAAGTGTTATATCTGGTCCTAGTACTGGTAACCAAAGGATTGAACAGTGGTGGCTTACACTCAGAAAGGAGTGCATACAGTTTTGGCTTCATCTTTTTCATTGTCTAAAAAGGAGATGGCAATTTTGCAGACAGCGACCTGGATAAGTCCCTTATTCAGTTCTGTTTCCTCAATTCAATTCAGGTGAGACAACAGTGTTTGATCAAACCTCTGTATTGTATGCATACGGCACATAGACACAACTCCAATGTTTTGTAATTCCTAGATTTGTATGCATACGGCACATAGACACAACTCCAATGTTTTGTAATTCCTAGATTGTTGGTGTACAATACATATAAAATAACTAATAGGATATATGGATAAGACGACAAATTATATTGTTCCGTACTACATAAATGATCCAATGTGTACATAATACTTTGCTTTAGCAAGGAATACAGCTACATAATCAATTTGAAATGCAATTATATGGAGAAGTGATTGGTGCTGAATCCCAGGAGAAAATTGAGTGAGAAAATGTATGCAGTAGATTTACCTTAGATTCAGTTTAAAATAAAAGAGATAATACACGTGTGGTTTTCTTTGTATATTATTGAATGCTGTTGAGTTTTCTATTATTGTTTTATTGTCATTCTCATCATCAACAATAATTACATTTAACAATTTCTATGGTTGTAAATCCTACACATGCAATAATTAACAGCTTGTCTCGCGCTGAACTCATATGGTTAGTTTCACAGACGTTGATTATCCCCAGTCTTAGATTACCATACCTAATGCTATTTGAGGTAAAGTAACCCAAGATTTGTTGTGAACCAGGGTATGTGAAACCAGCCATATGAGTTCAGAACAACCTGTTAATTGTTGCATGAGCAGGATTTCCAACCATAGAACTGGTTAAATTAATAATTAGTAATTATTATTAATGATGAGAATGACAATAAATAATAATAATCACAGAAAACAAAAAAGCATTAAAAAAAACAAAGAAAACCACACATTTTAATGTTTTTTTTTTATTTAAAACAGGATCTAAAATAAATCCACATGCATATATTTTTTTCACATACAGTACCTCACAGCTCTTTTGTATATTACAGATTGAACTGTATGAAGTTTGCTCAACTTGGAGCAACCATCGCATCCGTCCAGGACATAATGCTAGATCCCGACATGGTCGCCCTGCCATCATGTATTCAGCACCCAATTTATATGGGACAAGAGACTACCTGCATCCTGTAGATGCTGTGTTTCAGGAGATGTGCAGAGAAGAATGTTTATTTAAAGAGTATCCTTGTGATGAGGATGTGTTTGCTCTATGCCTTCATCTCTTAGCTGAGACCAATCTGCACATTCCAAATGATGAATATGAATCCGTTAATATGTATGTGCACCTACGGGAAGCAATTTTGAATGTACTTAATTAACAGTATGACTTGTACTATGCTCACCAGGCAAACATTCTCAGCATCGGTTAATTGCCAGTTAGGTATTTAAAACAGGACCAGGTAGGAATGCCATTTTCTTTACTTACTTAAGAAAGTGGAAGTAACTAAACAACTTCACAACAGGTATGAAGTCAATGACGTTCACTACTCCAAGTTACTGTTGAAATACACCTACCTATTATCGTGGATTAGAACACCAGCTCTTTTATTGTAACAATAAACTGCTTAACTGGTAGCTCATAACTATCATATAGTGATTCTGAAGTTGAGTTATTTGTGCTATATGGGGTTGGCAGTTTGATGCTCTTTTTCTTGTTTTTGGCAATCCTTGCCTGGGACTCCCAATACTGTAAATAGGCAAAGGCTTTCTCTGTAGATGGATGTAGGCTGTATAGTGTCTTGCTATGCACAGAATCATATTGCCTATCATGTGTGTAATGTTTTGAAGTGTAATCTGAGGGAAGTCTGCAATTTTTCTGTAGATGCTGATCAACTTCCTATATAGCGTTGAGCTTGAAACAAATTGTGTAAAGGATGACTGCTCACAGTTCCAGAATCCTTCCTAGACTGCTAGGGCGAATCTTGCAAAAAAAAAAAAAAAAAAAAGAATCTGTCAAAAACATTTAAGGTTTAGTGTACACTGCTTTACTGTTTGAAAATGCCTGTTATTGCATTTGGTGAAATAAAAAAGGATATATTTTATTTTGGTTAAAGTTATATGTTACATCTTTTTAATTAGAAGGTACTTCTTCAAATTTCTTTATAAATCTTCAGAAACTATCTATTTCTCTTTTATTTGTTTAAAGTTTAAAAGCATTAAGGTACTTGAGAGCGTGGGTTACCGTGGATATTGTCCGCTTGGTTGGTTGCAGGTAGTCGGCGCACCAAGTAGTGAAATTATCCACGGTAACCAACACTCTCTCATACCCTAATGCTTTTGTATTGAATAACTGTATTCACTATGGCTCGTTTTGTTGCAGTTCAAAATAGTTAGCCTGCTATATTAGCTTCTAAGTAAGAACATAACATTGAACAGTGTGATAATAAATAGAAACAAATCTTGCAAACTTTGAACAAGCTTTATTGTAAACTGGCTGCATATCAATAAATGTACAGAATATTTGACAGATATTTAACACTCGTGAGGTCATTTTCAGAAAATATATGTACAGCAATAAAAAAACTGCATCAACATAACATACTCCTGTATTTGCTGTTTAAAGGGGAACCCGTATGTTGCCACAACTGTTTAAGTAATGTATGTATTTGTATTTATTTATTTTGACATTCTGACCACTTTTTTACACTATTAAATTGCAGTCCACTGCACTCAGTTTCACTTCAAATGTACCCATCAGAACAACTTCAGAACTACATTTCCCATCACCCCCACCATACATACATGTGCAGGAGGATGATGGGAAATGTAGTTCTGAAATTATTCTGAAGGGTACATTTGAAGTGAAACCGAGAACAGTGGACTGCAATTCAAAAGTGTAAAAGTGGTCTGAATGTCAACCAAGTTTAATAAAAACAATACATATCTTACATAAACATATGGGAACAAAAACAAAATACCGGAGTTCCCCTTTAATAACTACTATTGAAAGCTTTGAAGTCACAAGTTCTAAAATAATAAAATAAAACTAAAAGAAACTAATACAACATCGTATTGTTAGGCACTGTGGCAATGTGCCCTGCCCTTGTGTGCGTTTCTGTGTTGTATGTTGTGTGTTGTGTGTAAATGTTGGTGTATTGTAGTTGGTACATGGGATATAAATGGGTCTGTGTTTCACGTGTATTTAAATTGTATATTTGTATTTAGGCACGGGATTGCACATCACTGCATGTGCATTTAAAGTATAGTATGTGAGCATGAGGTTGCACAGAATTAATTCACGTGCTGGGATTCAAGTGAATAATTAATTAGTAATTGAATCCCAGCACAACAGTATATATAGATGCACATTTCTTTCACTCGGGGTTGGGTGTTCGAGAGTGGAGAACGGGTGAGAAAGAGAAGGAGAAACGTTAAAGTGAAATAATCTATAAGTGTTTGTACTCACCGTGTTTGTTTGTCTCTCCGTGCACCGTTTGTTAAGTGTTTAGTACGTTTTGTTTGTCTATTTTATTTTGGCGTAGAGTACCGTGTCCTGTTTTTGTGTTCTCTTGTTTTGTTTATTAAATGCTGAGCACAACCAAGTGCTCAGCTTCACCAACCTCGCTGTCTCTGTCTGTCTGTTTCTTCCGGGTCTGACGTGTCACTACCAGCCAGCCTTGTGACAGGCACCCATAACATTTGTAAATGCTAAGTGAGAATTTGGCTTGACATCAAGTTTTTAAGGATATTCCAAAGGCAAGTTATTTACTGCTTTCTAGTACCTTCCATTAGAAAAAAAAAATCATAAAATTGTTATCCCCCTGGACCACATTTGAAAATAAACCCCATTCTCTTAGACTTTACTGTTATTTTGATTTTTGAACCCATTTCCAACAACTTACACCAAATCCATAACCCAAACATTAGTCTCCAAAATTCGATTAATTTCTGACCGAAAGTCAGGATAGTTATCATAGCAAACTGATAACTCAAGGAAGCAACCACAAGTATGGGAAACTGGTCTTCTTTGTAAACCTTGTAGGTGAGTAAATTCTACTGTGATGCTTTTACCAAGAAACAAGTCAGATCCTGTGCAAAATCGAAGAACCCGACTCTGGTGTTCCAAATCTGATTCCCTCATGTATCTCAGCAATTAACTCTGGATTTCTCTCTCAGTCGGATTTGTAAGAGCAGTTGGGAATTTTAGAGATTTCACAAGTTTTCTTGAAGACGGTTGCATTTCATCGTACTTTTTATGCAGATCTTTAAAGTCAGAAGCCACCGGGCCAAGAATTTCAGACCACTGGTCAATCACAAAAGCTGGTTCTTGAAGCAATTCTTTGTGGGCTATTTCATGTAAAATCATTGCAAAATTACCTGCTGTTGGTACCTTTCTACAATTATGCATATCTAAGGCTTCCAACAGTTCTGTGTTGTCAACCAAATCGAAACTACAGGATGCCTGCTGAAATAATTCCTTTTCGGAATCTGGGACATACTGCAGGAAATTTGCGATAAGGTCGCTTGTTACAGCACCAAATGCAGCTTGTTCTACAATTACTGGAGCTAGCTTTATAGGAAAGTACTTTTCTTTTTTCCAACCAAAAACCAACAAACGGCCTACACTTTCCCATTGTTTTTTCCCAAAATCATGCCTAAGAAAAGGAACCTTGTATGTTGTGCCAAGTGTACACTGCTCATAGAAATCACTCCAAAACCCACTTAGGCAGTCTCTCATGACACCCCCTTCATCTTGTGCCTTTTCAATTTTTCCATCAGGAAGTACAAGTTGGATACTGATCTCATTTTCCAAAATGCCATCTTCAGAGAAATGTGCAATGAGTTCTTGTAACAGTTGGCCACGATGAACACAAAGAATCTTCTTTACTTGGATAGTATCTGACAGAGGTAGAGTATCATCCAATGGAGGGTCATCAGTTTCTCCATGATTACCCATCAAAAATGAAATAGTACTGTCTTCAAAATAATGGTTTTCTAAGGCCTGACCACTTTCAGTATCGCTACGTAACAAATAAGTGTCTTCATCTGTAGCTTCATAGATGACAATGATGTTTTCAAAGTTGTAGTTAAAATTAAATTAAACCACCAGCTAGAACTAGTATAGTTAAAACATGCCACTAATAGTAATAGTGCTAAGGTAAGTTACAAATAAGTTAGATTAATTCAATAATAAAAACAAGGCTATACTTAACTTACTTGATGCAGGAGGGTTTTTCTGGTATTCAGCTCAGCTGGGAACCTCGTAAAGTGGTTGGAATGGGCTCTGGTGCAGAATTCTTAGATGGGCCCCCCCCCTTCTTTTCCCACACACACCTAAAAGTTGGTTTCTTATTCTGGTGCAGCTTGAACAACCTGCACATATGAAAGCTACGCCCATGGGTCTCTTGTATTATAAGTTATGTTTCTGTTTTTTAAAGCACAGATAGCCATGAATGATCGAATTCATGAAGTGTACAATTACCTTTCTGATAACAATTATCCACCATCCTACTCCAAGCTACAGAAGCTAACTTTAAGAAGATATGCTTCAAAATTCTGAAAAACTGTCTATTTCTAGGAGTTTCGTGAGAGCTAATGTGGACACAGGAAACAAGACAGTTTGGAAATTGCAGACTTTCAAACACCAACTTCAGATGGATGGCAGCAGTTGTGGTGTTCTAGTATTAAATGTAAAAAGCTAACAATATTATCTTAAATCGTATCTTTTTGTGTTTAATTTTTACATTACATCCTTGCTTTGTTTTTCAGTTTGCAGAACTGTACCTTACAAATGGATCAATTGATCAGGTGGAAACCAGCCCAGCATCTATAAGAGCAGAAAGACTGGAGATTGCTGGCCTCCTTATAGAAAATCAGGGTAACACATTACTGTGTGCAGGTTTAAAACAACTGGAAGACTACCATGTAATTTGAACACTTATGAAGATATATAGCAGATTGAATAAGCAACATGAAAGGAAAGGACACAACAGTCTAGGACTGAACAACACAACCAAGAGAATCTATTGAGCCATTATGCCTCATGCTTTTTGTAAAATGTTTATTATATTTGCAGTAATGAAGGGCTGATATACAATACTGTGTTGAAAGCCACAATCCATGGCACTGCGCAGAACTCATCTCTCTGTGATACCTAATATAAATACAATCCCTAATTGCCCTTGTTTGATACTGGATAATTTCCATAGATGCTACATGTACATGTTGAACTATACTGCTTTAAAATGTGACAACTTTATATTTGAAAATGTTGATCCAAATAATTAGGGTTTTAAAATACTTGTTTTAATGTTTTAGTTTGTCTAATTTGTTTGCTTTATCATAGGTAACATAGATGAATACTGCATAATATGCAGCATGATGGACCTGCAATCAGCCAACACCACAATTAACATGGTAAATATACCTGTATTATTACACAACGTGTGTATTACTAATTATTTATTTATTCTAGTAATTATATATAGTATTTAGTTGTTTCATAAGTAAGTGTACATTTGATAAATTTAACTCTTGTTTACTGAACCAGAACAACTAATTACATCAAGACAAATAATGAATGTGATCTTCCTTGGTATTTTCTGATAATATTGCGAGTAGGTGTTGTGTGTTTTGGAATGCTTGCGCTATTTCTATATAACTGGTGTCAGGGCATAATTTGCTGACACTAGATATCCCCTGGAAGATCACAATATTCTTTATTTTTTTATTGTATATCTGCCACAGAATATACACAGTTATATATTTTAAGTGTAATAAACTATTAAATAATTACTTAGTGTCATGTATAGCTGGATAATATGTTTAGCAATCATCAAGTGGAAAATATTTATTTATTTATTTTACTTTTTTCAGGTGCAATGTGATCACTGCAACAGACGGGCACACACTGAATGCACACCGTACTCTGCTGAAGAGTTATCGCTTGATTGTTCATTTATTACATTTCAATTAAAACACAGGGTAGCCCATTTGGCGCAATCTTTTCTTCTCATCCAAATGAGCTACCCAGACTTTAGAGGGTTAAAACCTGTACATTTCAATTAAAACACAGGGTAGCCCATTTGGAGCAGTCTTTTTCTCCAAATGAGCTTCCTCGCATTGTTCGCTTTAGGTAGCTCATTTGGAGGGGGATGCGCAAATGATCAGACTCGTCTTTGCTACGGGATGCTCATTTGGAGGGGGATGCTCAGATGGTCAGAACACCGCTCCCCTTTTTTAGCATACATTTTGTCGCGCCCCACCCATATTAAAATGTTAGACCATAACTTTAGATTAACAGTTTTTTTTCCCCGATTTCGTGTAAATTGCTTATTTTTTCCTTAACCACAAAAAAGTCCAGATTTAGCTAAATACATGCGAGTATCACAAATTCAACAGTCTGGAAATCTTTTCTTTTTTTTACATCGAGTGAACATTGACATGTTAAACCTGGGTTTCTAACAAATAAATCAGTTAATTTAAATATTTTGTTTACACTTGGCAAGTCAACATTTAGCTAACATTTCTAACAAATAAATCCGTGAAAAAATACATGTAACTTAACTCTTTGTTTGTTTTGTTTAAACTTGGCGATTCAACAGTTTCCTGACAGATACATCTGAAAAACATTATCGTTCAGCAATTAAATCTTAGGTTTTCACAAAATACAGTATGCACATAGGGAGCGAAGCGAACGACACGAATAGAGCACGAGTAAAACAAAATGTAGCTAGTCATGAAAAGAAAAGACTTTCTCCTTTTGCTCCTTTTGTGGAGACGAAATAAAATAAATAAAACACAGAAGAGCATGGGAACACCACACACTAAAAAAAGGAAACAGTTTAGGGAATACCACCGGCTTGTAAAATAGCTAATGTTATTGGTCAACATTATTAAAACAAAGAAGATTCATTTTACAGAAATACGAAACCAGTGTGTGGCGCTCCCCGTCACTTTGACTAAAATTAAGATGAAATAAAGAGAGATAGACATACCATCAATTTCCAATTGTTCTGCTATTTCTTGATACAGATGTGCTCAAATTTGTTGGTACCCCTCCACAAAAAACAAAGAATGCACAATTTTCTCTGAAATAACTTAAAACTGACAAAAGTAATTGGCATCCACCATTGTTTATTCCATATTTAATAGAAATCAGACTTTGCTTTTGATTTTTTATTCAACATAATATTGTAAATAATAAAACAAATGAAAATGGCATGGACAAAAATGATGGGACCGCTAACCTGATATTTTGTTGCACAACCTTTAGAGGCAATCACTGCAATCAAACGTTTTCTGTAGCTCTCAATGAGACTTCTGCACCTGTTAACAGGTAGTTTGGCCCACTCTTCCTGAGCAAACTGCTCCAGCTGTCTCAGGTTTGATGGGTGCCTTCTCCAGACTGCAAGTTTCAGCTCTTTCCATAGATGTTCGATAGGATTCAGATCAGGACTCATAGAAGGCCACTTCAGAATAGTCCAATGTTTTGTTCTTATCCATTCTTGGGTGCTTTTAGCTGTGTGTTTTGGGTCATCCTGTTGGAGGACCCATGACCTGCGACTGAGACAGAGCTTTCTGACACTGGGCAGTACGTTTCGCTCCAGAATGCCTTGATAGTCTTGAGATTAAATTGTGCCCTGCACAGATTCAAGGCACCCTGTGCCAGGCGCAGCAAAGCAACCCAAAACATAACCGAGCCTCCTCCATGTTTCACTGTAGGTATAGTGTTCTTTTCTTTGAAAGCTTCATTTTTTCGTCTGTGAACATAGAGCTGATGTGACTTACCAAAAAGCTCCAGGTTTTGACTCATCTGTCCAAAGGACATTCTCCCAGAAGGATTGTGGCTTGTCAATATGCATTTTAGCAAATTCCAGTCTGGCTTTTTTATGTTTTTCTTTCAAAAGTGGAGTCCTCCTGGGTCTTCTTGTATGGAGCCCACTTTCGCTCAAAAAGCGACGGATGGTGCGATCAGAAACTGACGTACCTTCACCTTGGAGTTCAGCTTGTATCTCTTTGGCAGTTATCCTTGGTTCTTTTTCTACCATTCGCACTATCCTTCTGTTCAATCTGGGGTCGATTTTCCTCTTGCGGCCGCGCCCAGGGAGGTTGGCTACAGTTCCATGGACCTTAAACTTCTTGATAATATTTGCAACTGTTGTTACAGGAACATCAAGCTGCTTGGAGATGGTCTTGTAGCCTTTACCTTCACCATGCTTGTCTATTATTTTCTTTCTGATCTCCTCAGACAACTCTCTCCTTTGCTTTCTCTGGTCCATGTTTAGTGTGGTGCACACAATGATACCAAACAGCACAGTGAAAAAGTGAAAAAGCTGCAGTACCCTCTTCTGCCTCCGTCCTGGAGGCGCTGCGATCCCACCCAGGACACCACGTGTGACAGGAATGGCTGGTGGTGACGTCAGATCAGAAGAAGGGACAACAAAAACAAAAGGTATGGGGCAGTGGCACGGGCGCCGTTTTATTTAAAGCAAACAAAAATAAAATAAAATATTTAAACAGAAAACACTCGCTCACAGAGCAAAATAAAAGGTTAAACAAAAACAAATCACGAACACAAAATAAACACTAAATAATACGATCCCAGGTCAGGCTGGGCAGTTGCTGTCACTGTTCCTGGAATCTTTATGTTTTGTTTTGTTTCTCTCGTCTCGTTCTCACTCTCGCTCTCGCTCTCGCTCTCTCCTTCCAACACCCCCCCGCTCTCCTCTTTAACACCCCACCCCGAGCTAGAGAGCTGCAGGCTTTTTATAACAGGTGACCATCTCCCGATTAGCAACAAATTAAATCACCTAATTAATTCGGGAGATGGCCACCTTCTGCACAAGTTTTAATTATTACTCCTGGCAGAGGACGAGCACCGATCTCGCCTCTGCCAGGACATGTTTTAAAAATAAACAAAACAATAACACAGCGCTACGCCGTCATAAATATAATACAATAAAAATAAATAAACAATACAAAACAATGTACAGGGCTGCTCGCCCTGTTACATATCCCCCCCTTGTGCAACGCACACATGGCCCCAACGGCCACCTCCCCCCTCAGTCTCAATGTCCTGGAAGAGGGGGAAGCAAGTTGCTTCTGGGGGGTGGCCATGGTGGAATCTCCGGCACCCCCCAATTCTTCGTGGCCGGCAGCTCCCTCTTCTGGGGCTCCCTCCACACTCTCTCCTGCCGCGAAATTGCGGCTGGGGGAGCTGGTCTCCTGACCTTCCCCCTCCTCTTCATGGCCAGCAGTTCCCCTCCGTGGGGCTGTGACCACACAAACTCCTGCCGCGAAAGTGCGGCTGGGGGAGCTGGTCTCCTGACCTCCCCCCCTTCTTCATGGCCGGCAGTTCCCCTCCGTGGGGCTCCGACCACATGATCTCCGGCCACGAAAGTGCGGCTGGGGGAGCTGGTCTCCTGACCTCCCCCCCTTTCTTGATGGCCGGCAGCTCCCCTCCGTGGGGCTCCGACCACAGTGTAGTGACCCCAGGTGAAGCAGGATCCCTGGCGACCCCAGGCGACGGCAGCGGCAGCGGACCCTCGGGAGGCGACGGCAGCGGCAGCGGACCCTCGGGAGGCGACGGCAGCGGCAGCGGACCCTCGGGAGGCGACGGCAGCGGCAGCGGACCCTCGGGAGGCGACGGCAGCGGCAGCGGACCCTCGGGAGGCGACGGCAGCGGCAGCGGACCCTCGGGAGGCGACGGCAGCGGCAGCGGACCCTCGGGAGGCGACGGCAGCGGCAGCGGACCCTCGGGAGGCGACGGCAGCAGCAGCGGACCCTCGGGAGGCGACGGCAGCAGCAGCGGACCCTCGGGAGGCGACGGCAGCGGACCCTCGGGAGGCGACGGCAGTGGCAGCGGACCCTCGGGAGGCGACGGCAGCGGCAGCGGACCCTCGGGAGGCGACACAGGACCGGCAGCAACCCTAGGAGACGCAAGGGAGACACAGGCGACCCCAGGCGATGCTGACGGCGGGAGGGGAGCCGGTGGCCATGAAGGCGGCAGCAGGAGCTCCACTTCTCCCAATGGTGGTGGTTGTGGAGGTAGAGGTAGCTCCTGCTGCTCTCCTCTTGACGGTAAAGGCGGCAGGGGCTCCTCCTCTTCTTGCGGCCAAGGCGGCAGGGGCTCCTCCCCTCCTGGCGGCCAAGGCGGCAGGGGCTCCTCCCCTTCTGGCGGCCAAGGCGGCAGGGCTTCCTCCCCTTCAGGCGGCCAAGGCGGCAGGGCTTCCTCCCCTTCAGGCTGCAAAGGCGGCAGGGCTTCCTCCCCTTCAGGCTGCAGAGACAGCAGGGCTTCCTCCCCTTCAGGCTGCAAAGGCGGCAGGGGCTCCTCCCCTTCAGGCTGCAAAGGCGGCTCCTCCCCTTCAAGCTGCAAAGGCGGCTCCTCCCCTTCTGGCAGCGAAGGCGGCTCCTCCCCTTCTGGCAGCAACAGGGAAACCAGCAGGCATGTTCCCTCTGCTGGCGGTGGTGGAAGCGCCACGTCGTCCCCCCACGGCGCTGGAGGTGGCACCAGCAGGTATGCTCCCTCTGCTGGCGGAGGTGGGAGCGACTCACAGTCCTCCCACAGAGACGGAGGTGGCACCAGCAGGTATTCTCCCTCTGCTGGCGGAGGTGGGAGCAACACCCAGTCCTCCCAGGGCGGTGAAGGTGGAACCAGCAGGTATGCTCCCTCTGCTGGCGGAGGTGGGAGCGACTCACAGTCCTCCCACGGAGGTGGAGGTGTAACCAGCAGGAACTCTTCCTCTGCTGGCAGGTACCTGGGCTGTGGACCTTCGGCCTTCCCCTTCTTGGGCTGTGGACGCACCGACTCCCCCCTCTTGGGCTGTGGACGCACCGACTCCCCCCTCTTGGGCTGTGGACGCACCGACTCCCCCCTCTTGGGCTGTGGACGCACCGACTCCCCCCTCTTGGGCTGTGGACGTTCGGGCTCCTCCCACTCAGGCGCAGGACGTTCGGGCTCCTCCCACTCAGGCGCAGGACGTTCGGGCTCCTCCCACTCAGGCGCAGGACGTTCGGGCTCCTCCCACTCGGGCGCAGGACGTTCGGGCTCCTCCCACTCGGGCGCAGGACGTTCGGGCTCCTCCCACTCGGGCGCAGGACGTTCGGGCTCCTCCCACTCGGGCGCAGGACGTTCGGGCTCCTCCCACTAAGGCGCAGGACGTTCGGGCTCCTCCCACTCAGGCGCAGGACGTTCGGGCTCCTCCCACTCAGGCGCAGGACGTTCGGGCTCCTCCCACTCAGGCGCAGGACGTTCGGGCTCCTCCCACTCAGGCGCAGGACGTTCGGGCTCCTCCCACTCAGGCGCAGGACGTTCGGGCTCCTCCCACTCAGGCGCAGGACGTTCGGGCTCCTCCCACTCAGGCGCAGGACGTTCGGGCTCCTCCCACTCAGGCGCAGGACGTTTGGGATCCTCCCACTCAGGCGCAGGATGTTCGGGCTCCTCACTCTTGTCTCCCCTCCAGCAGCTGTAATCCCAGTCTTCAGGGAGGGGGCAATTAACTGGGAAATGCCCCCGCTCCCCACAGATGCAGCAACAACTCAGCTGGCTTATGCTATGGAGGAGGGCTTCCCAGCTCATCTCCTCCTGTGCCTGCTGTTGTTGCTGCAGCGGCTGCTGCTGTCTCCTCATTCTCCTTCTTCCTCCCATCTTCCTTCCTCCCATCCTCCTCTCTCCACACAATCAAAAAACGAAAAAAAAATGAAAAAGCTGCAGTACCCTCTTCTGCCTGCGTCCTGGAGGCGCTGCGATCCCACCCAGGACACCACGTGTGACAGGAATGGCTGGTGGTGACGTCAGACCAGAAGAAGGGACAACAAAAACAAAAGGTATGGGGCAGTGGTGCGGGCGCCGTTTTATTTAAAGCAAACAAAAATAAAATAAAATATTTAAACAGAAAACACTCGCTCACAGAGCAAAATAAAAGGTTAAACAAAAACAAATCACGAACACAAAATAAACACTAAATAATACGATCCCAGATCAGGCTGGGCAGTTGCTGTCACTGTTCCTGGAATCTTTACGTTTTGTTTCTCTCCTCTCGTTCTCACTCTCGTTCTCGCTCTCGCTCTCGCTCTCGCTCTCTCCTTCCAACACCCCCCCGCTCTCCTCTTTAACACCCCACCCCGAGCTAGAGAGCTGCAGGCTTTTTATAACAGGTGACCATCTCCCGATTAGCAACAAATTAAATCACCTAATTAATTTGGGAGATGGCCACCTTCTGCACGAGTTTTAATTATTACTCCTGGCAGAGGACGAGCACCGATCTCGCCTCTGCCAGGACACGTTTTAAAAATAAACAAAACAATAACACGGTGCTACGCCGTCATAAATATAATACAATAAAAATAAATAAACAATACAAAACAATCTGCACAGGGGCGGAGGGGGAGACCCTGTTCTAAAAATAAACAATTCAATGTACAGGGCTGCTCGCCCTGTTACAGTTCTATTTTTTTTTTTTTTTAACAGAACTACCTCTTTAGTCAGTCGCACCCCCCTTAGTGACACTCCACGCCCCCAAGTTTGCGCACCACTGTTCTATAGTAACCATTAACCTATACACACTGTAAGGAGTTATAAGCTAGTTTTACATTTTAACTTAAGGAGAGGTCAAAGGTTGCAGGCAAAGTAATTTTTGGATAGAGCACATATGGTTTCCTATATGTGTTCCATTGTAACCATTAACCTATCTGCATTTTGTAAGGAGTTATAAGCTAGTTTTACATTTGACCGAATATTTTGAAAGGTTTTTAAAGAAATGCATCAGGTGGCCATATTGGTTTACGAACAAACACCATTTCTGAAAAAAGTCAATTGTATTATCACAGGGATGATGCTTGTCAACTTTGAAGTTAATCAAGTAAACCAGTTTTCAACTGAAGCGCTTTTAAATTTAAGAAGAAAATGTAGGTCTGGCTGTCATCTTGTGTTACAAAAGAACTCCATTTTGCCCTATTTGAATTCCATTGTCCCCAGGATAACATCTACCAAGTTAGGAGTTAGTTGGTTAAACAGTTTACAAACGGAAGCAGTTTGATGTTTGGGCACATTTTGACGAATTTGGTAGCAGCCATTTTGATAGTAAAATTTAATCACAGCAACTTCTGCTTCGCAAACTTGAAGCGGGTTTGATTGCTGATGACGTATGTGAAGTTTGATTGCTGATGACGTATGTGAAGTGGTCAATATGGCGGCCTTTGATCACATGGTGTGGCAGCCATCTTGGATTTAATGAAAGGTTTGGACAATATTCAAAAGTCGTCTTCTCATGAACAGTAAATAGTACAGCCGTGAAAAATTTTGTACATTGTGAGCTCATGTCCACGATTGATTCTGCTTAAGGAAAAATGGATCGGTCACATGGTGTGGCAGCTATGTTGGATTTTGCGTGAAACACTTAAACAACAGCTCCTCATGAGCCCTTTGGCCGATTGATGTGTATCTTGGTTATACGTTATCTTTGTACTGTGCTCTAACAAAATTAGTCAGGAAAAAGTTCCTACATCAACAAACATGACCGCCATGAGCCAATCAATATGGGTGACATGCCAGTTTGCCCAAATTTTACCCTGAAATGATACATTCACACCACTAGGGGCAGCTGTTGCCATAGAAACATGAGTACAGTCTTGGAAAAATATTTCTTGAAAGCAGCCATTTTTCGCTGGTGCAAGAACAGTTTTACTAACTTGTGTAACTTAAAACACAGTAGTGGGCAGCAGTGTGGAGTAGTGGTTAGGGCTCTGGACTCTTGACCAGAGGGTCGTGGGTTCAATCCCCAGTGGGGACACTGCTGCTGTACCCTTGAGCAAGGTACTTTACCTAGATTGCTCCAGTAAAAACCCAAACTGTATAAATGGGTAATTGTATGTAAAAAATAATGTGATATCTTGTAACAATTGTAAGTCGCCCTGGATAAGGGTGTCTGCTAAGAAATAAATAATAATAATAATAATTACAGTGGAAAGGATTATATTAATTTAGACGTACACACAGTATATTATACAGATACATACTGTAAACTAAGAAAACATTATTTTAAGAACTGCTGCAGCTGCATCCACGCGAAAAAAAAAACCTATTGGCAATATTCAAAGTCTCGAGACAAAAGTTATACGCGGTTTATTAAAGCTACCATGAGTATAATTTTGT
This sequence comes from Acipenser ruthenus, assembly GCF_902713425.1. Classification (NCBI taxonomy): domain Eukaryota; kingdom Metazoa; phylum Chordata; class Actinopteri; order Acipenseriformes; family Acipenseridae; genus Acipenser; species Acipenser ruthenus. The sequence continues at coordinate 38,867,067 of NC_081194.1, forward strand.
GAGAATGTTAATATATGGCAGATGTCAGTTACATTCTACCGTTTATTTTAATTATATTAAGTTGTATTTATAGGGCTGTGTTTAGAGACAAATCAAGTCCGATTCAGTTGCAATTCAACAGTACCCACTGAAAAAAACAAAACAAAAACAAACTGCGTAATATTGTTTGCTTACGTATAATATCCTCGTGGATATGCTGGCTTCACACAACTGCACACATGCTCACACACAGTAGTATTCACTTGCTCTATCAAATACAACTGTATAGAATATCGCATGGCTAGTTAAAGCGAATCCTCCCAAAAAACAGACATTTTACTATAAATATTCTCTAAAACACTGTGTATAATTATTTAATCACTGTTTAGCAGCTAAACGTAAACCGCAGATGAAAACATACTCATTTCACGTCCACGTTTTCCACCTGTACGCTTGAGTGACTTCGATTGACTGACTTTTATAATTAATAATATAGGTCATTTTAGGTAACAGAAAGTACCCACAAAACTCTTCAGAATCGCTTGCTCTATGAAATACAATTGTAACGGTAATATATAAAGTGTTTATGTTTTATTATTTAATATAGGATGTGTGTTGATATAAATTGGTTTTGATTTGTTGTGGCTTGAACACAATTGCAAAGTTTGTATGTTTGTAATTTATTAGAAGTGACTTTTGTTGATTTACAAAACTGGTGTGTTTATATGAGCACTATAGGTAATGCAAGTAGTGTAATGTGTAATACATAAATAGGTTTATATAGTATGGTTAAGTTCTGCTAAAGTATGGTTAAGTGCCATGGTCAATATGGCAGCCTTTGGTCACATGGTGTGGCAGCCATCTTACATTTAATGAAAATTTCTGGCACAACATTCCATAGTCCTCTACATCCATATCAAATTTTGTGCATTTTGGTGCAGCTGATAAGAAGTTATAGGCAGTTTTATAGCCAGTTGCGTATGTTGATGATGTCATGCATCATATTTCACCTTTAGGAGAGGTCAGAGGTCATGGGCGATGACATTTTTCATAGAGCACATATGACTTCCTATACGTGTTCCATTATAATTATGACCCTGTCGGCACGCCCTAGGAGTTAAAATTTCAACGTAAATTCCAATATGGCCGCCGCGCCGTGTGAGCAATCCGTTTCAAACTTCAGCAGTTATTACTTTCCAATGGTCTGTTCAATTGTGTTGACAATGAACAGCCATGTGCAATGGTGTTCTTGTTATGGGTTGCAAAAGTTTTTTTTTTACAATTATCAATATGGCCGCCAAACCATGTGACCAAAATGTGTCATTTTCATATCACCAATACTTCACGTGAGTCTCTATGGTCATATAAAGTTTCATGACTGTAGTGTATTGCACCTTGGATTTATGCACGAATGTATGAAAATAGAGCCGTCGTGAAACGGTTATTTGCGCGCCGCGGCCATGTTTGTTAACGAAAAAGCGTGGATTTTACAAACGGTAGAAAGGACCTGGTCATGAACATGCGTGCCAATTTAGGTGTCGATTGACTTTGCGGTTTAAGACAAGAAGATTGTCGAATATTTGACGCCAATCCACCGTACCGGGCAAAGTAATTGTTCAGTTGACCTCGATTGAACATATGTTTTTTATAGGCCATTGCTGCACTATCTGCTGCCATTGTCATAGTTCCACCTTAAGTTGTTTTTAACGACAAGAGTTTTGAAAAATTCCCAAAATTTCCACGAGATCCAAGATGGCGGTCGAACCATGTGACTTTTTCATTTGGGACGCCAGTTTGGTTGTCCAGCCATAGGCATCTACTTACGTATGCGTTTTCATAACTCTGTGATGTTGTTTGGGAAGAAAAATAATAACTAGAGTTGCAAGCAACTTTACGGCTTCCAAGCAGTTAGCGTGAAATTTAAGCGCATTGGTTGTTATAGATGAAACGTCATCATCACAAATCATTTTGGACACAGCTGATTGTCAATTTTGGCAAAAATATGGGAATCACTGGTTAGATGATCAATGCTGAAATGTCATTGGCCCACAGCAGCCATGTTTTGTACTGTAGCAACACATCACATCTACAATAAGAGACATCCAACTACTATAAATACAGCACTTAACTATCAGTCTCTGTATTCTTCAATTATTCAGACCAGAACTACTTAACCATACTATATAAACCTATTTATGCATTACACATTCCACTATTTGCATTACCTATAGTGCTCATATAAACACACCAGTTTTTGTAAAACAACGAGTCACATCTCATAAATTACAAACATACAAAACTTGCAATTATATTCACTCCACAAATCAAAACCAATTCATATCAACACAGATCCTACATTAAAGAATAAAACATAAGCACTCTATATAAATAGTGAGTATTTCAAAACTAATATGTGTAAAAATCATACATGAACAACACACTGAGCTAAAGTTTACCAAGGACAGTATTTAATACAGGGTTAAAGCAGGTTTAAGAAAGAGCTGAAGTTAATATTCCAATATAAAAGTAGTATTATTAAACTGCTTGTATGTAACGTTTAGCAGGGGCAGTATATAATACCAAATTAGTTGTGGGTTTTAAGAAATTACTACAATTAAATGCTTTAGCTAATAAGTATTCACAAGTCAGTCACATGCATATAAAACAAAGAGGAGGGAGAGAGAAATGCGAGATTTGAGAGACAGCCTTACTAAACTCTGTAGGTATTGCGTGATCACTTCCAGAATTTGTTTCCGAAGCATGTCTGGGTTTGGTCTGTGGAAAAGGTGGCAACCCTACTTACAGTGTGTGTATCGGTTTGTTTACAGTTCTATATGCCTGTGTAACGCCCTTTCTCTGCTTTAGAATCTAGGTAACAGTGAACTCACGCGCTGGAGCCAGGCCATCTAAAACCAATGATCGTCCAGGATAGCCCGAACGCCTACCGTTTCTCGGGGCTGTATTAAAAAATTAAATATATATTAAACCCAGTTCTTTTATAAATGGGCGGACTCGCTGTGCCCTCTCTATTGACACAACTGTAGTGCTCCGGTGAAGTAAATACTGTAGCTCGAATTAAAATCAGGTAGCGGGGTGATGATAATTGTTATTTACATTTTGTGTTTCTTTTTTGTGTGTTTGTTTCAATTAATGAACCCAGACCAGGTTGTTCGACTCCAATAAAATAGCTCTATTTTATTTAGTTCCACCTGTTATATTTAAAAGACAAAAACATAAAAACACAAGTATACGGAAGTCTTAGTACATCAGTGCTGTCAGCTTCATGTCATTACGCTGTCTGACAGAGAGAATGTAAAATACATAATAATGATACAGTGTAAATAATAATCATACAAACACAAAACGACAATTTAACTAATTACTTCAACACAAATCAATATAAACCCACCCATCTAACAGCCGCTAATAACACGATGGCCACCTGTACCTTAACTATACATATAATTTAAAAAATATGAATTTAACTAAATTAAGGACAAAACATAACGGAAAATACCCTGGAGGAATTAATGAGGGAAAGTGAGGCACATACCTGTTATATTTAAAAGACAAAAACATAAATACACAAGAACACGGCAGGCTTAGTACATCACTGCTGTCACAGCTTCATGTCGTTATGCTGTCTGACACGAGTGTCAGTGAGCACTGCAGTTCTAAGGGACAGCCAGAACGTGATGCGCTTTTGAAGTTCTGCTCGTTGTAGTTTTATTTTTATTTACTAGCTCGACAGAACTACAACACGCATGTTTCCCTCTGGTTGCCTGGCTACACTTGCATGTCCACGTGGTTATTTTAAGTAAACAAAGAACATTACAGCAGAACAAGCTGATCAGCTAAAATGTCCGCTGTTTTGGGGAGGGATTCTCTGTGAATAACCGTGCGATCTTCATCTTTACAATTGTATTTAATAGAGCAAGCGATTCTGAAGTTATGCCATACCACTCATTACCTGAAAGATACGCTTGCAAAGTCGACCCCCCCATGCGTCTTTTCAATGGGTTACACTCACGGCTTTGTTGCAACAGATTCAGGATTTGTGACTGTGGTTGAGCACAGTTCAGTCGTAAAAATAAGTAAACAAACTTTATTCGCGTGACTTGTAAAGCTTATGTATTAAACATTTTAGTATTACGATTGTGTTCTGGTTTAAAAATAAGTGCCGTTTTTTTAATTACTTTTATTTTTTGCCTGCTGTTCAGTTACAACATCGTTTTAAAAAAAAAAAAAAAAAAAATCTGATTACAAAACATTTCAATACAGCACGAGATCACGGTATTTTTTTCAAATAACTAGAGTGTGTTTCAGTATGTCTACATTTCTGTATATGCCTGCATGTCCACAAGGTTATTTTAAATAAACAAACGACATTACAGTCATTTTTCTAATATTTAGTGTGTGTGTGCGCACACGCAAATTTCTTTCCCAGCGTTGATGCAGCTGCAAAAGTTCAAAAAATGTGGTCTTAGTTTACAATATGTGTCTTTTTATACTGTAGTGTGTGTAAAATATCAGGCTTTCCAGTGTATTTCCTGTGGTTTAAGTTCCACCAGTTAGTGAAACTGATCTGCTAGACACCAGGAAAACATGGCTTATTTTAAAAATATTTTTTCCAAGACTGTACTCACGTTTCCATGTTAACAGCTGCCCCTAGTGGTGGGAATGTGTCATTTCAGGGTATAAATTCGACAAAACTGGCATGTCACCCATATTGATTGGCTCATGGCGGTCATGTTTGTTGATGTAGAAACTTTTCCTGACTAACTTTTTTAGAGGACAGTACAAAGATAACGTATAACCAAGATTCACATCAATCGGCCAAAGGGCTCATGAGGAGTTGTTGTTTAGGTGTTTTATTCCAATTTTTGTTTCAATCGGATAAGCGGTTTCAGAGAAGATGTTTGAATTTTGATGATTTTATATTTTTATGGTAATTTTATGTCATTAATCAATGTGGTTGCCAAACCACAGAACCAATCAGCTTCATATTAACAACAGTTAATCATGGACTATCCCTCAACATGTATAGCAATTTTCAGAACTCTGCAGTAAGCGGTTTCCGATACATAGGCGTTTACCAAATTCCGCAAAATCCAACATGCCTGCCGAACCATGTGACTTGCGCAAACAAAAACAATAGGCTTCCCCAGCCTACGGCTTGGAAGCCTAATAATAATAATAAACACAGCAATAACAATAGGCTTCCCAGTCTTTGGCTTGGAAGCCTAATAATAAACACAGAAATAACAATAGGCTTCCCAGCCTTTGGCTCGGAAGCCTAATAATCTTAACAAAAACAATAGGCTTCCCCAGCCTACGGCTTGGAAGCCTAATAATAATAACTAGAAGTTGCAAGCAACTTGATGGCTTGCAAGGCATTCTTGTTCCTATCTGTGTTCCATAGTAACCATGACCCTACCTGCACTCCCTAAGCAGTTATAAGCCACTTTTGCATTTGACCTTAAGGAGAGGTCAAAGGTCACAGCCAATCGTTTTTTGATAGAGCATATATGGGTTCTTATATGTGTTCCAAAGTAACCATTACACTATCTGCACTTTGTAAGGAGTTATAAGCTAGATTTGCATTTGAGCTTTAGCAAGGTAAAATGTGCAAATATGTGCAATTTGACCATAGCTGAAATTTGATTGGCTCAGGGAGGCCATGTTTTTTATTTAGCAAGTTGATTTGCACAAACTTGATAGACAACCTCGCCAAGACTATGTATGCAAAGTTTTGCTTAAGTCGGCATAATGGTTTCAGAGAAAAAGACGCTTGCATATATACATATATTTTTATAAATTTAGTCTTTGCCAATTATTTTTTATTATTTTCTCCCAATTTTGAATGGCCAATTATTTTATTATGCTCAGCTCACCACTACCACCCCTGCGCTGACTCGGGAGGGTGAAGACGAACACATGCTGTCCTCCGAAGCGTGTGCCGTCAGCCGACCGCTTTTTTTCACACTGCTGACTCACCATGCAGCCACCCAAATGCTACAGCTTCGGAGGACAACGCAGCTCTCGGGCAGCTTACAGGCAAGCCCGCAGGTGCCCGGCCAGACTACAGGGGTCGCTGGTGTGCGGTGAGCCGAGGACACCCTGGCCGACCTAACCCTTCCTCCCCCCGGGCGGCGCTCGGCCAATTGAGCGCCGCCCCCTGGGAGCTCCCGTCCTCGGTCGGCAAAGGAATAGCCAGGACTCGAACTCGCGACGTCCAGACTATAGGGCACATCCTGCACTCCACGTGGAGCACCTTTACTGGATGCGCCACTTGGGAGCCCCACGTTTGAATATTTTTGACAAATCCAATATGGCTGCCAACCATGTGACCAATCGACTTGTGTTGAACAAATCTAAATATAGGCCATAAGAGTAGTATGTGCCCCAAGTTTGACATCTGTACCATAAGAGTTTTTGGAGAAGATTTTGTTCAATTGGCCAATATTCACAAAAAATCCAATGTGGCTGCCAAACCATGTGACCTATGACTTTGTTTTCACTCTGACACAACTTCCCAAAGGCCTCTACCACCACTTTATGAAGATTCACGAGTCTACAACATTGTACCTTAAATGAATACTGCAATATGTGCAAATTGACCATAGCTGAAATTTGATTGGCTCATGGTGGCCATGTTTTTTTATGTAGCGACTTGCTTTTAAACAAACTTGATAGACAACCTTGCCAAGGCTATGTATGCAAAGTTTTGCTTCAAATCGGTATAACCGTTTCAGAGAAGACGACGTTTGAATATTTTTGACAAATCCAATATGGCCACCAAACCATGTGTCCAATCGACTTTTCTTGAACAAATCTAAATATAGGGCATAAGGGTAGTCTGTGCCCCAAGTTTCACATCTCCACCAGAAGCGGTTTCGGACAAGATTTTTTTTTTTTTTTTTTTTTAATTGTCCAAAATTCTTGAAAAATCCAATATGGCTGCCAAACCATATGACCTATGATCTTCGTCTTTGCTCTCTCTGACAGAACCTCCCAAAGGCCTCTACCACCCTACCAAGTTTCGTGATTTTTCGTGCAACGGTTTTCATTTTATGCAAATTTTAAGTTTTCTCGGTGGAAGAAAAAAAAAAAAAGTAGCGTTGTAAGCAACTTTACGGCTTCCTAGCTTTTATCGTGAAATTCATGTGACCAATCAGCTTCATTCAATTGTGGGCATTATTGTCCATAGTAGGCCTGTAGAACTCTAAAGTTTGAAGAGTTTACATGCAGCGGTGTTCGTGTTACAGGCCGTGTAAATATTTAAGAAAAATGTCACGATTGAGCAATGAGCTCCATTTAGTGGTGAGCAACATTTTTTGATAGAGCATACATGTGTTCCTTTATATGTTCCATTGCAACCATAACCCTATCTGCATTCTCTAAGGAGTTATAGACAGTTTTATAGCCAGTTTTGTATGCTGATGATGTCATCCAGCGTGGCTGCCATGTTTTTTTTACTGTAGCAACTTCCCTTAAACAAGCATAAAAGGCAACCATACCGAAATCATTAATACCAATTTTTGCATCAATCGGATAAGCGGTTTCCAAGAAGATGATGTTTATCATATTACGGTTTGTGCAGTATTTATGACGTTATCCAACGTGGCTGCCAAACCACAGAACCAATCAGCTTTTTATGAACAACAGTTAATCTTGGACTATCCCTCAACATGTACAGCAAGTTTCAGAACTCTGCAATAAGTGATTTTCGAAACGTAGACGTTTTAACAAATTTCAGCAAAATCCAATATGGCTGCCAAACCATGTGATGACAATTGTTTTTTCTTCACCTACAACTTCCCATAGGTATCTACCAACCTACCAAATTTCATGAGTTTTTGAGCAACTTTTGGTGGAAGAGAAAAAAAAAATAAACAAAAAAAAATCCTTACAAGAACAATAGGCCTCCCTAGCCAGTCTGGCTAGGAAGCCTAATAATCCTAACAAATACAATAGGGCTCCAGCAACTTCGCTGCTTGGACCCCTAATAATAATAACCCAGCAATAACAATAGGCTTCCCAGCCGGAAGCCTAATACTATTGCAAGAAGGGATGCAGTGAAGTTAATTTACCCCAAGTACAGTACGTAAAAGATCTTACAGAAATCTTTTGCAGAATTCACCTCAAATGCTGTAGCATTATAACTACCATCTCCTTAGTTATTTTATACATTGAGCGCTGAGCTGGTAAATCTACACATATACTGGTTAATCTCTATATTTACCGATTTTACACATGAACCGTAACACATATTATTTATTTCTTAGGAGATACTCATGTAGGTATAAAACACAGATTTTTTATCGTATTTTTTCAATATGAATTTTGGAAGGCATCTAAAATAAATAATCTGCATCTGTCAATAACCTTGTGAATTTTAGTCTGTTTCACTGCAATGGAGACCATTTTGTTTGTTTGAACACATTTCTATTTGCAGCACATCATTCAGAACATAGCTTAAACTTCCCCATTCAGAACCTCAAAACAAATCATAAATTCAGTCAAGCTCACAAACATTGTGCTGATGCCTTCATCAGCAATGTGATCCTATCACACAGGCTGTGCTGTCATAATGATGAACCCAATGGCCAGGGTGATTTGGCATCTTATATAAAGTACCATTATCACAGGTACATACAGTTCCTGCATGGTGTAAATAAAGAAAAGATACCAAGCAGATATTAGCTGTGCATTGTGTGCGCGACTCGAAAATAACCAGGCACTGCATCTACAGAGGTTCAGTGAAGTTTATTAGAAAATGCTAAATCCAGACTATAAAATGAACATACATTGAAATCAAGTGCTCAAGGAAGCAGTAAAAATGGGCAGCGGGGTGGGGTGGAGGGGGGGGGGGGATTACACCAACGATAGCTCACATCTGTAGTTCCTGATAGTGCTCGTAGTTGGCTCGCAATACAAATTCAAAGTAAGATTTTGCCAGAAGTCTCTCAAGTTCTTCTGACTGTAGCAAATCCTTTACATCTGGCAAATATTCTTTAAGAGAAATTCCTATAAAAGACAAAACAAATGTTAATTCTAAAATATTTTTTTCAACAAGACCATAAAATGCATAACGCATCACGCTCAGTGCCAGACTGCCACTTCAATAATAAAAAAAATTAAATAAAAAAAGCTTACTTTTACATTTAGCATTTTCAAAGTTCCATCTAAAAATGTTTCACCATTCAAGAGAGCTTTGTTCTATTTCTTTTATCAATTATTCAGTAATTCAATAAACCGGTTTTCATTTTATGAATTTTCTAACTATATATATATATATATATATATATATATATATATATATATATATATATATATAGTATGGCATTTTCAAATGACATTACAAAGTGAAGGTCTGAAATACTTTTTACAATTTTTACAAGTAGATTGTCAAGCCTCAAAAGTTAGCAAGTTGAATGATCTGGTCCAAAGTTCTGCACATCTCTTGCTTAAGTTTCTGGAAGTTAATGACAACTGCTTTCTTTAAATAATCTTGCAATTCCACCTTAAATCAATCATCTCTGCTGACATCTGAAACCACCAGCAATGTTTAGACCCTGGTGATCCCCTGGATTATTGCGCCATCCAAGTCATTTTGAATAATTATGTAACTAAGCAGGGAAGTGACTGGAGCTTTGTTGGCAGTCCAGTGACTAAGAGTTCAGTGACTGGAGGGACATGGAGATTGAACCTACCACACACAAGCTACAACCAGTCATACCTGCCCTGTGTGTAAATGTTTACCTTCTTTAATGAGCTTCTGTAATATCTTTATGAATATACTGTCCTTCGCAGCTTCAATCGGGTCATCATTCCCATCTGAAGATGACCAGCTGCAAAAACACAGTGCAACATGAATTAAACAATTGTAGTAAAGCTTTCTCTTCTAACCAACCAAGTAGAATACCATATGATTTTACAGTACATGATTCAATTTGTAATAAGGAAGTAAAACAAAAACATTTACTGGTAATGCAATACAGTACATAACGTAATAACAGTAGTCAAACTGGAGATCCTGTCATTTTTTAACCATTCCTAATTTGGACAGGACTGATAATGCAATGACATCAAGCTGTATTTAAGTGAGAAAGGAATTGAGCTTTTTAAAAAAAAATCACGACTGACATTTTATTAGAAATACATGTATAGTCACCACCACTTAAAACAGGCTTGTTTGTGTTAACGTGATTCACCTGCAGTAAGCGATGGATGGTATAAACACCCACACAATAACCTGACATTCAAAATGTCCCCCAATCACCAGTACAGTAATCAAAACAAACAAGCGTGTATGCTGTTACAAATCTTTATTAAGACACTCATTACACTAATAAAAAATGATGCATTAAAACCTATGAATGTAATAAAAAGTAATCCGTCGCGTATCCGACTGCGATGGGACCAGAGTAAGGGTGGATATGTAAAAAGGCAGATAAATTAATCCAGTTTTAAATACCATTATACACAGCTGTAACTACTGTACTATATTACTGTTTTGATATTCATCTTTTATTAGGGAGCTCCCCTAAACCCCTTGTTTAGAAAGATACAGGGTATTAATGCTTGTGACAGACTAGCCATGTGGATGCGTGCATTCACTGCTGAGTGGCAGGCAGGAGATCAAGACGGAGGTTGAAGTTGAGACACTCCACAGACAAACAGGATTTACTTACATATTGTAGCACTGAACTGTGGGGTTTCCAGTCTTATTTTTGTAGCTTTTAGTGAACAATGGCTCTCATTCCTCTCTCTCACTCACAAACTCAACCTCTCAACTATCCCGCTGCCAGATCCCGCTTCTCTTTCAAACTGTCATCTCCACACACACCCAAGTCCCTCCCCCTTCCTCACTCATTGGTCCAACACTCCTTATCTCTGATTGCTCGTGTCAGACCTGCTCCCACCCCCCTCAGTGGTGCACTCACACAAAGGCTTTCATCTCTAGTCACACAAGCACCAGAACACAGAGAATGCCAACAGATCTGAACAAGAAGAGTTTACAAATACACATTATTTGATTTCCATTACACGAGAGTAGATGTTAAAACTTCATGCTGATTTGAACTCGGCTCTCGCCAAGATAAGCACCAACTGAGACGTAGCTTTACAGTAAACTAATGTGATCCACATGTGTCTCCATCCATTTACGTTTCCTTCCATATGATGATGTAGATATCCTTCAGTCTGGTGTTAATGGCTGAAGTGTAATGCTGGCTCCAGGGATCAGCTTATTTTGCCTCCCTGGCGCATCAGCACACACAACGGCTGCAATGCTGGCTCTGGGGATCAACCACAGTGCGGCCTCCCCAGCGCCTCAGCATGACAACTGTCTGGATTGAGCTAAGTAGGGTACATCTCTGGGGTCTTCAAGTGGGCACCTTCCATCCTCAGTGTTTCGTCGACTAGCCCACGACACCTCAAGAGGGCTCGACGGTGATTCTGGCGTCCCAGCATCACCCCCCTCCGTCCCCCACTCAACTCAGCCCAGCTTACTTACCTGTACATCAGCGTTTCTTTCTTTCTATTGTGCTTGAGATCCCCAGCCAAAATCTTTCCGTCTCAACCACAGCCAGTTGCTGCTCCTCTCTGCTGCTTCAGATAAGTTCTTCACTGTGCGACGCAACTCTTGGCCACTGAATCCGACGTCTCTGAGAAACCGGGTTGTAGAGTGTGCCACAAATCCTTGACAACCCACTTACACTGGGTAAACCCGAACTCTCCATCCTCGCTGTTCAGCTTCAGTGGCTAGTTGAGCATACCGCAGTTTCTTCCTCTCATACGCCTCATCTACAGCATCCTCCCATGGCACTGTTAACTCTACCAGGTGAACAAGACGTGCTGATCCAGACCACAAAACAATATCTAGTCGAAGGTTAGTGGTGGCAATCTCAGGTGGAAAAATAAGCCGTTGACCAACATCTGCCAGCATTTTCCAGTCTCTAGCAGCTTCCAGTTGTCCTGGGCGAGGATTGGTTTTAACACCTTTTCTTGGTGGTTGCTCTCCTGGGCGGAGGAATGTTGTCTTTTGTGTGTAATGTTTTGATGGAACAGGTGGCAACTTATTGGTCATGTTACTCTTGTCTTCCAATGCTAAGGCCAAACATCGCAGCACCTGGTCATGGCGCCAAGTAAGAGCCACCTTACATCCTGTCAAAATGTGCCTTAATGTTGCAGGTGATGAACACAAAGGACATGAGGGATCCTCTCCTACCCAGAGGTTTAGGTTCTGTGGTGATGGGAGAACATCATATGTTGACCTGATGAGGAAACTGATCCTGCTCTGTTCCACTGACCATAGGTCTTGCCAGCCAATCTTGCGTTGTTCCCCACTCTCCCATCTCATCCATTCTCTCTGCTTGGCCTGGGAAATGGCCTTTATACACCTCATCCTCTCCTCCTGCTTTTGCACCTCGTTGACTACCAGCTTCCTCCTTTGAGCTGGGGCTGCCTTGTGCCATGTAGGAGGAGCTGAACTGAGACCAAGACCCCCTCTTCCATGCTGAACTTGCCCCATGATATCACCAATTCGAAGGGCAGCCTTTGCATCTTCCACAGCTTTCTTTGCTGCCCACTTTCTTCCAGTTTTCAACACAGGTGCTGCCTCCCTTACGCATTTGTCGCGTGACTCTACTAATGTCATTTCCAGTCTGACCTTGGCACACTTAAACGCCTCGTTTAGAGCGGAGACTGGTAGCTGCAGTATTCCTTTACCATAAAGTCCCACTCTGCTGAGGCAGCGTGGAACTCCCAACCATTTCCTGATGTATGAACTGATTAAAGCTTCCAGCTTCTCTACTGTTGTCAAAGAAACCTCGTACAGTCAGTGGCCACAGAAACCTCGGCAGTAGACCAAACTGAAAGCACCAGAGTTTTAGTTTGCCTGGTAGAGCGCAGCTGTCTATGCTCTTCAACCCTTCCACTGCTTGTTGTCTAACTTCTCCCACACGAACTGTGTCCTTTAGATCCCTGTCGTACCATCTCCCAAGACTCTTCACTGGCTTCTCAGACACTGTTGGTATTGCCTCACCATTAATGAAGAATGTTTTATCTACTACTTTGCCTTTAATTATAGAGATGCTCCTTGATTTAGTGGGCTTGAATTGCATTCGTGCCCATTCAATGTTATTGGTTAATTTGCCCAATAACCGATTAGTGCAGGCTACTGTTGTAGTCATGGTTGTCATGACATCCACGTATGCTCGAATTGGTGGTAGTCGCATTCCAGAAGCCAAGCGCTCTCCTCCTACTACCCATTTTGATGCCCTAATGATTACTTCCATTGCCATGGTAAAAGCCAGTGGAGAAATGGTGCATCCTGCCATTATTCCAACCTCTAGGCATTGCCATGTAGTGCTGAATTCTGAAGTTAAAAAACTAAAAATTGCAAATCTCCAAAGTAGGCTTTCACTAAATTTGTTATTGTCATCGGTACACTGAAAAAATCAAATGCTGCCCAAAGAAGTTCATGTGGCACTGAACCATATGCATTAGCCAAATCCAGGAATGTCACATGGAGCTCCTTCCTCTCCTTTTTTAGCTGATCGAATTTGTTGCCAGATCACATTGGTAGCCAAATCACAGAGTACTCCCATCCCCTTCTCTAGTCAATTCCCACATTATCCCCAGCTTTTTGATGCAACATTGCATTGTTTGCTGACTGACAGAGTTCCAAGCATGTTTTAGCAAGCACACAGCATCTAAGAGACATTTTATTTACACTGAATTTTCGTGCTGATGCTCATTGCTTTTCTCTTTCCAGCCATGCTTGCTGTTGCAGTCAGTGCTGTTTTTTCAAACCGTAAATAAACCGGACACTGCGTACAGGGATTAAATAGCCAAGGTACAGTACAGGAGCAATCGCTCAGTAACAAGGTGCAAACAGCCTATTGATCGACCTGTCAAGCTTACTACAGTTTTATTTAAATCTATGCAAATGGCACATAACGAGATCCAAACAGCTGAGTTTGTCCAAAATATACGATGTGCTTAACACGGTATAAACAATGCCTTTGTTATTGAAATCCATGGGCACGGCAAACACTATTTGTCCAATATAAATGGCTGCCTTAAATAAACCTGTATGCTGTAAGTGGTGGTGACTATTTCAAAATGTGAAAAGAGCTAAATCAAACCAGACTTAACAGGTCCAAAGATAATGTAATTTTTATTAGAAGAAACAATTAGTGTGTTAAAACCAATTCCAAAATGTTTTTCCAGTATTACAATAGCAAGAGAACATTCAAAGAGGAGGTTAAATGTCTAAGAGACACAAATGGCAAAATCATAGACGAAGAAAAAAAAAAAGCAAATATATAAAATGATTACTTTTCACAGGTTTTTACAAAGGAGGACACAGACAACATGCCCCACGTCAACCTGTTCCTATCCAGTTTTAAATAACTTTAGCATAACAGAGGCAGAAGTGTTAAAGGGACCAGGAGCTCTTAAAATAAACAAATCCCCTGGGCCGGATGAGATCCTCCCAATAGTACTCAAAGAAATGAAAGAAGTTATTTACAAACCGCTAACCAAGATCATGCAAGTCTCTTGACACAGGGATTGTACCGACAGACTGGAAAATTGAAAACGTAATACCGATCCACAAAAAGGGAGTCAAAACAGAACCAGGTAACTACAGACCAAGAAGCCTGACTTCTAACCTGCTTGATTTTTTTGAGCATGCAACATCGACTATGGACATGGTTTATTTAGATTTCCAGAAAGCTTTTGACAAAGTCCTGCATAAAAGATTAATTCTCAAACTGAATGCAGTAGGGATTCAAGGAAATGCCTGCACATGGATTAGGGAGTGGTTAAAGTAAAGTACTGATTAGAGGAGAAACCTCAAAATGGAGCGAGGTAACCAGTGGTGTACCACAGGGATCAGTATTAGGTCCTCTGCTATTCCTAATCTACATTTATGATTTAGATTCTGGTATAGTAAGCAAACTTGTTAAATTTGGAGACGACACAAAAATAGGAGGAGTGGCATACACTGTTGCAGCAGCAAATGTCATTCAAAATGATCTAGACAGCATTCAGAGCTGGGTAGACACATGGCAAATTACATTTAATAGAGAAAAGTGTAAAGTACTGCACGCAGGCAATACAAATGTGCATTATAAATATCATATGGGAGATACTGAAATTGAAGAAGGAATCTATGAAAAAGACCTAGGAGTTTATGTTGACTCAGAAATGTCTTCATCTAAACAATGTGGGGAAGCTATAAAAAAGGCCAACAAGATGCTCGGATATATTGTGAGAAGTGTTGAATTTAAATCAAGGGAAGTAATGTTAAAACTTGCATTAGTAAGTCCTCACCTAGAATATTGTGTTCAGTTCTGGTCACCTTGTTACAAAAAGGATATTGCTGCTCTAGAAAGAGTGCAAAGAAGAGCAACCAGAATTATCCCGGGTTTAAAAGGCATGTCGCATGCAGACAGGCTAAAAGAATTGAATCTATTCAGTTTTGAAAAAAGAAGACTACACTGTGATCTGATTCAAACATTCAAAATCCTAAAATGTATAGACAATGTCGACCCAGGGGACTACTTTGACCTGAAAAAAGAAACAAGGACCAGGGGTCACAAATGGAGATTAGATAAAGGGGCATTCAGAACAGAAAATAGGCACTTTTTTACACAGAGAATTGTGAGGGTCTGGAACCAACTCCCCAGTAATGATGTTGAAGCTGACACCCTGGGATCCTTCAAGAAGCTGCTTGATGAGATTCTG
Source organism: Acipenser ruthenus (assembly GCF_902713425.1). Classification (NCBI taxonomy): domain Eukaryota; kingdom Metazoa; phylum Chordata; class Actinopteri; order Acipenseriformes; family Acipenseridae; genus Acipenser; species Acipenser ruthenus. Next base: position 38,882,808 of record NC_081194.1, read on the forward strand.
GGATCAATAAGCTACTAACAACCAAACGAGCAAGATGGGCTGAATGGCCTCCTCTCGTTTGTAAACTTTCTTATATTCTTAAGTATTCACCCCCCTTGGACATTTTCAGTTTGTTGTGTTACAAGCTGAATTTTTTTTCCTTTGATTTACACAACCTACTCAACACTTTGAAGAGGCACGACAATTTTTATTGTGAAACAGTTAATAAAAAATAAAAAAAAAACTGAAATGTCTTGGTTAGATAAGTATTCTACCCCCGAGTCAATACTTGGTAGAACGACCTTTGGCAGCAATTACAGTTGGGGTAAGTCTCTACCAGGTTTGCACATCTGGAGCATTTAATTCTGTACCTCAGAATATTGTAATCTGCCAAGTGTTTAATCTGTAGTATTTTGTACTTAATCATATCCTGATGTAACTATCACTACTTAATCATATCCTGATGTAACTTTCACTATTATCTGCTGTATTATTGAATTGTGGTTTGTCACACTTGAGAATTATTGTATTTCTTGTTCTTATTGTATGACTTATATTGTAACACTTGAATGTATTTGTATTTGCTTGCGATTGTAAGTCGCCCTGGATAAGGGCGTCTGCTAAGAAATAAATAATAATAATAATAATAATAATAATCGTGCAATATTCGCCCATTCTTCTTGGCAAAATTGTTCAAGCTCTGTCAAGTTGGATGGGGATCGTTGGTGGACAGCAATCTTCAAGTCTTGCCACAGATTGTCCAGGCTTTGACTGGGCCAGTAGGACATTCACTTTCTTGTTTTTAAGCCACTCCAGTGTCGCTTTGGCTGTGTGCTTGGGGTCATTGTCATGCTGAAAGGTGAATCTCCGTCCCAGTCTTAGGTCTTTTGCAGACTGAAGCAGGATTTACCTGTATTTAGCTCCATCCATTTTGCCCTCTACCCTGACAAGCTTCCCACTCCCTGCCGATGAAAAGCATCCTCATAGCATGATGCTGCCACCACCAAGCTTCACATTAGGGATGGTGTTACCTGGGTGATGTGCTGTGTTGGGTTTTTTCAGAAATGGCTTCCTTCTTGCCACTCTTCCATACAGGCCAGATTGGTGGAGTTCCTGAGCTACTGTTGACACATGGACAGTTTCTATCCATCTCAGCCATGGAACGCTGTAGGTCTTTCAGAGTTGTCATTGGCCTCTTGCTGGCTTCTCTGACCAATGCCCTTCTTACCCGGCTGCCCAGTTTGGGAGCATGGCCTGCTCTGAGCAGATTCTGGGTGGTGCCATATACCTTCCACTTCTTAATGATCGACTTGACTGTGCTCCAAGGGATGTTCAATGCCTTTAAAATTTTTTATACCCCTCCCCTGATCTGTGCCTTTCCACAACTTTATCCCGGAGTTGTTTTGAAAGCTCCTTGGTCTTCATGGTAGTATCTTTGCTTTGAATGCACTACCCAACTGTGGGACCTTACAGAGACAGGTGTATTTAATCTGAAATCATGTGAACCATTTTTATTGCACACAGATGGACTCCATTTAACTCATTGCGTGAATTCTGAAGGCAATTGGTTGCACCTGAGCTTATTTAGGAGTGTTATAGCAAAGGGGGTGTATACTTATCTAATGAATACTTTTCAAGTTTTTATTTAATTGATTTGCCCCCCCCCTCCTTTTTTCAAACACTGAAAGTGTTGAGTAGGTTATGTAAATCAAAAGGAAAAAAAAATCTCATTTAAATGCCTAAAGGTTGTAACACAACAAACTGAAAACGTCCAAGGGGGTGAATACTTACTATAGGCACTGTATGTATATCACATATATTTAAGTTTGGCATAAAATATCCATCATACTTTGAATGCCACCTGTAGCACAGAATCTTCACTGCCACCGGCAAAGCTGCAAAATCTCCAAATCCTGTGATAATTCTTCACATAAATCCAATGCTGTTTGTGCATTTAGTTGGATACAAGTAATAATCTGATCATCTGTTGGGTCCAAAAAACGAATACAGGGTCGTTATAAATCTCCATGTGTTTCTACAACTGTTTAAAATAATGTACCTGTCATTTTTCTTTTCACTGTTAAAATCCTGACAACTTTTTACACTTACTACTTTAAAAGTCTGCTTCATAGCTCTTTTAAAAATGTCTGCTCTAGTGAACTGGGGTTTGAGATCTTTGTGTATAAAAGGCAAATAGAATATTAGGTTATATAGCCAACACAGCTGAATTCAATTCAAGAGGTTATATTAATTATACAATGGCCTTTTCTTGTTCTAGAATGTTTGTTCTTATAAAACAATAACTTGCATATTATTGCTTATATAAGGAACAATTTAATTTAAAACATGTGGACAACCCGTTTTAATCTGTGAAAATAACAAAAATGAATTTGGCCTAAGGAGGCTGTGTGGTCCAGTGGTTAAAGAAAAGGGCTTGTAACCAGGAGGTCCCCGGTTCAAATCCCACCTCAGCCACTGACTCATTCATTGTGTGACCCTGAGCAAGTCACTTAACCTCCTCGTGCTGCATCTTTCAGGTGAGACGTAGTTGTAAGTGACTCTGCTGCATAGTTCACACACCCTAGTCTCTGTAAATCGCCTTGGATAAAGGTGTCTGCTAAATAAACAAATAATAATAATAATAATTTGTAAAGTGCATTCTTATGATAAACTTAGCCTTTTACAATACATTTATTTCTGAAAATATTAAGCAAAACACAATTGTTATTGTATTTATTTTGAACTGGAGCATATGTGCGAGTATGCATGTATGAAAAGTATTTATTTATTTATTTATTTTTAAAAGACTGCTGAAAGTACTCTAAATGACAGGTACTGTATGATGGATTTAGCTTGTGGTGCCAGGCCTCCACAGCGCCAAATCTCAATGTCCGCCTACACTCAACCTTAATGTGTCATTTACTCAAGCTTCACGCTACAAACACGGACCATTTCGGCAATCTCCACGCCATGCTTACTCTACATTAATGCAGGAATCCTGCATGAATCATTACTTTTATAAGAACATAAGAAAGTTTACAAACGAGAGGAGGCCATTCAGCCCATCTTGCTTGTTTGGTTGTTTGTAGCTTATTGATCCCTGAATCTCATCAAGCAGCTTCTTGAATGATTCCAGGGTGTCAGCTTCAACAACATTACTGGGGAGTTGGTTCCAGACCCTCACAATTCTCTGTGTAAAGAAGTGCCTCCTATTTTCTGTTCTGAATGCCCCTTTATCTAATCTCCATTTGTGACCCCTGGTCTTTGTTTCTTTTTTCAGGTCAAGTCCCCTGGGTCGACATTGTCTATACCTTTTAGGATTTTGAATGTTTGAATCAGATCACCGCATAGTCTTCATGTACTGTAGTGTTTTTGTCAAGACCCAGAGAAATGGCGTAAACTGGCTATTATCACCTCATAGGCTATCAAGCCTTTTGAAAAAATACTATCTGTTATGTACTGTATGCATACCGAGGCATTGAGAGAAAGAGGAAGGGGGGTGAGTTAAATGAATAGTACATACTCATCTCTTTGGAGAGCCTTGCAGAAAATGTCACATTTGAGTGCCTCAATATCAACTTCTTCCTGTATTTGTGAAAAGTGTGCATTAAATTTCAAACCAACATGAGAAATTCAATTCATAAAACATTACTGTTTCAGTAAATATATTGTAGCACTATGCAAAGATGCATTCAAATATTATGGATCAGCATTGAGTCACATAGCAACATTGGAATTACTGTAGGTGCTCCTGGAGGCTCTGCTAACGTTTCCATACCTGATCAATGTACTCCAGAAGATCAAGTGCTTTCTTGAAATCGTACTCATTAGCTCTTCTATTCTCATCACAGATGTAAAGCTTCAACACAAAAACATTTAAAATTGAAAGACAATACAAATACTATAACTATCTTAATTTACGACTTACTCACAAGTCAATACATAGATTGCTAATAAAACTTAAATCATAACCCAAATTTTATTTTATTTTTAAAAGCACCAAGGCAGAACTGATTTGTACTGTTTCAATTGGACTATAGTGTGAGCTATTCTTTCAGTGAAATGACCAAGATGGTAAATTAGAAAAATGTATTCATATAAAAGTTGTGCTCAATTTAATGGAATTACCATTGGAAGCCAGCAATAAAATGCACATTTAAATTCTGGGGTGGAAGCATCCTGACCAAGCTATGTCCAACCCCATTCTGAACATGTGCCTTATCGCAGAAGCTTAAAATCAGTAAAGGGTGTGTAAATGTATTATGCAAAATAGTATAAAATGTTGTATGCTGTATATAACATATGGCAAAAATCATCAGGTTCGACTTAAAGCCCCCGTTCCTTTTTTACCTTTAAATTTACCGATCACCTCATAGTTGCTGCAATAAAGGGATCAGTATACCTGATCCCTTTTTCATTTCAAATTACACAGAGCTCACTCATCTATCCCATTGCCAAACTATAAGAAAATGGGGATCAATACAGCTGGAAGCACATGAAAGATCAATGCTCTGTGATCAAGCATTATACCTGATAGCACTTACATTGATGAGATTGTGAGCAGTCAGTAAGGGCATGGTGTCAGGAATCAGCTGCTTCTCATCCAGGAGCTGTTTAGGCAGCGTCTCCTGGTGGAGTAGGAAGCACTCCTGCTCAGCTATCTCTGAGGACAAACAACATTCAGCATCTTTTTACAGCCTTCAGATCTAAACCTTGGTAACTGGTTGCAATCACTAACACTATGCCCCCTATTGTCTCGCAGTACAAATTACAGTTTTACATTATACAGTCCCATTAATCTTTTGTTACTGGTATGCTTTTTACTGGCAACATTTATGGATGGATAATAAAAGAAACACCCGCCCATATACTCACACACAAAACAAACAAACAAGAACGTACATTATGCAATTATCAGCTTTGCTGAACTCATTGTTTGCTGAAATTACAATTACAATATTTTCTTCAATTGCAATTATACTGCAACCAATAATCAAAAGGTACAAATACAGAAACATACTATACAACTTTTACTTTGTCATTTAGCAAAATTATGACAATATGCAGTGGATCACATGTTTATCAAATTCTGAAAAAGTATGACAAAAGATGTGTAATTGAACTGTAATTGAAGTACAGTATATGTCATAATAACAATTATGCAGGTGTGTGCCAAGGTTCATCTACAAATACATTGACATTATAATTGCATTTAATTATATATTACACAATTCCAATTGTAATTGACCCCAGGACTGCTCAGAGCTATCTTACCTTCCACCTTTTCCTGCACTAAATCTTCAGGAAAGTCAGATGCCAGGGCTGCCAGTTTACTGAGACTGAGAAGAGTCTTCTTTTTCGCAAAGTATCGTGTCTCTGTGTTTGCTAATGCATACAGTGTCTTATGTGCCTAGAAAAACCAAAACAAATAAAACATTAAAATGTGTGCAAAATATATGCCGCCTGTTATTTCATAGAACATTACGGGCCCTATTTAGCAGTGTTCGCAAACCCAATCGCAAAACACTTTTGCTGACAGTTAGCACACCAAAATCAGGAGCATGAGTGGGTAAACAAACTTTGCACACCTATGTGATTTAGCAACCATGTTTTAGTGCCCACCTGGCAGCGATTTAGTAAACTATCAATAGTGTTAGCGTTTGCGTTTCAATTGAGATGTGAAAACCAAGTCTAAATTGTATGCAAATTACATGATTGACTGACTATAAAATACCACTGAAACTACCAGGGAAGCAGGTAAAGAAAAGAGAGAAAAAAAGAGAAATAAAATGCACATTTTTACGTGGCCAGACAAAGGCAGCGTTTACATGCACAAGTCATGACAATTTTCCTCACGACCGGTTTGCCCTACTTTTCAGGAAATGCGTTGCTATGCAGTTCTGATTTAGGAAAAACAAAAAAAAATGTCCATACCAATGCAGAGTACTCAATTCATAGTCATTTAGGGGAGGGGATATTTAAATGTCTGTGTCTGCTTACTAAAGTAGGAAAAGAACGAATATCGTGAGGAGAGCTTCATGTGTTGCCATGAAGATAAAGAGAAATTAATGAATTCACGTGTTGTCGCGCACATTCTGAATTACATCACGCATCAGCTACTTGTTTGTCTGGTTACCTTTCCAACACACACAAAATTATATAATTTTTATTTGTGTGTGTGCGTGTGTGTGTAGAACATCTAAAAGTTACATTTCATTAACACTAGAACCGCCTTTTACAATACATGCAGAATTCAGCACTACATGGCAATGCCTAGAAGTGGAACAATGGCAGGATGCACCATTTCTCCACTGGCTTTTACCATGGCAATGGAAGTAATCATTAGGGCATCAAAATGGGTAGAGGGAGGAGAGTGCTTGGCTTCTGGAACGCAACTACCACCAATTTGAGTATACACGGATGACATGACAACCATGACTACAACAGTAGCCTGCACTAATCGGTTATTGGGCAAATTAACCAATAACAATGACTGGGCACGAATGCAATTCAAGCCCACTAAATCAAGGAGCATCTCTATAATTAAAAGGTAAAGTAGTAGATAAAAGGTTCTACATTAAATGGTGAGGCAATACCAACAGTGTCCGAGAAGCCAGTGAAAAGTCTTGGGAGATGGTAAGATGGAGATCTAAAGGACACAGTTTGTGTGGGAGAAGTTAGACAACAAGCAGTAGAAGGGTTGAAGACCATAGACAGCAGCGCTTTACTGGACAAACTAAAACTCTAGTGCTTTCAGAATTCTGTGCTCCGAGTGACACACAAGCAAGACAAATCATGTTACTTTCGTTTTAGATTAAAAACTACTTTTGTTTTTACAGTTTTGTTTGTGCATATACCTGTTTACACACTAGTTTCTTTTGAAATGTTTATTTTATTATAGTTAACATTTTTTGAAGTAGTGCTTTATATGTGGTAAGCTCGAAAATAAAACCTTTTATGTTTAATTGTTCATTTAAATACAGTGTTTTGACTGTGCAGATGTTTGATATGATGTGCTTGAATGCACCGACGCCAATACTCCAGGTGGTACCTTGGCATTGTGGCAGCAAGGGCCTAGGGCCGCTGCCGGGCTTGTGGCTTAGCCTGAGGTCTTTGCCTCTGCTTCTGGCGGCGGCGGAACTTGTTAAAGCTCTCACAGTGCACAGCCGCGGGCCGTTTATGAAAACCCCTTCTGGCTGTAGCAGCCGGCTGTGCCGTTCTCTGAGGCTGCTGGTCGGTACGGTACCCGCAACCTCAGTACGGTACATGTGCGATGCCTTGCACCGGGTTGGTACGGTACTTGTGCGGTAACCATGCCCTGCGTTACTGCAAGAACCAGTATACAGGAACTGCATAGCTTCTGACAAACCCACAGTTGCAAACTGAGGGAAGACTGCTGTTAGCCTAAACAGCCTTCGTAATGGTGCTGCAAGCAGCCACGAAGACGGTATTGATATACTGTGGCAGACTGAAACAATCTACACAAAGCACATGAATGCATAGCTGCTGAACCCTGCAGCTGTAACCGTGTTATTTTTTTATTTACTTGTTTTAAACCAAAAACACACAAGAGAAACTCACAGTACAGTAATCACAATGGGTCGATTGCAGCGTACCAAAGTTAGTCCACTTGATGCGTCTAACTAGCGGATTAACACTAGCACCGCCATAGCCACTTTTTGAATGGCTTTTACAATTCAAATTTAAATATCTCTGCGTATGTGAATATCTCGTGCATGTCCATTCTTAGGTGTTACTAAATATTTGAATTAAATAACCATACGGTGTTTCAGCTGCAGAATCATAAAAATTAATATGTTATAAGCACTTGCTTCTTCAACTGCCAGACCCGCAGTTTATGCGGCATATTGAAATCAATACAATATAGCCGACAATTTTGTCTGGGCCTTGTAATAAAATCAACATCATTGTGAAATAAAGTATTATAATCCTGTTGAGTGCTTGAAATACTGATGAAAGTCATTCTACACATTTACACTAGATTTCTCAGGCGGAACAACTGTGCCACCCTGTGTGTGACAGTGCAAAAAAATAAAAACATGTGCATATTCTAAGCTCTGCACAGATCAGCGACCATCGGGACTGATTCTAAACGAAAGCCAGAGACTGCTGCATTTTACAACGCAACAAAGTACGATGTGGATATACTGGATCAAATGGCACGGCTGTATTCTGTCAAAGTTGGTACTCGCAGGTAGCCTGTGGCTGTTTTTTATAATGTTTTGGACCTGGCAGCCATCAACGCTTTAGTTTTGTACAAGGACTGCACCGGCAACACAATCACTCGGAGGAACATCGTTTTGCAGCTAGCCCTGGAGCTACGGCAGAAACATTTTGAGAAGAGACACGAAAGCTGGCTGGCAAATGCCCCTCAACCTTCAGCCAGCGCCCACTGGCACACGGAATAAAAGACAATGCCAGGTTGCTAAATGCAATAACAACAGAAATTTTGATATCTGCGCCTGTTGTGAAAAGGCAAGTCTGTGGCAAATGCACTTGTACTGTTGAAAAGCGTGTTTTCTGCATAGATTGTACTTAGAAAGCTGTACTACAACTCTAAACAGACAGACAGACAGCCTTTGAACTTTGTTTCACTCAAAGCGCTTTCACTTTGCATACGTTGTTATATTTTTGTTTTATGCTATTTTTATAACTAGTTACTTAAGTTTTATAATTTTATATGTGCATACAGCTTTCTACACCTGTTTACACAGAAGTTTATTGCGTAAAGTTTATTTTATTAGTTTCATGTGCTCTTTTTGAAAAAAAAATTAAAAAAAGTTTAATTTTCAATGTAAATATGCTGTTTCTGCTCTGAATGTTATGTATGATGTTCATAAATAAAAATATTAAAGTTGTATCCGATTGTTTGTTTTTCATTTTCATATCAAAGCCGTTTTAAAATGGAGCTGCACATTTTGCAGGTGCGGCGGTTGTATGTAGTTCGAAATCTTGGCGGTTCTAGTGTTAAGCAAGTTTAGTCCACTTGCTTAGACTTAAGTTAGTACACTTGTTAATCCCGGTTGCAGCGTACCAGGAGATAAATCACTACAGGTGGATTATCTGCTAAATCGGACTAAACAAGATCCTGATTGCAGCGTACCAAATCGGACGCGAGATGATCCTGTTCAGGAGGACTAACTTAGTACTATGAAGTATAAGACTAACTTAGTACGCTTGCTCATCCTATGTTTGTACAGCACATAACACGAAGACAGCGCCATTATTCTCTGAAATTACGTCTAAAAACTAGTGAAGTGAAACGTGAACCCTTTGAAGCATTTGGTTCAGTAAGGTTCGCTCGCTGTGTCACAGAAACAGCCTTAATAAAATTGACAATTGCACTATTTAAGATATAATGTACCTTAATATATTGTGATACACTATATTAAGCAATTATTCATTATCTTAGGTAGACAGCAAATGTATACGGTAGTCTAAATAAACTACTATAGCAATGTGGCACCCTTTTCCTTTTTGTCTAATTTATTGTGGTTGAGGAACAAAGTGTTCTGAAGAGATTGATTTCGTTTTTTCATTGAAATATTGTACAAACTTTAATAAAGTGCTGCACAATAAGATACTGTGTATTTAAATAATAAAAAAGCATGCACGTCTGAAGTATTTGATTTAAACTGAAATGTCAGTGTAATGTGTATTAAATATAAGCACCACATTTACAACTTAACGTTCAGTGTCACGCAGCAATGGGTTACCGGCAAGTTAAAATGCAAGTATGATCCGTGTGCGGAATGTGCATAAAAAGACATGTAGGAGGCTACAATTATATCATGAATATAGGTGTACTTTTACTTAAACGTAATAAAAACGCCTTTACCATTTTATCATTAATATATTTGTTTTTTTCATACCTTTTCATACTTCTGCCTTTTTTGCCAGTTCAATATCTTCAATGTTTTTTTTTTTTTTCAAATGCTAGTAATGTAAATTTTCAGGATTAGCTTTTTGGTATGCTGCAATCAGGACTAAGTACAGAGCTGCAGGATTTGCTAGACCACAAGTCATTGGTACGCTGCAAATCGACCCAATAATAATTCAAATAATAATAAACCCGTACACAAACTAAGTTTTATTTAATTAGTCAGCGCAGAGCTGTCGAGCGCAGCAGCTGTGCTTGTCTTCAGCGCAAGACAGAAACACAACACACAAGAAAATACTCACAAACACAGTAATAAACAATTACAGTTCAGAAATAATATCGTTCCCAAAATGAATTTTTTTCTTTTTTTTTTTTTTTTTTTTTCTTTTTTTTTTTTTTTTTTTAACTCCAGCTGGAGCTATTAGTAGCCTGTAGGAGAGCACAAGTCAGCCGATTCAAGCTGCTTGATCCCTGGAAGGGGCAGCAGAAGCTGCCAGCTCCATGCGGGGCACAAGACCGCTACGGGAAGTAACAAGCAACAGGTTGTGTGCAAAACTACGTATAATTAGTAAATTAAAAATACAACATTTCAAAAAATTATTATCGTGTTAGTAGCGATATATATGCAGATAAAAGTATAATGTATTCCTTTCGTCAGGATCCGAAAGGAAAATTATACTAGTACCTGTGTTTGCAGTCTTCTTATGCTCGGGGGCACGCAGCTTTAGTATATTATTCAGTAATGGTTACATTTCTTACTTTACAGGGAACCACTGAAGCGGTGGCTTCTGACCTGCTGCACAACCCCACGAGCCCTGCTGAACAGAGATTTAACCGTACCTTTAAATGTGCTCGTACTGTAATTGAGCGAACATTTGGAATCCTCAAAATGCAATTCTGATGTTTGGATGTCTCTGGGGGAACACTACACGTACACTCCTCCTACTTTTTTCTATTTTGTAGCCTCGCTTGAGGGGCTTGCTCATCCTCATCACTTGGGCTGCTGGAGAACTAATTTCTTTGCACTTTTGTCTCCTTCCATTTTTTTGGTTTCAAAATGCCTTCCATTCGATATCGCAGACGCACAGGTGCTCTTAAAGGGAATGTTGAATCCTCATTGGTTGTAACCTTTCCCCCCCCCCCCCCACCGGCTGGGTGCATGATTCGTCATTTGATGTAAGTTAGCCCATGCATGAGCCCCACTTCTACATCACGTTTTCGTGCACAATCGCGGTGGTTCGTTAACGCTGTGAGCTGTGCACATATTTGCTAAGATATCTGAAAAACACGAGTTTAGGGCAGTGGTACTCAATTACTTTCTCTGACGGGCCAGATAAGGCAATGTCCAAACCCTGGGGGGCCACAGGGTGGTCATGATGTGTGTAGTGGTGGGGGGGCTGTTTAAATAGTCATGAAAATCTGACTATCCAATCTTTACATACCGTAACAAAACGTTGCAGCACTGCACTTGCACCAATCAACTAATACATCTCAGAAATAACTACTTAATATGATACAATGTTTGATCACCATTAATAATAAATAGAATGCAAATATCATTTCCTGACCAGTATTCAAACGACATCTTACAACCAAATAATTATACAAATCTCAATGTAATGCTATTAAAACAGCATGTTATTAATTTTAATTTTATTAAAACTAGAAAATATTCTGACACTTACTGCGCAGCAAGCATTCAAGTTAACGAACGAAAGCACTTGTGTTGTATCAGCATCTTATTAAGCGCCTGATTAAAAGTGTAGCACGGTGTCTAAATATGTATGTTCTAGCTCCAATGTAAATTAAAAGTTTCTAAATTAAATACATGACCGTAAACAGAGGGGGAAATAAACTTCAGTGCATATTCACCATGCCATCTTTGAGAGGCGTGCCCTAGGTGGCACTTCTTACTGTTGCCAAACAGGTTTTTTTAAGCCCAAATAAAAGATCTTTGACAGGCTCGGTTTCTTCGGCCAATTTCCTGTGACTGAACACTTACTGGTGGCCGCATTGCTAATTTTCCTAACAATACTTAGTTTATCATATGAAAAATAAAGTTAATAGACATATGCACTTAAGTTTTTTCATGTATTTCTACAATAAAACCAAACCGTTTCTCATTTTAAAACATACAGCAGCACCACTCAACTGCCCAAGACTTTCTACCATAAACTGGAGACAAACACCTGGTGTTTTGCAAGATTTAAAAAAAAAAAAAAAAAATGCTATTGCTCCGATAACGGGTCAAACGTAACAGGTTAATCAATCATATAACTTAATACAATACTTAAGCTAAAGTACATTACTAACGTATTTAAGTTAAATTAATGCAAAAACTACTTTCACTTTCCTGTTCCAATCACATGCTGCACAATTCCCAGCTAAATCTTACAAAATGAAAGCAATTTCCAATACTATTTATCCTAAAATATGTAAAACTAATATTCCAGAATAGGTTGTGAAGGCTTTATTTTGCTTCACTGAATTAACTAAAAGCAGAGGATATCAAACTTAAAATGACACTTTTCACGTGTGAATTTCAGGCAGAAACAGTACGTAAGTAGACATCACTTTTTTTTTCTCTCATTTCTTTTTTTTTTTATCCCTGTCATTGTAGTTTCTTTGCAATAAACAAAGTGGTAAATGACACATTTTCATAAAATCACTGGGGTTTACTTTTTTTTAAAGCTGTGCATGCAAGTGAAAACTGTCAAATTTAACTTAAATAAGCACTTCCAAAATTATATGTGGAAAAGGGGGCGTTGTCAAAGAAAAAAAAAACACCATTTTGTTTTTCGTTTATTACACTCCTCATAACAGAAAATAGGATCACAGCAAAACAAAACATTGATCACTATACGTAACATTTACCTTGCTAGTTTGGCCAGTATCTGGAAAGTGTGAAGCATTTTCTATTGATGTGCAGTACCTGCAGCTGTATCCCCCGATTCTGACTCTCTTCCCA